>NC_142461.1:67609848-67912878 GCF_049115385.1 Moschus berezovskii
GAAGCCCTTGCCTCCTGTCCTGGCAAGTCTCCAGCAACGTGCCTCCTTCTCTCTCATAGCTCAAGGGTCACAGTGAGAAACTGGACAAAGAGCAGACAGCTCTCGAGAAGATAGAGGCCAAAGCTGATCCGAGGTAGGAGATTTCAACACGTGGTATTTATTTTCTCTGTGAGTGTGGCTGAGGAGCCCAGGTCATGGCTGCTGGCACCATTCTGCCAGTTACTTCACCACTGATCCTGATCTGGGGCTGCCGCCTTGCTCTTCCTCCCACTTCCCCCTGGGTCAGGAGCAGCTATGTTTTGTATTTTGTCTGTTTTCTCATTTTTAGGAAGTAAGTAATATATGCAAGGTTTAAAAAGACATACACTGAAAAGTCTTTTCCCACCCCTGCCCCCAGCTACCCAGTCCTCCTCCCTTGGAGTCAACCATGGTTACCAGGTTTTAACAGCACTGATATTACCCTGTCCTTCAAGAATGAAAATGTTGTCTTTTTTTGCCAAGACACTGGGTTTGGTTTTTTTTTTTAATTATCTTTAGACAAGTTAAATATAAACATTTACATTTAAAATTTTAAATGGGAAATAAAATTATGATTCTATCTGTGCTTTGAGTCTTAAGTTGTTGGTATCATTAAAAGTTTACAGGAATCTCAAAACACATTGATGTTTCTGCAGTTGATATTTTAATTCTGGTTTCTATAATATTTGTTTCAATGTGACCTGATGGACTCAGCTTATAGATGAATAATATTGTCTGCTAAATGGTGGTCGTTATCATTGGTAGGAAGCCTATTAGACACTCTTGGGAGAGACAAAGGAAATTAAGAAACAAGTTCATTTTTTTCTGGAGTCTTGGTTTTAGCTGTAATTCATAAAATCTTAGTGGTTTGTTGAAAGTCAGTTGTTTTTTGGTCTTTCCAGCATCCTGCAGAACTTGAGAGCACTTGTAGCCATGAATGAAAATCTGAAAAGTCAGGAACAGGAGTTTAAAGCACATTGTCGAGTAAGTGTTGCTTGGTGTCATCAGATGTTAACAAAGATTCTCATACAGTCTCCCGCTTTCCCTCTGCTTGTGCTGCTGCGGGTCCTATCCAGGTGTGATAGGAAGAGGAGGTTCACCAGGCAGGTACGTGGCAGTGTGCAAGAGGAGTAAAGTGCTGTGATAAGCAATCAGAGGACACCAGAAATGACTTGGATGAGCAACAGTGTTTTCTCATTTACAAATGTATTTAAAAGAAAAGTTCTACAAAAGGAGTAGTATCTTATGAAACCGGGGCCGCCCTAAAATCCTAACATGTCTGTGTGGCACGTGGTCCAGCAGTGGGAGTGATGGGTGCACAGGTGACCATGAGGGAGACAGGAGAGGAGGGCTGAGTTCTGTGAGTCTAGGGGGAAAGGCCACTATGGTGTAGGAGCCATCTAGAAGCTGTATCTGACTTAAGCAGATGAGGGGGACAAGTAGAGGAGGGCTGGATAAGGCAGGGCTCCAGGCTGGAAGGTCCCAGGAAAGGTGGAGAAGAGTAAAAAAGAGGAGGCAGCTTGGGACTGACTAAGCCACTCATTCGTCCCATGTCCCGGTGATTACTGTGAGCCTCACCTGCCCTTTGGGAAGAAAGACCCCTTCTGACTGAGATACGGCTGCCGCTACCCTCCTAAAAAGACTTTCCCAGGCTGAAAATCAGGGGCCTGGGGGCTAGTTCTTTATGGACTTCTTGTCCCCACATAAACTCACAAAATGTGAGTAAATCATTACATCCAGTTACTAGCCTGTCCAGATCTTGTAAATGTTCATATTACTTTTAAAGGAGGAGATGGCACGGCTGCAGCAGGAAATCGAAAGCCTGAAGGCTGAGAGGGCGCCAGGCAGAGATGAAAAGGTACGGGCTTTGGAGGGGTGCTCCAGACTGCTGGGGGCTTTGTGACATCCACCATGAAAGTGTTTCTAGAGGATTCACCAGCTGAGTCTGGTGCTGAAAGGGACCAGACTTTTCCTCAGTCTTGTCCTCTGAATACTCATTTCTCAAGTGGTTTTCGTCGATATGTGTCCCTGAACTTTGTCTTCTTTTTGTGGGTTAAAGCAGCTCTGAGTGTGGATGGCAGCAACCCCGGGGCAAGCATTAACCGGTTTACAAGCCCGGCTGCCCCTCCAGTAGGGATGGGTGTTTCTAGGAACTCCCTGAGCGCTGGTCCCATTTGTCCCATTTACCTCTCAATTGTGTACCAGTTTGCTGATTTCGCCCTGCACTCCTGCCCCGGGACATGGATGCTGCAGAGAGCAGCTCGCTCAAGATGTGAGGTTGGGGCTCTGGGCACCTGGGAGCATACCTGGCTCAGAACACGTCCCACTGGCTCTCTGAACAGAGGCCTTGATCTTCCAAGGAACTGGTGTGGACAAGGATGGAAAATAAAGTCTGTTTCTCCACCAAATGAGATTGTAGGGATCACTGATTTGTTTTCCCTTCTCATACTCCATTCAAAGCTTCTTTGCTGAGGCTCTCTGTGCTTAGGTCAGGGTATGGCCTCAGACCTCATTGACTGCACCCTATTGCTTGGGGAAATGGGGAACTTGGGGCTCAGAGAAGGGAGGGGACTGGTCCAAGCAGCCAGGGCCTTCTGCCAGGGCTGGGCCTGGGCCTGTATGGACACTGCCCCACTCATCAGGGAGACAGGCCACGGAGGTGCTGCCCCCTATTGTGACGGGTTCTGTCACTTCAGCCACAGCCATGAGGACTGGTGCAGCAACAGCAGAGTATGGCTGGGCAGTGGGTGGTGAACTGGGACCACCCCATAGTGGGACTACCCCAACTTTCCAGTTTTTTCCAAGGCTGAAACTCTGAGTTCAGCTCAGCCAGCCTCTGGGTTTGTATAGAACTCAGACTTTAAGGGCAGCATTCCATCACACCTTGCTAGAAGGATTGACTTGCATTCAGAAACAGAGTTTAGCTTGTTACTATGTGACTGATGGACATTTCAGAACAGTTTAAAATCTAGGACTCATGTATGGTTGTTCCCTGTTCAGACATGATTGGCAAACTGCCAGCCCACCCCTTCCTACTTCTGGACCCTCAGCTTCTTTCCTCAGAGATGTTTTCTTTTTTTTTTTTACTTTTCCTCATTGCAGACCCTCTCTGGGGGAGAGTCACATGGTGCCTTAACCTCTGCGATGACGCACAATGTAAGTACCTGCCCATTCTCAGGACCAGTACTGTCCTCTGTGGGCGTGGTGACCAGCTTTGTGTCTTCAATAGCTTCTCATACCTCCTTCCATCATCTCTATGGCCACCTTCTCGTCTGCGGGCTCTCAGGGCCTGGCTCCATCTTGCACACCACCCCTTGGGTGGAGCACAACTTCCCTGTGGACAACCCTGAGGCCCTGCACCTGGCATAGGCATTCCAGCTCCACCCTGGCCTCTGAGCTGGGAAGGGGAAAGACTTGTAAGGGCCGCACCTGCCAGTCACAGCCCACAGGCTTTGAGGGGTGGGCAGTACACAGGGAGAGAGCTCTGTCTATGGGCCTGCATTCCGAGGTCAGGGGATGTTAAAGAGCCAGGTAGTGAATATTGTTAACCTTGTGGACCAGCTCCACTCTGGTCAACAGAGTCAATATATAAGTGAAAGAACATAGCTATGTTCCAATAAAACTATTTATAAAACTAGGCACAGAGGGAGGTTCAGGGGGGAGGGGATATGTGTATACCTGTGGCTGATTCATGTTGAGGTTTGACAGAAAACAACAAAATTCTGTGGAGCAGTTGTCCTTCAATGAAAAAATTAATAAGCTAAAAAAAGAAAACTAGGCACAGGCAAACTTGGCTGAAGGGTTGTTGGGTTTAGCTGCTAGGCTGTGGTTTGCCAACCCCTGTTCTTAGTTAAAGCAGTGCTTCCAGGAGAAAGGAGCAGAAAAGGAAGAGGAGGAGGAAGAGAAAAACAGGAAAGCCTCTACCATTTACCTCCTTTAGGTTCCTCTTCCCTTCATGCCCTCAGAGGCTCCCAGAGAGGGAACTTCAGGACTCCCACAGTGAAGGCTGTTGGGGTTTGCCTGCAGCTGAGCCCCATGGAGGAGCTGGCGGGTGTGTGTGTGTAAAAACACAGGGGGAGGGGGCACCTCTGATGCCTTTAGCTTCCTCTAGCACAGTGAGCCATCCAGCCACGTCTCTTACCTCACTGGGTTCAGTGAGGGGCTGGTTTCTGTCTTTTAATTTAATATTGTCCAAAAGGCCTTTCTGCAGTGGTGGAAGTGTTCTTGATCTGTGCTCTATCCAATGTGGTGGCCACTAGCTATGTATGGTCGCTGAGCGTCTGAAGGTTGGCTAGGACAATTGAGAAACTGAATATTTTTCAGTTTTAGATAATGTAAATTTAAATAGCCACATGTGCCTGGTGCAATCACATTGGACATTGCAGCTCTCAACAGAAACGTAAGCAAGCCAGCATCATCTAACACAGCAACACAGAACAGCAGGCTCTTTAAATATCAGTTATCTCCTCCTCAGTGATTTTTTGTTAAGGGAAGGAAAGGCACATGGATTTGGGGGATCCTTGACTTAAGAACCCTGGATTCAGCCTGGGTCCCAGAAGAAGAAAGAGTTGTTCCAAAGTGATGTGAAAGAGTGTCAAGGGTCTCACAGGATGTAGGACTCAACCCTGAACTCAGCCATTTCAGAAATTCGAAGCCTCACGGTGAAGGAGATATACAAAAACTGTCAACTTCAAAACATTTCATCAAAAAAGTAAGAATTTGCAGATAATTGTGGGGTATTTTTTACAATTTCAGGAAGACCTGGACAGACGGTATAACGTGGAGAAAGAGAAACTTTACAAGATCCGTCTACTGCAGGTGAGTAAAAGCGAGCTGATAACCCATCTAACTGGGCTTGCATGTCCTATAGCAGAACAGGAGCATCTCAGTATCTAAGAGCTAGAGAGGCTCGGTTATAAGGCTGCTGTTTGCTTTCTGTCTGGAGTGTGACTCTGGATTGAGGTGTTGGTTTATAACACCTCACATTGGTCTGTTATTTCACCAGCATCTCATTTGACTTGATTATCACCTTTACTGGAGAGTAGCTATCAGCCTTATTTTATGTATGAAGAAATTGACTCAAATCTGTTAAATACAAGCAGCTAGAAAGGCCAGAGGCAGGATTCAGGGTCTAATGTTCTTGTCAAGTACTTTTCTTCAAAAATTAAGTGCCCATTTTAGCTGTTAGTTGATAACCTGGGGTGGTGGTGGAGTGTAATGGAAGGCGGTGGGTGGGGGGTGAGAAGGCCATCAGATATGGGAAGATAGGCTTCAGAATTGGCTTTAAATTCATGTAGAGTCAAAATTACATTGTAAAATCTCTTCTGTTGCCAGCTTCTGGCTCATGGACACTTAAAAGCCAAGAGTTAACTTGTGTTGCACTTTGGCCCGGAACTTCTCTCTGCTCTCTGGGAAAGGAAGGCCAGGTTCTGGTGGTAGTGGCCAAGGGGCTGCAGGGGTCAGTGCTGAAGCCCAAGCCAGGGCTGGCTCATTGAGGGTGGATGGAAGTGAACTGGTGGCCAAGAGGCTGAGCAGCTATATCAATGGAACTTGGGATGGGTTAGAGAAAAAAGCAGAGTCCAGGATGGTGGAGAATTTCCGACTTGGGCCCTCGCGTGGATCCTTGTGTTATTCACTGAGAAAAAGCCTAAAGGAGAAAGGATAGGGCTGAAGGGAATGGGACAGTGAAAAGAAATGTTCATGAGATCTCTGTGGGGCTTTTAAAGCTTAGGGTACTCCAAGTAGGAATAATCTGGGCTGGAGGTCTGGGGGGTCTGCGCTCTGTAGGTGGTAGTGGAGGCTATGAAGAGGGGAAGAAGGACTCCACCAGTGAGGCTTGAGACCAAGCGGGCAGCTCAAGGCCCAGGGAAAACAGGAGTCGGAGGTCTCCTGGCAGCTGAGCGGAGGGCTCAGTGGAAAGGTTCAGCGTTGCCAGAAGTCAAGAGAGCTGGAGGCTGAGAATTGCCACAGGTGCACAGAGGAGGTCTTTGTGACCTTGGCAGGAGTATTTCCAGTGGGTGTTTGGAACAGCCAGTGACAGTTGAAGGGGAGGGGAGTCACGACGTCAGAGCCACTTGAGTACTTGGTTTTGTGGTTTCCTTTTGTCTTTTCTTCTTTTTTGGCAGTCCTGGGTCTTCATGGTGGTGATGGGCTCTAGTTGCAGTTCAAGGGCTTGGTTGTCCCACAGCTTGTGGGTCTTAGTTCCCCAACCAGGAATCAAAGCCACATCCCTTGTATTGGAAGGCAGATTCTTACGGACTGGGCCACAGAGAAGTCTCTGATCAGAGTTTAAGGAAGGACCTTAAAGGGATGAGGGACTTCAACATATTTAAATACCAGTAAAAAGAAACCGTATTAAAAAGCGGAGACATTACTTTGCCAACCAAGGTCCGTCTAGTCAAGGCTATGGTTTTTCCCGTGGTCATGTATGGATGTGAGAGTTGGACTGTGAAGAAAGCTTATCACCGAAGAATTGATGCTTTTGAACTGTGGTGCTGGAGAAGACTCTTGAGAGTCCCTTGGACTGCAAGGAGATCCAACCAGTCCATTCTAGAGGAGATCAATCCTGGGTGTTCATTGGAAGGACTGATGCTAAAGCTGAAACTGCAATACTTTGGCCACCTCATGTGACGAGTTGACTCACTGGAAAAGAGTCTGATGCTAGGAGGGATTGGGGGTGGGAGGAGATGGGGACGACAGAGAATGAGATGGCTGGATGGCATCACCGACTCGATGGACATGAGTTTGAGTGAATTCCGGGAGTTGGTGATGGACAGGGAGGCCTGGTGTGCTGTGATTCATGGGGTCGCAAAGAGTCGGACACAACTGAGCGACTGAACTGAACTGTAAAAGAAACCAGTAGAAAAGGAGAGGTTAAAGATGCAGTGAAAAGAATGAATGATTGTATCTATAAATTCCTGGGTGGGAGCGGGGGAGGCATAGACATCAGAGCCCCAAGCACCTATGGGGAATATAGCCTTGGCCAAAGGGAGAAATAAATCTGTCCCTCTACTGTAGCTCAAGCCAGAGACCTGATTTTGGTTTGGTCACCAGAAATGGTAGTGGGTTTTGCATTGGGAAGGGTTTTGCACCCAAATGAATTAGAGGTCCCCATCTGCCACTGTGATAAAGTAGCTGGGAGAGGGAGGGACAGGGAGGCACAGGAGAGGGCAACATTGAGACTGGATGTGTTGGGGAGCTGGACAGCCTTCTCCAGCACTGCCCATAGGAAACTCCCCACCTCAGAGCCTGAGGTCTCCCCTGCACCCTCACGGCTCTGTCTCCCAGATGCAATCAGAAGCAGTTTGACTGATAGAGACCAGTTCATTTCATGGGAGGGGGCAAATGCCAGCAAGATGTTTTAGGAGCTTTTCAGGCAGGCTCAGGGATTTGGAAGTTGTATGGAGCAGCAGGGTGGCCATCAGTCTCTCGTCATCTGGGAAGTGCTTCTGGCCTGACTCTGGGGAATCAGCTGCTCCAGAGTCCTTGGGAGCCTGGTGGGCTGGCCAGGGGTACCGTCCCATTCAGAATCTTCCTTCTGGATCTGTTAATTTGATGCCTCCTGTGGCTTCTCAGGTGATGCTAGTGGTAAAGAACCCGTCTGCCAGTGCAGGAGACTTAAAGAGATGCGAGTTCGATTCCTGGGTTGGGAAGATCTCCTAGAGGAGGGCATGGCAAATGACTCCAGTAGTCTTGCCTGGAGAATCCCAAGGATAGAGGAGTCTGGGGGATACAGTCCACAGGGTTGCAAAGAGTCAGATACGACTGAAGCAACTTAGCACACACGTACACAGGTCACTCCAATTCACAGCCACGCCTTCTCTCTGTGTTGCCAGGTGGGAGTCAGAGTCGGAGCCAGCTGGTGTTGTGTGCCTGCATTCCAGGGCTGGCTTGCAGGCACAGGGTGAGAGGGGGCAATATTTTGTGGGAACAAATAAGGCTTTTCATCAAATAGTGTTGTCTCCCCATCTCTTTTGCATTTAGGCTCGAAGAAATCGAGAAATAGCAATTTTGCATCGCAAGATTGATGAAGTGCCCAGCCGGGCCGAGCTAATACAGTATCAGAAGAGATTTATTGAACTCTACCGCCAGAGTAGGTGCATCGACCACATACGCTCCTGAGGCTGGCCCTGGGAGGGGTGGGGTACGAGGGGCTCTGGCCCACTGTAGCATGGTGTTTCTGTCCATGGAAGCCAGCCCTGAAAAGGGCGTTAGCTCATCATCAGGCCCTCATTCCGTGTAGCCCAGAATCCCAGGCACAACACTGTGGAGCCCTGATTCCCTCTCCCTGGATAGATGACTCAAGCTGATTGAGCTCTTGGAGTAATGCTGTCAGCCCATCCTCATCCACATCAGCCATCGGGCTCCACTTTCCAGCTTCGCATGGAACCTTGTGACCCCAGCATCTCGAGATGAGTCCTCACTCATTGTCCTTATTCTCTGTGAACCTGCTTCTCATGTGATCCTTGCCTTTAACAGCATCGTGTTCATTCAAGACTGGGTATCCCTCAACCTAAATCAGGGACCATATCTCATCAGGCTCAGAGTGATCCTCAAAGCTGTCCTTGCCTTTTTCTTCGCAGTGCTCTGCCATATCTCTTCTTCCTTATATCCTAACCCAGTAACCAGTAACCAGTCTGCACCTCCTTCTCTGGATCCCTCTCATCCACCCATCCAGTCGTCTCACTTCTCTCCTGTGACAAATCCTCACGCGCTCCCTAGACTGAAGGAAAGCTCTCTCATTCCAGGACCCTCCCAGTCTAGGTGGCCTTCCAGGCCGCCTCTTCCTGCTCTCAGTCCTCCTCTTCCTCCCCAGGCCACACGCTGCTCTTCCGCTCACCGTGAACTTTGACATCCTAGGCCTTGGCTCCTCCTGTCACCTGCACCTGGGACCCTTTCTCCATTCTGTTAGACAAAACCCTTCAAGGACCTCCTCACTTACCCTCAATAAACAGGTCCTGGACCATCTCCCCTTCCTTCGGCTCCACTCTTGCATGTCTCCTGGGTACCTCAGACTCGGCAGGTACAAGACTTTGCCTCCCTCCCATCTTTCCCCTCACTCACTGTGGTCGCTGTCGAGCCCAGCTAGACCCCCTGTCTTCTCTGACTCATGCTGCTCTGCCAGCTCGTTTCTGCATAGTATCATGTCCGTTTCTTCTGGACTCCTGCTATAGCCGCCTTCTCCTCACTCCTGCCTGAGAGCTCTTTCTCACATAAATTTCATCATTTTACACTCTTGCTTTAAAAGCCTTAATATTTCATAGCTCCCCACAACTGGATGGACAGTCCTCAGAATCCTGATCAGAGTCCTGCCTCGCCTGGGCCAGCTGGGCCCCTGCAGTCCCTGTGTCCCTCACCCCTGTGAGCTGGTCTGCAGGTCCAAGAGGCCAGAGCCCTACAGGTCCCACTTGGGAAACTCCCAGTCTTCTCTAAAGTACACCCAGTTTTCCCTTGAGATGTTGCCCTCTCGGCCATCCTTCCTAGTTCCAGCTGGAGCACTGTCCCTACTCAGAGCGTACATGCTTCCTTTCATGTTTCACCCCCCACCCAGATGTTTTAGTCCTCACATTTAATTCAGGTGATCAGGGTAGGTGGCAACAATGGCAGTTTCTCAGCAGAAAATAGTTTCTTCCCTAAGTTAAATCTTTCCCCTTAAGCACAAGGTTTACAAAAGTGAGCCGACTATGCCTCCTGCTCATGAGGAGTCTAGAAAGGGAGGGAACCACACAGACAGGAAGAGCTGGCATGGGGCTGCTTCATCCCTGCCCCCATTCTCCTGGGACCCTCACTTGGAGGACTTCAGGGAAACGCCCCATCCTGCACGCTGGCAAGGAGCTTCCTCAAGCTCCTGTCCTGGCAGGGCTGTCATGGCTGCCACGTGCTATCAGCCCGCAGCAGCCCCACACACATGGCCTCTGTGCACCATGGGGCTTCCTCGCAAATGAGAGTGAGCGCCAGCCCAGCAGGTCCCAGTCCTGCAGCGCCTCAGCGGGGAGAGGGCACTTAGGATCATTGACACATTTTCTCACCCATGTCCTTGCTGACTTCTCTGCATTTACAGTTTCGGCAGTGCACAAAGAAACCAAGCAGTTCTTCACTTTATATAATACCCTGGACGACAAAAAGGTTTATTTGGAAAAAGAGGTAAGAGCCTTTGTAGAAAGAAGATAACATAGATGAGTGTGTGTCATGTGCCCAGTGCTGGGTACAAGGTCAGAAAGTGCATGATTCCTTGGGGCTGTCACCGTGCAGAGTGGCCAGCAGTTGTCTGGTGCCCTGCGAGAGGCACCATCCTAAAAAGAAACATACTGGAAGCACAAGAGGTACATATGGAGAAGGGCCTGGAGTTGGTGAAACTTGAGTTTGAGCTTTAAATGAAGGAAAGAACCAACTAAAGGAAATGGGGAAGGTGGGCCATCCGAGTTGACCTGGGGAAATGGCTGTTTAGTCGTCAGCGTCAGACAGAGGCATGAACTGAAAGAATTGTAAAATTGAAAGCAGGAGTGGCAGGGGTGACCGTGAGCAGCCGCTCCATATTGCTCTGACTCTCACTTAGGTCAGGTCTGCTGGTGATTCGGAGCTCCCTCCATGGAAAGCAGTGGCTCGGGGCGGGTGTGCAGCTGTATTTAGAAACAAGCAATGGCGTCTTCACAGCTGCAGCTTGCAGCACAGTGTGGTGGCGGGGGGCAGGCGCTCTGGAGTCGTTTGGGTTTGGGGTTTAGTCTGGCCTTCTTCTCCTCACCCTCACCACATATCCTACAGTTATAGAGAATGAATGAAGTTCCTAGCACACAGTGATGTGTATTAGCTCCTGCCATGGATGGAGGAGCCTGGTAGGCTGCAGTCCGTGGGGTCGCTGACGGTCGGACATGACTGAGCGACTTCACTTTCACACATTGGAGAAGGAAATGGCAACCCACTCCAGTGTTCTTGCCTGGAGAATCCCAGGGACGGGGGAGCCTGGTGGGCTTCTGTCTATGGGGTCACACAGAGTCGGACACGACTGAAGTGACTTAGCAGCAGCAGCACCCCTCCCCTTGAGGGTGACAGAATCTTTTATTATTTCGTATCATCCTGCAACCTGCACTAACTGCCACTTTAATGAGAATACTATTACAGATGTATCCTTTACCTGGACCCAGATGGAAGCCTCTGTGGCTGTTGTTATCTTGACTACCTATTTTTGTTTTGGGGGTTTGTTTTTTTTTAATTGAAGGATAATTACTTTACAGTATCATGTTGGTTTCTGCCATACATCAGCATGAGTCAGCCGTAGGTGGACATGGGTCCCCTCCTTCTTGACCCTCCCTCCCACCTCCCACCCCATCCCACCCCTCTAGGTTGTTTTATAGCCCCAGTTTGAGTTCCCTGTTGACTACCTATTTTTGTCAGTTAAACCCGATCAATTTCTCTCCTCCGAGAGGCACTCTTTGAGGAGGGGTTAGGTTCTGTTTTCTCTGTATCCAGGGCCTTACACAGTGATAGACACGTAACAAACACTTGATCAGTGTTTGAACAGATGAGTCCATTTGGGGGATTTTCCTCAGACCTGGGGAATCGCTCTGCTGCACACCCTGACCTGGGGGTCTTCCCACCTGGTAAGGGGAAGACTTGTCCCCTGACTCAGGGACAGGCCAGCTCCTTGTGAGAAAGCCTTAAACCCCATTGACTTCCCCTCATCAGCAGTGTTTAAGGTTATTGAATTCCTTTAGGAGTATGCAGGGTGGTAGGGTCTTTTTAATTCCAAGCCATATTAATGCAGTTAGAACTTTTCATTTCGGTAAATTGTACATTTTATTCCAAATCTATTTATACTTGTGATATTTTAGCTTTCAACATGCCTGTGGAGTCAAGGACAAGAATATCATCTCCGTGTTTCAGAGTGTGAACCTGAGTCCAAGTACAGTAAATGCTTAGTTTTGGGCTCACAAGCCAGGTCAGTGACAGAGCTGGAAAGACAACCTAGGTTTCTAGACTCCAGACTCAGAGCCCTGCCCTGGACTGTCATCAGGGCAGATAAAGGGTCTTGTGTGCGGGCCACAGCATCTCCACGGGGGAGGGACCTTGAATGGGGCACATACCCTTGGAGGCTCTCAGAGCTGCCTGGCAGCAGACACATTGGCAGAAACTGTGGGAAGGAGTAGGGCGGGCACAGTGTTCTCACCTTCTCCCCACCCCCACCGCTGACTCTCAGCTAGACTGTGATGGCCCTGAAAATGAAGTTCAGTGTTTGGTGAGATCAAGAGGACAGTGGTGCAGCTTCCCCAAGGAGCCCTAATGTTGGCTTAGATGTGTCTCAGCTGGGGTTTAGGTCCCATCACGGAGCCCTCCTCCTATGCTACCAAGGTCATGCTTGTTACAGCTGGAGGTTCTGGGGAAACTATGAGACTGAGAACACGTTGCTCTTGTCTTCGTGTTACTTTTCATCTGCATGAGCAAGGTGCATTCCTTTCAGAAGCAGTATCCAGAGACAGGCGCCAGGCTTTCAGTGGCTGGGGTGGCACAGGCGTCCTTCAGCCTTTGCTTATTGTTCTTGTTCTTCCTTCCTCCCCAGATCAGCCTGCTGAACTCCATTCATGAGAACTTCTCACAGTAAGTGCTGTCAGTTCTCTTCCAGTCAGTATCCGTGTGCCCTGCGCTGTCGGCTCACCTCCATCTTGCAGCAAGGCTCAGTGCCCAGGCTGGGATTCTTATACTTCCACCCCTGTTGCTGTGTGCAGATGTATCTTGGTTTATGCAGACCTTGAGTTCTTACAAAAACATAATGATATTACAGCAAATTTTAAAAACACCAAGGAATAGCTTAGGGGAAAAGTTAGCTTTCAAATAATTTGGCTATGCCTAACTACTATAATTTCTTTGTAGATTATTTTTGTCCTACTAAGATTAGATTAATAACATTTGTTTTTGCACACATAGAGATGCTTTAAAATTTAGATCATGAGGGAATTCCCTGGCCTTCCAGTCGTTAGGACTCCGTTCTTTCACAATGGAGGGCCTGGATTCAGTCGTTGGTTAAGGAAAAAAGTAAATTAAAAAACTATAGGTAATAAAATAATCTATATATTTTTAAAATAGTTTTCAAATTTTGTGGTAGATTTTAAGTCATGTGCATACTCTAAATTACTGTGTTCAAATATAAATATGTTCTCTAAAAACTGAACAGCAAAGCCCACCTCTACTCAAATCATTCCAGCCCTCAAAGATGACCATTCCCTTGCCTGCCATCCAGGCAGCCCCAGGCTGGTTCTCTGTCCAGAAGACTTCCTCTCTTACCAGCACAGACTCTGCTGTGACCAGCAACTAAGATCTGAATGGATTACAAGCTCTCGACTTTAAGTTTCACTTATAATTGAAAACAAACAGCTCCATTTAATATTCAGATTCAGCTAGTGACTTACAACCTTGTGACATTTCTAAAAATGATGCCTTCGTCTGCATTCCCTGATCACTGAGAGAAGCTGAGGTTGGAGTGTTTTTTGCGGAAGTGCTGCTGTCTCTTGGCCCATCCTTTGAAAGATTTCTTCTCATCCTTGTATCGTGTGCTCTGATCCTTCTGTCAGTCCCTCTGCAGGACTGGAGGTGAACAGGCATGTTCTAGGTCATCACTTGTTTAGCTGCTGCCCCTGGAAACAGGACCAGGTTTACCAGCCTGGTTTTAGGAAAATCTCAGAAAATGTTTTCCAGTCTTGAACAGTGCCTTTTTTTTTTTTTAAGTATTTATTGAATCTGTTGCAGCGTTGGTCCTATTATTTATGTTCTAGTTTTTTGGCATGGGGGATCTTAACTCCCCCACCAGGTTTCAAACTCAACTCACTGCATTGGAAGGTAAAGTCTTAACCACTGGACAGCCAGTGCCTTGATCAGTGCCTCTGAATCTGCAGATTTTAAGAAACTAAGTGAAATTCATTCCTTAAGCAGTACCTATCACCATTCAAAATTTTTTTTAAATTGTTAATTTCAGTCACATTTTATTTGTAAAAGTACCTATTAGTAAGAAAATTATAGAGAGGGTTGGGGGGAAAACAGATTAATATTCATTTATAAGACAAGTTAAAATCTCTGGCTGCCTGGGATCACAGGGGCCCCATGGATCCTTCCTGCCTTGCAAAGGCCTGTCTGCCTCCTGGGGCATTATCTGGACTGACTCCTCGATTCCTCCCCTTTTCTTGAATCCTGTTTGCTGATCATACCTCTGCTGGTCTTTCTTTCAGAGCCATGGCCTCCCCTGCTTCCCGGGACCAGTTTTTACGTCAGATGGAACAGATCGTAGAAGGAATTAAGCAAAGTCGAATGAAGGTCAGATGCTTTTTTTCTGTAATGTGGCCAGAGTTTTACACTGGTGATGGGAGAAGGCCCTGGAGAAAGCAGGTCTCTTCCAGTTGTCCTGGGGATGTGCTCTCAATTCTGAAGACACATCCTCAGTGTCTCTGCAAGGGGTCCCGCTAAGGTCTCTGACCCTACAATGGGCAGGCCAGCTCCATAGGCTGCTTCGGTCGTTCAGACTCTTAGCAACAGCTCTGTGGATGTAACACCTACTGAGTGTCAAGCACTGTGCTCCTCCTCCCAGAAGCCCTCTTAAGTGAGTGTGTTCCCCCGTTTGACAGATGAGGAAGCTGGCTTTTACCAACAAGCCTTCTCTCTTGCCCAGAATCAAGTCCTCACTGGCTCTCTGGTTCCTGATATTCCTCCATCAGGGATCCATTCCTTAACATCTCAAGTGCATTTTAGTTTCCAGGAGTCCCCTATAAAAATGCAAGTAATTGCTGAATTCTGCCAAAGTGAGACGACACTGAGCCTCAGAAGAGAAAAGAGGAACTGAAAGGGATGTGGGGGCTCCAGAGAGAGCTTTGCAGAGAATCGTCCAGGCTAGGGGCAGTGTGAGCATTTCTGCACTCTGTGGCTCCTCTCATGCACAGTTTGTCAGGAGAAAAGAAGACTTGCTGATGGTCTGGAAGCCAGACATGCAGCCATAGGCTCCCACTACCACAGCAGACAAATCCTAACTAATACTTCCAATGTCTCTCTCTCTTTGTCCTGCTTTAGAAATGTGTCACACACCTGGTCCTCAGGCATGGCAGTGAAACCTTCTGGGGACAAAGGGCATCTCCTTTCACAATCCTGGGATGGAGTAGTCCAGAGAGTGTGGCCAGAATGAAAACACATGAAAGAATTGCCTTAGGACCTGCCCTAAAAATTCACTCCTTCAAGCTGCCTTTAATCCCATATCACCAGAGGG
Organism: Moschus berezovskii; assembly: GCF_049115385.1. Classification (NCBI taxonomy): domain Eukaryota; kingdom Metazoa; phylum Chordata; class Mammalia; order Artiodactyla; family Moschidae; genus Moschus; species Moschus berezovskii. The sequence goes on from NC_142461.1 coordinate 67,625,105, forward strand.
ACTTCAGACAAAAGCTTGCCATGTCCCTTTCCCTCTAGCAGAATATTCATCTCCTTATTAAGGATGTCAACAAAATCATGTCAAAAGAGGGAAAAAAAAGTGTCACTGGTGACAAGACTATTCAGCCACAAAAATGAGGGCAAAGTGAGACAGCAGCTGTCCATGTGTGGGGCCACTTACCCAGGGCAGGCAGGCTGTCTTGCAGGAGGGAGTGGAGTCCCTTCTTGATGATCTGGGGTTAGAGGAAGGTGGGGAGCAGAGAATCTGGCCAACCACAGGCCTGTAACAACCCAGCCTCAGTGCAGGGACTTTCCACTCACTATGCTCATCCTTGGGGAGATAGCCTTGCTCCTAGTAAAAAACAAGAGGAAGTTATTGCTATCTGAAGCATTCCTCAGGAAGGAAATGGGCCTGACTCCTTCATTCCCTCCGTTCTGCCCCAAGCTTCATGGTGAAGGCACCTTGGTGCTGGCCAGCAGAGGAGGCTGCTGCTGTGTCTGTCCCTCACGAGGTGGCTGGGCACCAGGAGGGTGCTCAGGTCCCTGAATGGGGAGGGCTGTCTCCTCTCATGTCTGTGTTGCTGGTGACCGGCACAGCACTTGACCCGTGGTTGGCACCAGAGAACTCTTTGTTGAACGAGTGAATTCATTGAGTCCAAAAGTAGTTCTCATTGAGGGTTCCAGGTAGACTTTGAATGTTAATTGGCACTGGAATGGATTAAGTCTGTCTGCTCTGCAGAACAGCACTTATTTGAATGGATGTCTTTTGTTGTGTTTGTTTAAAAGAAACAAAAACACAGCCCCCTGTATCTGGGTACCATGATGGGTTCTGCTTAGATAGAGGTGGCAGAGGAGTGTCTGTGCCTCAGAGCACAGGTTCCCCCAGAACCAGCAGGTGCAGGGTGTACACAGAACAGACCAGTAGGGAGTGCAAGTAATAGAATAGGTGTCTGTGGCCTGTGGAAAGGTTCCTGAGTAAAGAGGAAACTGCCTACCTGTTTCTTGTGAAATTGTACTCACACATACACACACAAACACACACACAAAGAAACAGTTAAATGAAGCAGTTAACACCCAGCGATAGGAGAATTGGTGAACAGATTATAGTTCCTATGCCGAATCATGCAGATAAATAAAAACAACCTCAGAAATGATGCACAGAAGGAAACTGCTGGAAGCAAATCGATGAAAAGTTAGTAGCATTTTCCTTCTGGACATTGTCAGCCACCCTTGGTCAGAACGTGGCTTTTCGTCACAGTTTCCCAAAATGTTTCAACAGATGGAGAAGAAGAAGCAAGAGAACAAGATGAGAAGAGACCAGCTGAACGACCAGTACTTGGAGTTGTTAGAAAAACAGAGGCTGTACTTTAAGACCGTGAAAGAGTTCAAGGAGGTAAGAGGGGGATGGGGCGCTCGAGGCTGGGCAAGATTCTTGTTCAGCACCACCCCCCGAGATGAACCTCTGCAAACCAGAGCATTTCTCTGGTTTTCCACTGGTCTGAAATGGAAATAACAAGTGGGCAGTGGACGTGATAGTAAAGTGTGCATCCAAGTAGTTCACGATTGTGTTGTTTTGTGGCCCATCTTGAAGCTCTAACTGAACTTCAGTCGTAAGAAACATCAGTTCGTTTTCCTGACACTCTGTAACCACATTGAACTCACAAGTAAAATGGCATCGCAGGGCCACCTGGAAACAGTGTTTGTTACAGATTCAGGTCTAGCGTTTCCCTGCCTCCCAGTCTTAAGCTTCGAGGACCCTTGAGAAGCCGTATGTGAGGGGAGTGAACTGAGAGTGTGACAGGCTTGGGGTCACAGCCCGCCACTGGCCTGCTGCACGCGTGGGTAGGGACCCGCTGTGCGCGTGTCTGGCACCTGACACACCCACCCTCTGCCGAATGTTGTTGACCCTGTCTTCTCTTGCATTTGGGCAGGATTACTGTCCATCATTCCATAAAGGAAAGTGCCCTTTTCTTAAGAGATTTTCCAGAAAGCAGGCTTCATTCTGTCACTTGCCAAGATCTCATCAGCTTTATTTTCTGGACTTTTTCCCCCCTTTCTAATATAAATCTGTGTGGTTTTAGTGAATTTAGAGATTGCTGAAGATACAGGGAAACTAAAGGTAGTTGTATCCTGGCATGTGGTCAGTGGAATAAAAAATAGTCTTTCCATACCAACATTTTTGTTCTTACATGTTTTCTGTGGCTCTTCTCTCTTCCTTCCTCCCTTCCCTGTTGTCCTTCTCTGCTGCTGCTTCCCATTATTGTAACGTAACTTTTGAGAGCCACAACTGTAGACATTTCAGAATGTCTCATCCTTTCGATAAACGAGTAATAACAAATCAGAAATAATTCCAGCCTTTGCCTTGAGGGGACTGATGTAGTGGGTGTGGTCAGGGAAGGCCTCTCCCCAGTGAGAACTTGGCCTTGGGCAAAGTGACCAGGTGAGCTGCTCTGCATCTGGGAGCCTCTGGTCAGCAGGGGTTGGAGCCAAAGGGCCAGCAAGAGAGCTACAGAAAGTAAACAGGGACCCACCGCTCCCCACCTGAGCTCTTTTTCCCAAATAGCACACAAAGAGAAAAGGCCCAGAGGAGAAGAATTACACTTAAACGTTGCTTGGACACACCAGCACTGCCATTTTGAGAGTAGAAACAAAGAGCAAATGAGTTGGGAGGATAAGTATAAGCTGTCAAAAGTAAAGCAAATAAAAGTGAGGTGGTAAAGCTCGTTACTACACTGCAGGCTCTCGGAATGAAGGCTGGGGGTCATCTCTGAAGGAAGCAGTTCCCTCAGATATGTTAAGGTCAAGATTTCCATGTTCCCGCCTCCTTGGCACAGTTACTGTCAGTCAGAGACTGAAGGTGGGTCCCTCAGAACCCATGAAGACCCCAGACCAGACCAGGTGCTGGCCTCAGTGTCCTTCAGTCCAAAGCAAGATGGAAAAAGAGGAAGGAGAATGTAATTTTTGCTGCAGATGACTACATGTATTTCACTTAAAGGACTCACCTTTTTTAAAAAAATTACATCTTAGTTTTTGATACTACAATTGCCTCTCTCTTATAAAATGATGGTGACAGTGTGTACTCCCTTTTTTTTTTTTTTAATCATCTTACTTGGTAAAAATTTAAAACCATGAGTTACCATTCTAAAATATTAGAAATTTTTTTCAAGCTCCTCTGAGGTAAGTTGGGGCCACCTCAGGTGTTCAGGCTTCCTTGCTGCTCCCTAGCTCCAACCACATCCTTCCAGTTAGAGTAATTCTGCCATTTTACATATTGAAGTTTCATGTAAGATCTCATTTGTGGGAGAAAAGCAGTTTGAAAAATCAGATTTTCATTCCAGGATGGAATCTTCTCCCAGAACCCTCTGTTCTGTCTCCTCTGCTTGTTTTTCCCCGACCTGCTTGGTTTTCTCCCCAGTTCTGAACTCTTACTGCATCCTGGTTCCAGCACCATGCTGGGTAGTAATTATTCATGCAGAGCAATGTCATCCAGAACATGGTCTTTGACCACCACTTGGCATGCATGTGCGCTTAGTCATGTCTGACTCTCTGCAACCCTATGACTGTTGCCTGCCAGACTCTTGTCCATGGGATTCTCCAGGCAAGAATACTGGAATGGGTTGTCATTTCCTTCTCCAGGGGATTTTCCCGGCTAGGGATCAAACCCGAGTCTCCAGCATATCCTGCATTGGCAGGCGAATTCCTTACCTCTGAGCCTCCACAGCTTCCCTTTGACCACCCCAGTCATCACTTTATGGGGTACAGTTGACTCCACATTAATTGAGCTCCTGTGACCCCGTAGGCTCCATGCAGGCACTAGGTCATGCCCTCATCCTGACTCCAACCTCCTCTGGAATCAGGGCCCTTTTGAGTAGAGACATTGAGTTATCTCTAAAATTCCATTGATTCACTTGCCCTGGGAGGGTTTGTTAATAACAAGTCTGCCAGGAAAAAAAACACATACTCTGAAAACACCTTAATGGCAGTATTACACCAACTAATCGTGTTTCTCAAAGCACAGTTTCTCAAAAGTTGCCCAAACTAAGATTTAGATCTTGCCTGGCTCTGATGAAGGCCAGCCATACATTTTTATGATGCTGAGTTTGTGCACATAATCTCAAGTGAGTGGAGTTTGCAGTGTCTGGCACATAACAGGCCCCATACTTTCTTCAGCAGAAGAGAAGCAGACGCAAGGAAAAAGACCTAAAGGACTCTGTATTTGCTTTGAACTGGCAGACAGTATCATTCTGTCATCTCCTGAAAGGCTTACAGGAGATTGCATGAATTAAGTAGTGCTCACACACCAGGCACGATGGCCTGAAATGTCTTTACTGAAAAGTTGAAGCCTCATCTCAGTGTGGTGTGATGAGAAGAATGACCCCTGCTGTGGATTTTGCCATAGCAGGGTTTTGATGCTTCCAAGGTTTTTTGTTTTGGGGTTATTTTTTGTTTTTTCCTCCTTCATAAGGTGATGTGGATAGCAATTAAAACTTACTTATTCCTTGTTATATTGTTTTATCTTTTTTCTTATGGAAATTTTCAAAAACACGCAGAACTAGAGAAAGCAGTCTACCAGTGTAATAGTATGCCTCTCTGCCTGTTTTATTCATCTTTACTGCTCCCCACTTAGGTTTTTTGGTTTTTTTGGTACTGGAGGCTTTTCCCCCAAGCAGATCTCAATAACTCATTTTAAATAAGAAAACTTTCTTCTCAACTTCTCTAACACAACAAATGTTATTCATCTTCACCTTCTTTCTCTTCCCACCCCCTAGAAGTTATCTCCCCCTCCAAAAACATGTACTTAAAAAATGTCAGAGGATCTTGCTTCTGACAGAACAACTCAGCATCACGCCCACCCAGCCCTCCCCAGCTCTGAATGGAAGGTATACAGAAACCCTGCAGGTGAACCAGGGTCGCTGCAGCTGAGAGCAAAGGGCCTCCAGAAAAGTGGGAGCATCTGGCCAGGCCCAGGGAGGTGGAAACATCTTTGGGGACTTTGGGGGTCTTGGATGTAGAAAGGACCAAGGGTGACCAGGTTTTTCTTCCACTCTAAGTGGCAGCATAGTGACTAAAGGCTCGGGTTCGACCCCTCGAGGTCCTGCCCCTTCCACGCTCACCTCTCACTGTAAACAGGGCTCCTTGCGGTCCAGGGAGGAAGTGGACGTGATGTGCTAGCAGACAGAAGTATCCTGAGCTATCAAGGCCATTGCAAACGGGGAGGAGGACGCACAGTGAGATGCTTTGGAAGAAGGGGATTCAAAACAACACAGCGATGGCCTTGTACCCTGGATGCCAGACTCTGCACACAGGGGATGAGGCCAGTGACCTCGTCCACATCCTGCAGCACCCTCAGTGATGGGTTTCCTACAGCTCACTTTATGGGAGAGGTGTCCCTCGATATGTTTCTCTCCCTCTGTCTGCTGTGGGTTTCTCTGTTAAAGCTGAGGTTATTCTTAACCTTCACTCTTGTGGGGTAAGAGCTCTTCTACATGCTCCATCTGCTGTCTCTTAGGACTCCTTGGGCCGTGGTGTCCGAGACTTTCCTCTTCCTCACTGGAGGCATCCAAGATCAGCAGAGAAGTGTCTTCTTTCTGCTTCTGCCCCTTGGGGATTGAAGTCTTGGGGGTTGGCAGTGCCTAACCCTCCCCTGTCCTAAGTCTCACAGTCAGTCTCTGTGCCTGTTGGGCCTTGAGGGTCAGCATGTGGCCAGGAACCTCCCCTATGCTGGTGGCAGTGGAAAAGGAGGCCTGTCCGCTGATCCACAGGCCTTTCTGGGGACAGGGAAGCATGCAGAGGTGGGCGCTAACACGGCCCCTACCTCTCTGCTCTCTCTTCCCCTGCAGGAAGGCCGCAAGAACGAGATGTTGCTGTCCAAGGTGAAAGCCAAGGCCTCTTGAACATTCCCAGACATCATTGCACGTCATTGATGTCTTCATCTAAACGCCGTGTATCAGCTCCGAGATGGTGAAATGGTTCCGGACACTGCAGCAGAGATGTAGGTGTGATGATCTCAACACGGGATATTTCTTTCCTCCTGTTCGCTCACATTTCGTCTCCATGGTGGTTGTTGTCCATGGGATCGGGCGGTGCAGACATTGTGGCTTGGATAACACCCATCCTCCAGTGAAGAAATGTGGGCAGTGTTTGTTCTCTGTGTCGATTCTACTTTTATTTCTCCAGTAACATTGCACATATGAAGGTACCTGTATTTGAATGGACTCTGAATAAAGAGGAATTCATTTGTTCAGTAATGTTAATTGAGCAACTGCTGAGGAGGAAGCACTGAGCAGGGGGACACAGACCCTGCACCCAGGCTCCTAGCACGTGGCCCCAGAGCTTGACCACTGGGACATTTTTTTTCTTAGTAAACAAGGCCTTTAGGTGAACTACCAGCACATGTGAATACTGGTCACTTGGGCCTCTCGTTTGCCGTGATGCCTTTTGTTCCTGGTCCCTTGGGGGCCGGTCAGCAACCTTAATAGTGTAGCAACTAGAATGAAAACTCAGTGTCTGTCCTTGGCTTCATCACACTCACCCAAGTTCATCTCACCAAAAATTAAAAAAAAAAAAACCTTAGCTTGACACATAAGAATGACACCTCACCGTGCCCTGCTGTCCTGTGAGTCTCAGCCAGTCTGTGGGTGGTCTTGTGCATCCCCCTTACTAGGAGTACATCACATGCTCCCTGCTGTGCACAGGTCAGGGCTGGACCCAGAGGCGGGCTCGCCCACAGTCACCCCCATCCAGGCCAGTGTGTAAATCCTGGAGGGACCGGCCTTGAGCTGGTGCCAAGGGTGTCCGAGCAAGAAGAGCAGCCAGGTGTGCAGATCCAGGGGTTTTCACGGAGCCGGCTGGGTTGGGCAGGATCCGAAGGCAGAATCAGAGTTGAATAGAGATTAGTGGAAAGCCATTTTGGATAAAGTACGGATGTGATTAAAACTCAGGAGTGCAGGGAGAGTACAAGGCATGCTTGTTGGGAGAGGGGTGGGTGGCCGGTCTCTACAGGGGGCTTGAGACCAGCCCGGAAAGGTGGGCAGAGACTCACCCTTTGTGGAGCCTTAAATGAAAGACAGAGGGCTTTACGTTCTCCCCCAGAAGAAGTCCATCCAAACTGAGCCACTCCTGCCCCGGCCCTCAGGAATCATTCAAGGTCAGTGAACCCAGCACGAGCAAGGCTTGCACATCATTCCACACGAGCCTTGCAGGTACCAGTCAGCAGGTTTGGGCTATGAAACATAAAAGCTTAAACGTGCAGTGAGCATGCTACATGCAGCTGCAGGGACATTATGCTCGTTTTTAGTTCCCTAATGTGTGCGGTAAGCAGGGCTGGTGTGTACAGACTTAAAGAATCTCATGCTGGATCAATGGCCCTTGGCTTCTGTGCTGGTCCAGCAAGGCCTGCCCAGTGAGGAGGCTGCTCCCAGTGCCCCCTCGTGCTGATGGCACTGTTCCTGGTCATGTGCTTCTCCGCCTGGGTGAGTGCTGGTAACCTATGGATTTTGAAAGGACTCAGTGAGGCTGAAGCCAGCGGTTGCCAGAGTGCAGGTAGAGCTCCAGGGGCAAGAGAAGGAGGGGACAGTAGAACTGTAAACTACCTCAGGTTCGGGAAAACACCTTGGTGATCTTGCTGAGACACTCACAGGCCTGACGAACAACTTGTGCTCAGGTAGACTATTCGTGTGCTGTCCCCAGGTGGTGGGAGGAGAGATGGGTGATCCTGGGGATCATGGTGGCCCTCCTCTCTGGATGACTGAAGAAAGTCGGGGCATGGCTAATCCAGAGGAGCTGATGTGGGGTTGTTGACTTTGGGCTGTGTCTCCACAGTTGCGTTCGGTTTTGCTATAGGGAGGTATCAGGAGATGTTGTTTCCATTTTTCAGTCCCTTAGGACTAAGGAATAAGGCCTGAAAAAGATGATAAATCAGTTTCTGTTCCTTGAACACATCTTGAATTAAACTGCAGAAGCCAGTCTTGAGAATTCTGTTTGCTGCAGATAACCCAGAGCACGAATAGTGCCTTTGTGAGTAAAGAAGACATTAAATGTGCTTTATAGTCAGGCCTCAGAAGTCAGGGGGCCTCCCAGGACCCGTTCTGTATGCCCAGAGGTTGGCTGGCTGATCTGCTGAGCCCGCAGGCTTTTCTGGAGGTGAAAAATCCATCACAGTTGTAAAACATGTGCTACCAGGAGAAAAAGGTTCCCCAGGAGCAGTCTGTCCTCCCTGTTCGGTCAGGGCAGAGAGCTTGCTGACGGCCGGTGCCTGAGCTGGGCCCCCATCCCATGTGCACCTTAGGGAGTCAGAGCTGCTGTGAGCAGGACAGACCGATGACCTCCAGACATCTGAGAAGACACTCAGGTTGTGTTTGTTACCGTCCTTTGCCTAGATTCAGACTCCTGGGTCACTGCTCAGCTAATTGCACCAAGGGAGGAGCTGAGCTTACTTGTCAGGGGCCTGAGTGGGCACAGCCCAAGTTCATCAGGCCTAAGCTCTCATTAGAGTCTGCAGAGTGTGGTTTTAAGTGGGTTCATTGCCCATGTTCTGTGGAGAGCTGGGTGTCCTGCCAGCAAAACCAGAAGGCAGAGGGGCTGGTAGACAGGAGACCTTTCCCAGGCTGAGGATTCACTCCCTGATAATCCCTGCAGCTCCTGGGCCTCCTGAAACCAGGTGCAGGAGACGGGGGGGACATCAGGCTGTCACACTGACCAGAGCAGTCCTGCCTGAGGGCACTTTGGGCCCATGGCCTGCAAACCTATGCCCCTGATCCCTGTCACCTCAGCACGGCCTCATATTGCCCTCTCTGCAGGTGATCAGGGAAGTGGCCTTTTAGCAACAAGTTACCCATGGCTGAGCCCAAGATGCAGTTAATTGACTTGAACGAAACTGAGGAAGGAAGTGCTCTGAGTCATTCGTGGCCACTGGTGGCCTTAAGCACAACTCGCTGCACAGCTGGACAGTAAAGAGCCCCCGTAGGGCGAGGGCCCACCATCTGTCCAAGTGGCTGGCACTGACCAAGAGAAGGGCCTTGTGTGATGTGTCCTCAGAGTCCCCAGGCCTTCTCTTGGTCCTTTGCCCCAGCCATGACAGTTCTGTCTCATAGCGCACGGTGATAGGCTAAAAATGCTATGTAAAAAAATAATGTTATGGTCTCCCTGTTCTCACAGTAAATGTGTAGAAACGTTAGTGGGGATTTAGCAGCTGGCCTGCGGCCTCTTTGATGACATGGGGAATACGATGGACTCCCCACATCAGCCTCAGACGTGCCAGGCTCACACTGCTTTGCCTCTGCCTGGACCGCTCTCCCTCCAAGACTATGGACAAGGGCTTTCCCAGACACCTGATGCTCACACAGATGCCTCGGTGTCAGCCTGCATCCCTGACCACACACTGCCCTCTCCCCTGCTCTCCATCTTGACGGCACACATCACTGTTTGACGGCACACTCCCTTAGTCCTATGTGACATCTATTAGCTGTCCTCCACTCTGGGGTATAAGCAGCAAAAGCAGGGACGTCACCTGTAGTCTCCCTGGCATCTGACTAAAGTGGATGATCAGGAAACTCTGGCTGGATAAAATAACTTCTCCAAACTGCAGCTATGTATCCTCGTATTAGCAGAGTTTAGATTGAACCTTTCATCTCATTTGTGCTTAGCTTGAGAGTGAGGGGGTGATTTTATTCAGCCACTTTAGAGGGTCTCAGAGTGTTTGTTACACTGTAACCTTGATGCTGAGATGAGAAGGGTGTCCGAGGTTTCAGACTTTTCAAAGGCATTACTTTTGCAGATTTTTTCACCCCCATGCAGATGGGGGGAGTGGGGGGAAAAGGGAACATATTATTGTCAGAGATTAGGTCAGGAGTATGTCTTGGTTCAGAGTAAACCATGCGTAAAAGTAACCTTGCTGGTTGAAATGACTGAGCCACATGAAACCCAGCAGTGAGAAGCACCCTGGGATGCTGTGTTGGTGGAAGTAGGCATAGTACAACCACATGGAGGACGATCAGACAGTGTCTATCAAAAGCGCAAATGCACAAACCTTTCAAGTCAGCAATGCTACATCTAAGGATTTTTCCTATATACAAGGATTTGCATTTCAGCATTATTTGTAATAGCAAGAAGATGGAAACTGCCACCAACATAGGGCAATGGTTAAATAAACTGTAGCAAATCCATACAATGGCATATTTAGCTATTCTTTATGTACTACCATGGACTGATCCCTAAGATGCATGGTTAAGTAGAGATAAAGACTTGGCTTACTAGTGTTTATTTCTGAAAATAAAAGGAAGAGGGTGGGGGAAATGTGGCTGTATATATACTTCTGTGTGTGTGTGCATAGGTAGAGAATCCCTAGGGGGATCCACAGGAACCTGACAGCCTTGGCTGCCTCTGGGATGAAGGGTGGGGGTTACTTTTCATGGTTTACGTTTTGTACCTTTTGAATTTTGTACCATGTACGTGTGTTATCTATTCAAAAAATAAAGTTTTTAAATTTTCACTTTGTTGACATTTTTTAAAAAAGAAACAAGATGTCAGATTTTTGGTCAATAAATCCGCTTTCCTTAGGAATTTAAAGTCCTTGAGCCCAAAGGAGTTGATCTCATTTTCTCAGGTCTCAGGGAAAACAGGGAAGTGAAGAGGGAGCCTCCCCTTCTGGAAGAACAACTCTGGGGAGACGAAGCAGTGAGGGTGGCTCTGCTCTCATTGTGTGGGTTGAGTGGCAGTATGGGGGACAGGGTTGGGGGGATGGACAGTGAAGTGGCTGCATTCTGGGACAGACCATGGCTGCTGCACAGTCACCTCCGTCTCTTGAGGATCACTGCACAACCCCTGTTCCCCTGGCTTTGGGCTTTAATAACTGAAGATGGCACCTCTGAGCCATGGTCCAAGGGGAGCCCACCTGTCTCCATGGAAACCTACTGTGGGTGACCCTTTCCCATCCCTTTGTTTTACAGATGGTTTTTACAGTACCAATTTTGTCCAGCTTTAGCTGGCAATGTGTGCAGCGCCAGGAGAGGAATCACGACAGCTGTTTGAAAACAGTCATGAATTCTGTTTGCCAAGAACTGGTTTACAGATGGGTGACTAACCCAATCATGGCCAGTACAGAGGAGACCTTCCCACTGATAATCAACTTGAGATGGCAACTTCTGCTCTGGCAGCTCATTGGGGAAGGGCAAGGGGTTTGGAAGAGGCTTCACCATCTTGAGAGCATCAGAAAGGACCTCCCAGCACCCTGAGCTCAGCAGAGTGAAAGGCTGAAAAGAGCCTGGCTCCCTGAAGGCATGACGCACTTCCAAACCAACCTGGGGACCACTTGTCTCCATATTTCTTGTTCTATGAGAAAAATCCCCGTTCACTCACTCATTCAACCAACAAATATTTGAGGTTCTGCTCTGGGTCAAATCCCTTATGATTATACAGTGGAAGTGAGAAATAGATTTAAGGGACTAGATCTGATAGAGTGCCTGATGAACTATGGACGGAGGTTCGTGACATTGTACAGGATACAGGGACCAAGACTATCCCCATGGAAAAGAAATGCAAAAGAGTGAAATGGCTGTCTGAGGAGGCCTTACAAATAGCTGTGAAAAGAAGAGAAGCAAAAAGCAAAGGAGAAAAGGAAAGATATAAGCATCTGAATGCAGAGTTCCAAAGAATAGCAAGGAGAGATTAAGAAAGCCTTCCTCAGTGATCAATGCAAAGAAAGAGAGGAAAACAACAGAACAGGAAAAACAAGAGATCTCTTCAAGAAAATTAGAGATACTAAGGACACATTTCATGCAAAGATGGGCTCGATAAAGGACAGAAATGGTGTGGACCTAACAGAAGCAGAAGATATTAAGAAGAGGTGGCAAGAATACACAGAAGAACTGTACAAAAAAGATCTTCACGACCAAGATAATCACGATGGCATGATCACTCACCTGGAGCCAGACATCTTGGAATGTGAAGTCAAGTGGACCTTGGAGAGCATCACTACAAAGCTAGTGGAGGTGATGGAATTCCAACTGAGCTATTTCAAATCCTGAAAGATGATGCTGTGAAAGTGCTGCACTCAATATGCCAGCAAATTTGGAAAACTCAGCAGTGGCCACAGGATTGGAAAAGGTCAGTCTTCATTCCAATCCCAAAGAAAGGCAATGCCAAAGAATGCTCAAACTACTGCACAATTGCACTCATCTCACACGCTAGTAAAGTCATACTCAAAATTCTCCAAGCCAGGCTTCAGCAATATGTGAACTGTGAACTTCCAGATGTTCAAGCAGGTTTTAGAAAAGGCAGAGGCACCAGAGATCAAATTGCCAACATGTGCTGGATCATGGAGAAAGCAAAAGAGTTCCAGAAAAATATCTATTTCTGCTTCATTGACTATGCCAAAGCCTTTGACTGTGTGGATCACAATAAACTGTGGAAAATTCTGAAGGAGATGGGAATACCAGACCACCTGACCTGCCTCTTGAGAAACCTGTATGCAGGTCAGGAAGCAACAGTTTCACGTAGGAAAAGGAGTACGTGAAGGTTGTATATTGTCACCCTGCTTATTTAACTTATATGCAGAGTATATCATGAGGAACGCAGGGCTGGAAGAAGCACCAGCTGGAATCAAGATTGCCGGGAGAAATATCAATAACCTCAGATATGCAGATGACACCACCCTTATGGCAGAAAGTGAAGAGGAACTCAAAAGCCTCTTGATGAAAGTGAAAGAGGAGAGTGAAAAGGTTGGCTTGAAGCTCAACATTCAGAAAACAAAGATCATGGCATCTGGTCCCATCACTTCATGGGAAATGGATGGAAAAACAGTGGAAACAGTGTCAGACTTTATTTTTTTGGGCTCCAAAATCACTGCAGATGCTGATTGCAGTCATGAAATTAAAAGACGCTTACTCCTTGGAAGGAAAGTTATGACCAACCTAGATAGCATGTTAAAAAGCAGAGACATTACTTTGCCAACCAAGGTCCGTCTAGTCAAGGCTATGGTTTTTCCCGTGGTCATGTATGGATGTGAGAGTTGGACTGTGAAGAAAGCTGATTGCCGAAGAATTGATGCTTTTGAACTGTGGTGTTGGAGAAGACTCTTGAGAGTCCCTTGGACTGCAAGGAGATCCAACCAGTCCATTCTAGAGGAGATCAATCCTTGGTGTTCATTGGAAGGACTGATGCTAAAGCTGAAACTCCAATACTTTGGCCACCTCATGCGAAGAGTTGACTCACTGGAAAAGACTCTGATGCTGGGAGGAATTGGGGGCGGGAGGAGACAAGGACGACAGAGAATGAGATGGCTGGATGGCATCACTGACTCGATGGACATGAGTTCGAGTGACCTCCGGGAGTTGGTGATGGACAGGGAGGCCTGGCGTCCGGTGGTTCATGGGGTCGCGGAGAGTCGGACACGACTGAGCGACTGAACTGAACTGAACTGAGGCAAAGGAACTTGTTTCCCTAGGGCTATACTCCTATGGGGAAATGCATACAAACATGTAACACACACATTGTGTCACATGTTGCTTCAATGTGCTGACTTGCTGACTCAGCAAAGACACAGATCAGGACTGTCCAGCATGGTGGTGATGGCAGCAATTTTATAATGAGTAGTCAGAGAATACAACTTTACATTCTTAACTGAAAACTGCCCTGGTTTATCTTCTGAAGATTTTACCAGAGGGCCAGGTGATTTGTCACCTATTAGAGACACTACACTTCTATCCGCCCCATCAGTGATTCTGAGTCTGTTTTCATCTAGGCTAGCAGTAGACATTGCTGTAGCATTCTGCTTTGTACAGTGTCTCCTGTCCCTAACTGCCTTTCACTTTTTAGAAACTGATTGTCTCTGAATTCTGTAAACTGTTTACTTATACTTGCTTTCTTTTTATTTTTGTCACATATAAGCCAGATACGTTTTTACGGTTTAAATGCTACGAGTACTATTTTTTGCATGATTTTAAAATTGCTCTCAAAGTTGATATTTAGGTGTTGTCAGGTTAATTCAGGGCTTCCCTGGTGGCTCAGTTGGTAAAGAAGCAGCCTGCAATGCAGGAGACCCAGGTTCAATCCTTGGGTCAAGTAGATCCCCTGGAGAAGGGAATGGCTACCCACTCCAGTATTCTTGACTGCAGAATTCCATGGACAGATGAGCCTGGTGAGCTGTACAGTCAATGGGGTCTCAAAGAGTCAGACATGACTGAGTAACTAACACTTTCACTTTAGGTTAATTCAGGTAAGAGAGAAAAAGTATTTTGCATTTTTCTAGATTTGTGTGCTTTTCTGTTTTAGAGGTTTGATTCATGAGTGTTTTCATTATGAAAATCCTATTTAGAAAAAATTACTGTTTCTTAATTGTCTGCCCATTCTTTAGGATATCTACGTTCTTAGCACTAAATAAATATTAATAAGCAGAACCTCACTACTAGTGAAGGAATAAGTCACCAGGTAGATACCCGTGCGAGGAGAGCTCTGGGCACAGAGAGGAGCAGGTATCGAGGTGTAGGTAGGAGCATGCACAGCAGGTGAGCCTGGGGAGCGGGAAGGGGACCTGTGTGCGGAACTAGGGGAGGGTTTTGACAACATTTCAGTGAAGATGCCTCTGGTGGTATGCTGACTACAGACTGCAGGGGAGGCAGGGCAGAAGCAGGAGCCCAGCTAAGCAATGACTGATCATCTATATGAAGCACACCTGGGACAGTTTTAAGAGACAATGCATACCCTTTCCATACTACAGTCTAATGTTTTTCCTGTTCTACTTAATTTTTAAAAAATGCTAACCACTGTATTGGATTCTTCACTCCCCAGAGCAGACACCCTTGTCAAGGCGCCCTGGCAGGTGGAATGTGCTTCCTCACCCCTTGACTTCGGGATTGGCCTGGTCTTGGGTTGTTAGCAGCCTTGACAGGAGCAAACGTTTGAGAACATGCTGTGTATTGGACTTGCCCTCTTGCAGCTTCTCTGGAGAAGAACTTACCCTGCTGGCCAGAGGAGGTTCAGACACACATGGAGTAGACAGGGACCAACCTGCAGCTTGAAGCTGAGCCCAGAAGAGCCCAGCCTGAACCAGTGAAATCCCAGCGACTCACAGACACCTCAGCAGAGAAGGAGGCTTGTTGCTATACACCGCTCAGATTCTGCAGTGATTGTGTGCAGATGTTGAGAACACAGAGCTGACTGAGATGATCACCAGCTAATTTCATGGCAACTTGACCTGGAGTTTAAAAGACACTCCTCTGTACCATCCAGCTTCAGTGTGGAGGGAGCAGGTCAGGGGCCAAAGAGAAGACTTCTTGGGTGGTACCCACCCATGGAAGAGATGCTCACAGAGGACAGCAGTTGTGAGCAGAATCCAGAGTCCCCTCAGACATGCCTGAAGAAACACGGAGGCCATGATAAAGGGGAGAAAAAGAGCATACTTTATGCAGGACAAAATTTATAAAATGAAACTGCTAGGTTAGCCACATCCACCCTACAGGCCTGGAACTTCGTGGAACTGGATTTAGACATGAAGACCCTTTAGTGATAACTTAATAAGCAAATAAATCCTGACGAGGTTAATTCTAGTTACAGCCTCCTGGCCTTGTCTCCCTCATGTCCTACAGGCAGAGAGATTTAAGGCAGAACAGAGACTAGGCTTAAGGAAGTTCCTGCAATACTTACTGTAAATCTGATATGTTGTCAATAGATTTCTATTTCTGATACTCTGTATTAAAAGGAATTACATATGGATACATGGAGATGTATGGCTGAGTCCCTTCACTGTTTCAGTTCAGTTCAGTTCAGTTCAGTCGTGTCCAACTCTCCGCGACCCCATGAATCACAGCATGCCAGGCCTTCCTGTCCATCACCAACTCCCAGAGTTCACTCAAACTCATGTCCACAGAGTCGGTGATGCCATCCAGCCATCTCATTCTTGGTCGTCCCCTTCTCCTCCCGCCCCCAACCTTTCCCAGCATCAGAGTCTTTTCCAGTGAGTCAACTCTTCGCATGAGGTGGCCAAAGTATTGGAGTTTCAGCTTTAGCATCAGTCCTTCCAATGAACACCCAGGATTGATCTCCTCTAGAATGGACTGGTTGGATCTCCTTGCAGTCCAAGGGACTCTCAAGAGTCTTCTCCAGCACCACAGTTCAAAAGCATCAATTCTTCGGCAATCAGCTTTCTTCACAGTCCAACTCTCACATCCATACATGACCACGGGAAAAACCACAGCCTTGACTAGACAGACCTTTGTTGGCAAAGTAATGTCTCTGCTTTTTAATATACTATCAAGGTTGGTCATAACTTTCCTTCCAAGGAGCAAGCGTCTTTTAATTTCATGGCTGCAATCAGCATCTGCAGTGATTTTGGAGCCCAAAAAAATAAAGTCTGACACTGTTTCCACTGTTTTTCCATCCATTTCCCATGAAGTGATGGGACCAGATGCCATGATCTTTGTTTTCTGAATGTTGAGCTTCAAGCCAACCTTTTCACTCTCCTCTTTCACTTTCATCAAGAGGCTTTTGAGTTCCTCTTCACTTTCTGCCATAAGGGTAGTGTCATCTGCATATCTGAGGTTATTGATATTTCTCCCAGCAATCTTGATTCCAGCTTGTGCTTCTTCCAGCCCAGCATTCCTCATGATGTACTCTGCGTATAAGTTAAATAAGCAAGGTTAATCTGAGGTTATTGATGTTTCTCCCAGCAGTCTTGATTACAGCTTGTGCTTCTTCCAGCCCAGAGTTCCTCATGATGTACTCTGCGTATAAGTTAAATAAGCAAGGTTCAGTTCAGTTCAGTTCAGTTGCTCAGTCGTGTCCGACTCTCCGCGATCCCATGAATCACAGCACGCCAGGCCTCCCTGTCCATCACCAAATCCCGGAGTTCACTCAAACTCATGTCCACAGAGTCGGTGATGCCATCCAGCCATCTCACTCTCGGTCGTCCCCTTCTCCTCCCGCCCCCAACCTTTCCCAGCATCAGAGTCTTTTCCAGTGAGTCAACTCGTCGCATGAGGTGGCCAAAGTATTGCAGCTTCAGCTTTAGCATCAGTCCCTCCAATGAACACCCAGGATTGATCTCCCTTAGAATGGACTGGTTGGATCTCCTGGCGGTACAAGGGACTCTCAAGAGTCTTCTCCAACACCACAGTTCAAAAGGTTACCTGACGCTAAATCAAAACATTGATCATTTTTGAACTGTTTTTAATTAGGGTCTAGTCGTATACCCCAATACAAAATAAAAAGTTCAAAAATAAAAGGAATTACAAGTACATCCTTACATAAAGTTAATCATCAGCTGATCTGTCTCAATAACCTCAGATATCAGATGACACCACCCTTATGGCAGAAGAACTAAAGAGCCTCTTGATGAAAGTGAAAGAGGAGAGTGAAAAAGTTGGCTTAAAGCTCAACATTCATAAAACTAAGATCATGGCATCTGGTCCCATCACTTCATGGCAAATAGATGGGGCAACAGTGGAAACAGTGGTTGACTCTTTTGGGGGCTCCAAAATCACTGCAGATGGTGACTGCAGCCATGAAATTAAAAGACACTCCTTGGAAGGAAAGTTATGACCCACCTAGACAGCATATTAAAAAGCAGAGACATTTGTCAACAAAGGTCCATCTAGTCAAGGCTATGGTTTTTCTATTAGTCATGTATGGATGTGAGAGTTGGTCTATGAAGAAAGCTGAGCACCGAAGAATTGATGCTTTTGAACTGTGGTGCTAGAGAAGACTCTTGAGAGTCTGTTGGACTGCAGGGAGATTCAACCAGTCCATCCTAAAGGAGATCAGTCTGGGTGTTCATTGGAAGGACTGATGTTGAAGCTGAAACTCCAATACTTTGGCCACCTGATGCAAAGAGCTGACTCATTTGAAAAGACCCTGATGCTGGGAAAGATTGAGGGCAGGAGGAAAAGGGGACGACAGAGGATGAGATGGTTGGATGGCATCACCGACTCAATGGACATGGGTTTGGGTAGACTCCAGCCATTGGTGATGGACAGGGAGGCCTGGTGTGCTGCGGTTCCTGGGGTCGCAAAGAGTTGGACATTACTGAGCGACTGAACTGAACTGATCTGTCTGAGAAATTGAGCATTTTGTAATTATAGTGAGTAGTCAGGGAAGGCCTCAGTAAAGAAAAAGTTCAAGTCTGAAAGGACCAACAGAAGTTGCCATAAAATTAGTCAGCAAACAACTTGCTTTTAAGAAGTACTCAATGTAAATCATTCCCTCTGCCTGGAATGCTTGATCTTACATTAAGTCAAGGCCCAGGCCAAATGAACACAATGATAAAGCATCCTATCCAACAGTGACAGTAAGCCTAAAAATATCACTGCTCCCTCCCCCAAACCATACCTAGACTCTTCCTCTAAGGCCCCTTGATGGAATCCAAGTAGAAAAGTACAAGTGGAACCACTACACCATGTGTGGTTCTCATGGTACAAAACACAAGCCAACATTGAAATATGGAGGCCAGTCAGATTTCGGTTGTGTTCCCTTCATTTTCCCATGTTAAGATTCAGGCAGACTTGAGTCCAGGTACCCGTTCTGCCACCAAACAGGTCGCTGGGCCCTGTGCTCAGAATATGGTAATGAGATAAAGGAAGAGCAAATCAGTTTCCACTCTTGTATGCTGCGTGCTCAGTCGTTGCAGTCATGTCCGTCTCCTTGAAAACCTATGAACTGTAGCCTGCCAGGCTCTTCTGTCCATGGGACTCTCCAGGCAAGAATACCAGAGTGGGTTGTCATGCCTTCCTCCAGGGGATCTTCCCAACGCAGGGATTGAACCCATGTCTATTACATCTCCTGCATTGTCAGGCAGCTTCTTTACCACTAGCGCCACCTGGGATGCCACTCTTGTATGAATTCTGGCCAATTAGCAATAACTGCCGAATGCACTGTCCAGAAAGGATTCTGAGGCTGAGTTCCAGCTCAGTGGGAAGATATGCTGAGATCGATTAGCAATGTCTGCATTACTTGGTGAGAGGGCATAGCTGGACACTTGCCACCTACTTGCTGTCTTTCTGGAGGGCCTTTGGCATCGCTGCTCCTGTAGTCCAGGCCCAAGTGGTATGGTTCCCAAATGTCATTAATACTCAGCGGTGGGATGGCTCTGGCCCAGATCACAAATGAAGGGGAGAAATTCCAGTTCCCTCCCCTCTCCAAGCCCTGGGTTTATCTCTGCTTGGTGAAAAGGTTCTTGAAAGCATTGTTGTAGTTCTTATTAAATGCTGTGTAAATCAGGGGATTGAAGAAAGAGTTGGAGTAGCCAAGCCACAGGAACACGCTTTTCCAGATGGGGGGCAGGCTGCAGGCACAGAGCGGGCCGATGAGCTCAGCCAGGAAGAAGGGGATCCAACACAGCACGAACACGCCGATGAGGATGCCCACCATCACGGCCGCCCGCTTCTCCTTCTGCTCCCGCCACGAGGTTCCGCTCGTCTGAAAGGCCACCGTAGGACGGCGGGCCGTGAACACCATCTCAGTCTCCTGAGGGGCCTCCTTTACCTGGGAACAGAGGAAATACATAATTCAAGGATAAAATGTGTAACGCTGGGCAATACAGTGACATACAATACATCCAACCTTGGCCAGCCTCTCCCCTCCAGCTCCATACAAGATGCACTGATGCCATCATCACATGTGTGTGCTCAGTCGTGCAGTACTCTTTGTGACCCTAAGGACTGTAGACTGCCAAGCTCCTCTGTTCATAGAATTTTCCAGGCAAGAATACTGGAGTGGGTTGCCATTTCTTCCCCCCGAGGATCTTCCTGACCCAGGGATCAAATGGGCATCTTCTGTGTCTCCTGCATTGCAGATATATTCTTAATTCCTGAGCCATCAGGGAAGCCCAACTGATGCCATAATCCACCCCCAAATATTAATGCTAGGTGAAAAAGTTCTTGAAACTGTAGGTTAAAATATGTCCTAAAGGTTCTTCAGGGACTGAGAGTGGTGGTGTCAGATATTAGAACAAATAATTCTTTACCATCTGAGCCACCAGGGAATCCCAATCAAATAATAATATCTAAAAAGTGGGGTAGGAGGAGGCACTTAAGAACACACGTCTTGGTGTCAGACCCTGGCTTGAGCTCCAGCCCCACTGGCCAAGCCATTTCCTATCTATGAAGCTGGCTGACCAAGCCCCCTTCCCACCATAAGGCTATCGTGAATGAACACTGGGAATGTGTGTGGATGCCCAGCACAATCCCCTGCCATAGGCACTCACAACTCAGTAACGTGGAGGGGGTTGGGGCTGGGACCCAGGCCCTGAATGGAACAGACCCAGGCCTGCCCCTCATAAAGTTCACAGCCAGAGAGGCAGGCCGCCTGTAAACATCAATATTGCAAGAAATTATGTGATTACTGTGTTAAGTGAATTCACTTTAAATTAGGAGATAATTTTGTATTGCCTAGCTTAAAGTGTAAGTGACTTTTTGGTGATAATTAGCTACCATTTAAGGAAACTCTGGCTGCTCATCATCCTCTCACCCCCGGCCTTTGGTCACTTCCTATCTGCCTCTTGAGTCTCAGCTTAAAGGCCCCCAGCCTCTCAGAGCAGCCCTGTTGCCCCTTTAAACTCAATCACATCTCTGTGTGATCTGGTACCATGTTCTCCTCCTTTGTAGCCATGTGTGTGACCATGGATGTTACACATGGTGCCCCTCTGGCCCAAACTGAACCACAGCAGGCTGGGTTTTCCTTACAGCACCTGCCTGGCAGCAGCACCTGGCACTCGGTCAGTGCCTAGGAAACAGCTGCCACATTGACTGATCATTTCAACCACATGCTCCTCGCCTGCATGTCTCTTCCTTTCCAGAATGCAGCCAGCCATGATGCTGGAGAAAACACAGAGGCAAGGGGCTCCCAGGCAAGGACTGTAGTTTCTCTGCCAGACATAACGGGCAGCAGCCATCAGGAGAGCCACCCGACCTCAAGACACCAAGGGAAGAGCCCGGGTTCCTCTCACCTGGAGCAGGATGGAGCTTCAAAGGCACCCAGGTGGTCTGATCTGTGCAAACCTGGGGCTCCTAACTCTAAGGTCTACCTTCAAATTCTCTGTCTCTGCTACTTCCTCCCAACACTCATCTCTATTTATTTGGAAAATCACTAAGTCATCCTGAAACAGATCATGGTGATATGGACAAAGCTGAGTCCTTTCCTTTCTGAGTGTAAACCCAGCTTCCTCCCGCCTGCCACTCAGAGAGAGAGAAGGAAAAGGCAGGTGACTCCAGGAGAGTCCAACCAGCGCTTCACTCCTCCCCACCCCTCTGCCCCTTCCAAAGTCCTGGCTCCGCAAACACGCATCCTGTGCAGACCAGCGGGCACCCTCTCTTTCATGAGCCATTCCAAGGTTTCTGGTCCCACCGAGGCAGGTGGGAGCTGAAGCTCATCTCTCCCCTTTAGAAGAGGTTCAGTTCAGTTCAGTCGCTCAGTTGTGTCCGACTCTTTGCAACCCCATGAATCACAGCACGCCAGGCCTCCCTGTCCATCACCAACTCTCAGAGTTCACTCAAACTCATGTCCATCAAGTCAGTGATGCCATCCAGCCATCTCATCCTCTGTCATCCCCTTCGCCTCCTGCCCCCAATCCCTCCCAGTATGAGTCACCTCTTCGCATGAGGTGGCCAAAGTATTGCAGTTTCAGCTTCAGCATCAGTCCTTCCAATGAACACCCAGGATTGATCTCCTTTAGAATGGACTGGTTGGATCTCCCTGTAGTCCAAGGGACTCTCAAGAGTCTTCTCCAACACCACAGTTCAAAAGCATCAATTCTTCGGCGATCAGCTTTCTTCACAGTCCAACTCTCACATCCATACATGACCACGGGAAAAACCATAGCCTTGACTAGACGGACCTTTGTTATCAAAGTAATGTCTCTGCTTTTTAATATGCTGTCTAGGTTGGTCATAACTTTCCTTCCAAGGAGTAAGCGTCTTTTAATTTCATGACTGCAATCACCATCTGCAATGATTTTGGAGCCCCCAAAAATAAAGTCTGACACTGTTTCCACTGTTTCCCCATCTATTTGCCATGAAGTGATGGGACCAGAGGCCATGATCTTAGTTTTCTGAATGTTGAGCGTCAAGCCAAACTTTTCACTCTCCTCTTTCACTTTCATCAAGAGGCTTTGTAGTTCTTCTTCACTTTCTGCCATAAGGGTGGTGACACTGACCAATTCTCACACGATGGATGACCATCATCCACTAATGGAAGTCTGAGGGAGAAAACGTGACATCCTAACATCACCTGTGAATGTTAGCAGTCCATTGTCCACAGGAAACAGTATTATCAGGGCGTGAGAGGCAGTGGCAGGTGGTTGGTTTGTCTTCCTCCCACTCAGCTAATTAATGGGCACTTTTTTTTTTCAAAGCAAAGTAAGGTTTTATTCATCTACTTGGTTGTGGAAAGATTAAAAGCAGAATGTTTATTTGCACAATATATTTTAAATTCACCCACAGTTTTTAATTTATTATTTTTTGCATCAATATCATAATATTTTTAGTAAATTATTTACAATTTACTTTTTTTTTTATTGGAGGCTAATTACTTTACAATATTATATTGGTTGGTTTTGCCATACATTGACATGAATCCGCCCTGGGTGTACATGTGTTCCCCTTCTTGAACACCCCTCCCACCTCCCTCCTCCCCATATCCTCCCTCTGGGTCATCCCCGTGCACCAGCCTCGAGCATCCTGTATCTTGAAAAGATTTCTCTGCTGACCTCAATGACCTGCCAGGCACTTGAATTCCTTCCTCGCTTAACACAATTCCAAATCCTTGTCATGCTACAAAATAAACACATGGGGTCAATTCAGTTCAAAGGGATCCTGAGGGAAGAGAAACAGAAAAGGCAAATCCACTAATTAACTAGGTTCAAAACACCTCAGCCTCCACCACTGCAACATTTAGCAGAGTCCCCCTTTGTTCTACCAAAGTGGAGC
The DNA here is from genome assembly GCF_049115385.1 of Moschus berezovskii. Lineage (NCBI taxonomy): Eukaryota > Metazoa > Chordata > Mammalia > Artiodactyla > Moschidae > Moschus > Moschus berezovskii. The sequence goes on from NC_142461.1 coordinate 67,648,014, forward strand.
CTGTGTTCACAGCTTGTCACCTGAGGCTACTGCACCCTGTGCAGAGGGACAGGACAGACAATGGAATCTTTCCAGAACAGCCTCAAAGTCAACAAGTCAATGAGGTCAGACCCTGGTTTGCTAGAAGACTGACAAGCATGGCTTTTTTCATCTGAAGAAATAGAAAACCAAAAGACACAAAGAACAATCCCAGAAAAGCCACTGTAAAACAGACACTTGTAATGAATAACTCTGATTTGCCCTCATGCCAAACCTTCAGGTGATTATCTCCATTTGACAGTTGAGAAAACACAGAACCTATTTTAGGATCACGTTTATGCTTGTGATGCCTTCAGAATGAATGTCTCTGGCTTCCTGGCAAATGTCTAGGGGCTCCAGCAGTCAGCTCTGGGGCCAGCCCTGAGCTTCTCCATCTTTCCTCTTTGGTTGGATGTCCCCTCAGCCTCTTTGCCCTGACAATGCTCTCTAGCAGTGGTAGTCACTCAGTCATGTCTGACTCTATATGATCCTATGAACTGTAGCCCTGCCAGGCTCCTCTGTCCATGGAATTCTCCAGGCAAGAGTACTGGAGTGGGTTGCGATTTCCTTCTCCAGGGGATCTTCCTGACCTGAGGATTGAACCCCAGATCTCCCGCATTGCAGGCAGATTCTTTACTGTCTGAGCCACCAGGGAAGCCCTGACAATCCTCTCTACACCTGTTGTAAAACTGACCATTCTGGCTTAAGAGATCTCAGACTCTTAGAATCCATTAATCTGAAGGTAAAAATACTGACTGTTGAAGGCACACAACCAGTAGCACCTGCCACCTTCTGTCCTGCTGTGAAAGGACAGGTGCTTTGAGTACACAGAAGTTTGGAGATATCAGATGCTACGAGCAAGGTCACACGAGCAGGGCAAAGCAGAACCAAGGTGCCTGCCCATCTGTCTGGCTCCAGGCCTCTTTGGCTTCTCTCTGCCACTGTGAGACATGACCTAAAAGATGAGTTCACCTAAACATCTCCATAGAATCTGAGGCTTTTCCATCTAAAATTAATTAAGGACCAAATCAGCCAGACAAGATATGCTGACATTTATTAATCATTTACTGGGGCTTCCTTGATGGCTCAGACAGCAGAGAATCTGCATGCAATGCAGGAGACCTGGGTTCAGTCCCTGAGTCAGGAAGATCTGGAGAACAGAATGGCGACCCACTCCAGTATTCTTGCCTGGAGAATCCCATGGACAGGAAAGCCTGGCGGGTTACAGTCCCTGGGTTCACAAAGAGTTGGATGTGACTGAACAATTAACACTAGACGAGACTAGTGCATGTAGGGACTACATACTGGAATTTTCCATGAAGTCCCAATTTCAAATATCCCGTCCCACTATTCTCATAAGCACTCTGACACCAAGGCATGGATTCTGAATCTTCATTCTGATTGTGAATATTGTGTCAAATCAACACTCCATGAGGGCAGGGATATGAGTGTCCTGTCCACTGAAGCAGCCCCAGCACCTAGTGTAATGTACGGTCTATAGTAAAATCTCAACAAACACTAAATAAATAGTTATTTGGGGAGACAATTCTCTTTTAAGTCTCTTGTGTTTCTACACATTTTACCAGAAAAGGCAATGACAGCTCTTATTTCAGACCAGCCTGTCAAGGATGTTTGTATGACAAACAGCCTTGGAAGAGTGAGAGAGTACCTCCCAGTAGAAAAGAAGACAGACTTACTTGCAACCCATTATTAAAGATTCAGGTTTCTGAAAAGCAAAGGGCAGGTTTATATATTGTTTAGTCCTGGACAACACAGACTTGAGTTCCCTAATCTGGGAGTTTTCCTACTATTTGTGATGCAAATCCAGCTGGCCCACTCCATGTCAGTCACATGGGACTTCGAAGGGAAGAGAACAAATGCACACATGAAGTTCATGTTGCCTGTGTAACACGAGTAATAACGTCCTTTGACTCCGATCCAGAAGTCTCGTATCTTTTGTCAGTATCCAGTAAACTAGGGTAGGCTGACTTGCTAGCTTGCCAGCAGGGAAAAATCTCAGACTTTCAGAGTTCTTGACAGTCATCTACTACTTGGCCATGTGGTTCCACACACCACCTTACTCAGTTATAACAGCAGCCAGTAACTAAGGAATAAGGAAACCAAGGCTCAGAGCAAATTGGTGATTAGACAGGATTCCAATCTGAGCTCCCATTGTTACATTTCCAGCGATGAAGATCTTTATCTAGCATATATGATGGACTTCCTGGAGGATGACAGTAATACATGGCAGGACTCAGAAATGTCAACTTTATGTCCCCTTTAAGTAAAAGGAATGTCCCTTCCCTCCCCTCTAATTAAAAAAAAAAATCCACCTGCTGCAGAAAACACCCACAAACATTTGTAAACCACCAGTGTTGTCAGATGAACATCCTAAGAAGAACTAGAAAAGGAAAGCAGAAAAAAGAAAGATGGTTCCTCATCACTTCTGAAACCAACTAGTCTGGATGGTGACACACAGGTCAGGCATCCAGTACAGTGAGGCTCTTCACAAGGCTGGTGGTGGGGACACACTGATCCTGTTGTTTAATCAAGCCCTGAGACCTCTGGGAGAGGACAGAGGACATTGAGAGGCATCCAGTCTTGGTTGAAGGCAATCCGGATTGTAACTGGAATTCCCCATTTCTATCCAGAGCTCAAAGGGTCAGGAGATGGAGTACCCAGGGCACCATTCTCTCTGCCCATGCTGTACGGAAATAATCAGGCTTCAAGTTGTACTTTTCAAAGGCACCTTGAAGAGAAAACTAACCAAAATAGCACCTCAAAGTAAACAGAAGCTGTCTAAAACTTGTCTAACAAACCACAAGAGGAAATTTTCTCAGCAGTTTCCCTTGTGCAAAAGAAACCAGAAAATAAAGATGTTTTCTTGTTAAAAAAAAAAAAACAGATTAATAAAAGCAGAGAACTGCTGGGCTTGAAAAAAAAATTACCTTTCCCTTGAGAGTAATTACATACACCACAAAGAACAGTTATGCTAAACTCGGGTATGATCATAACGTAAAGGACAATTGCTACTGTTATTACACTGGGAAAATATCAATTTGGTGGTGGGGGGTGCTTGATTACCTTGGCATGGCTAAGGATTCACTGGAGTTAATACTGAGAAAGGGAAACTGTAATCAAGTGTGTTACTTAAAATTACACATTTGTTTCTGTTCTAATATCATCTGATCTAGTCATCCTCTCTTACAGGTGGAGGCCAATGGAAGGTCCTCTGTTAGAGTTCTTACCTTGAGGTCCCCAGACTCTCAGGCCAGAGAGTCTTGGCATAGAAGGAGGGTGTAATGGAGAGAGGGAAAATCTTGCCTTTTGCACAGGCATTCTCCAGCCTCAGTGTCCTGACATGGCTGCATAGGGGGCTATGGCTTCCCTGACAACCACCGCCGTGCTGTGGAGAGTCACAGTTTCTACTATACTGTGGGTTCCATTCTTCCGAAGAGTGGGTGGGAAGCAAGACTGAGGATCACCCTCCAAATAGGCTTCAGGCAGTGCCCTAGGCACACTGGGAAAGCAGGCGCCTATAAGACTTTCTGAGCAGCAAGTCCAAAGCCTTCTTTAATTTTCAAGGAATTCTGTGACCCATGAAAGGGTTAATAACCATGGAATTTGAATCTCATTCTCTGCTGGGAAACTCAATGTTCTCCAAGAACTACACGGATTTAAGAAGTAGCTTGTTGCAAGGTCACTGGGGAAGACACCTGATCCCTGCACCATAATTTGTCTACATCCCCCTTCGTCTCCCCTGCATTTTCCCCAACAATCCAACCAGGGAAAAGAGAAATGGAAGCAGAGGTATAGAGAGGCAGAATTAATGTAATGATGGAAGAGAACAAGGAAGAAGTTTACAGAGAGGGGAAAGCCAGGGATATTTCTAAAAGTCTAGAGAAAATGCTCCTTTGTCCACGCAAGTAGTTCTGGAAGCTCTCAGACAATTAGGTATCAGTCTTAAAAGAATCAAATGATAAGCCAGATGTATTGTTACCATATAATTTGATGAATAAACTTTACTTTTCTAAAGTTAAAATAACCTTACAATTTGATGAATAAAATTTACTTTTCTAAAGTTAAAATAGTCTTGCATGCTGGCATGAGACTGGTTTGAGTCATATTTCTTTTAATAGATGGAATCAGAATGAGGGTGGTGATTTTCCACCATCCTCTTCCCAGAGCTTAGCTCTGACTGAACTCTGGTCCCACATGTGGCTAGGTCCACAAGAACAACAGCCCGTTAGTCTTTGGGGTGAAACAAATGACAACTAAACATTGAAGATGTGACAAAAACATCAAGTGTTCTGTATAGTTTTTAGGTAACTTAGGGTTCATATACTGTATGCTTACAACACAAATCTAATGTGGAGGATTAGTTTGGAGAGGCAAATATTTTATAATATGACATTACCTAAAATTCAGATCCAAGTCGTCACAAACCTGATAGTTCAATACTACACATGTATTTCGACCTTTACAGGTTACAAAGTGCTTTCCCAAATACTATCAGTCTTTCAAGACCATTGTACTCTGGACAGAACACCTGTGAGACATTATTGCAGACTTCCCTGGTGACCCAGTGGTTAAGAATCGGCCTGCCAAAGCAGGGGATACAAGTTCAATCCCTGGTCCAGGGAGATCCTACATGCTGTGGGACAACTAAGCCTGTGTGTCACAGTTACTGAGCCCAAGCTCACAACTGCTGAAGCCTGTGTGCCCAAGAGTCTGTGGAAGACTTTATTACATTTATAATTCTGTAATTGTGGTTTACCAACATGAATCCCTGGAGAGCAGAGACCACATCTATGAAACCTCAGAGGCTACCATGTTGCCTGATGCACAGGTCAGTACAAGTCAGACAACCTTGAATACCATCTGCATGGCCTTTTGTGGTGATTTTAAAATACATTCACAGGTTCATTCACTCATCTCCCAAAAGTGGAGCCTAATTTGCCTTCCGTTGAGGGTGGGGTGGAGTTAGTGACTCACTTCTAATGAATAGATTTTAAGGGAAGTGATGAAATGTAGCTTCTGAGACAGATCATAAAAGGCATTGCAATTTCCCCCTTGCCTCGCTCTCAGACTAGGGGAAGCCAGCTACCATATTGGGGATGACACTCAAGCAGCCCTTTAGAGACCTCCCACTAACAGCCATGTGAGCCATAGCTACAACCACAAAAGACCTTGGACCAGACCACCCAGCTAAGCTGTTCCCAATGCCAGACCCACAGAAACAGTTCATACGTCTTTGCCGTTTTAAGACACTAAAGATAGGGGTAATTGTTAAGAAATAAATAACTAATCCACCTATAATGGTGAGTAACAGCAGTAAGAGGTATAAAATAATAACTTATTATTTATAACTTATAAGTTAAGTTAGTATAACTTATAAGAAACATTGCAAAATATAGTAATGAAAATAGTACAGTGGCCATCATTTAGGGTTTACCATTTTAGTTACTCCATATACACTGTTATCTCATCTACTCTTCACAAGAATGTTAAGAGGCAGATAGCAATATTTCTATTTTACCTACAGGAAATGCAGATGGAGCTGAACTCACTTGATGAGAGAGTTAATCAGTGACACAAAAAGAATTGAAATCTAGGTCTCCTTGCTTCCAAATCCCAAGTTCTTAACCAATGTGCACACTGTCTCCCAGCACATGTTTATTGATTGGGTGAATGAAGGAAGGTATCAACCAAGGCTGCATTATAACCTTCTTAAGCCTGAGGCATCCGTGCCTCTGTGGACCCTTCTTCCATTAAAAAATATTAAAAATTATATTTTATGATTATATATTATAAAGACTAATATAATCAAGGCTGAACTCATTATTACATATTCATTACTATTATATTCACTTTCCCTCTAAAAGAAATTAAACAATTTCCATGGGCCCCTAAAAGCATGGCGACTCTCATTGGTGTACCCACTATGCCTAATAATTAAGCATGCCCTGGTATCAGGCACAGCTATCAGACAAACAAAACAAACAAAATGTCTGATGTTGCATTTTAAAAACCAAACAAACAATCTCTATTGACTTTTCTTTATTCCTTTTCTAAGCAGTAAAGAGTATAGGATAGTAAGAAAGAATTATAACCCATGGTGGATGCATTAGGGACAGCAGAATATACTACATCATGGTGTCCCATCTATGTGGTGGGAAAAAGGATGCAGGTGGGAATTAACCCTCACTCCCGAGAGAAGCTTGGTGGTGCCTCTGTATTCACTTGTGTTCAACTCTCCTACAAAGGAGTTCACAGTTTTGAGATCCTGCTCCCTATGGATGGGCTTCTGCAATGGCTCGGCAGGTATAGAATCCACCTGCCAATTCAGGAGACACAGGCTGGGTCCCTGTGTCAGGAAGATCCCCTGGAGAAGGAAATGGCGACCCACTCCAGTATTCTTGCCTATGAACTGAGAACCCTATGAACAGAGGAGCCTGGTAGGCTACAGCCCATAGGGTTGCAATGAGATGACACAATGAGTACCTCAGAGCTATCTGAGAACCTGTCTTCCAGGATGAAGTCTGCCAAAGAAAACATAATCCTCAACTTTTAGGTTGTGTTTTTTTTAAGCTGACATCCCCATGACCCACCGTGACTGGGATATGACTCTCACTCCCATGAAGTTCTAGACGCTTGTGACAGTGCTCAGAAATTACATTCCAGGAGAGAGCACAGCACAATGAAAATGGGATGAAAAGAACAGTGAGTTTATTGAGAGATTCAGGACAGACTTCAGCTCCTCCACCCAGCAACTGTGAGGCCATGGATGAACTCACTTTACGGCACCTGAATTGGATCATCTAAACTATGGTGCTGGAGAAGACTCTTGAGAGTCACTTGGACTACAAGGAGACCAAACCAGTCAATCCTAAAGGAAATCAACCCTGAATATTCACTGGAAGGACTGGTGCTGAAGCTGAAGCTGCAATACTTCGGCCACCTGATGTGAAGATCACTGGAGAAGATCCTGATGCTGGGAAAGATTGAGGGCAGGAGGAGAAGGGGGTGACAGACCCACCCTCTGTCATGGTTGGATGGCATCACCAACTCTATGGACATGAGTTTGAGCAAGCTCTGAGAGACAGTGAAGGACAGGGAAGCCTGGCATGCTACAGTCCCTGGGGTCACAAAGAGCAGGACACAACTTAAAGACTGAACAACAGCAAAAATGAGAGCCGTGAGGCAAAGATGGTTAACGCTCACCAAAGAGCCATAGGTTCCCCTAGTCTTCACAGCCAGTGTCTGGCCAATGCACTGTGAGCAGAAGGGGCTCTTCTGGGTAAGGCAGGTAGAAGCTGCTGTATCTCCAGGTCTCACTTCCTCTTACACTGCAACCTCAGAAACTACATGTTCAAGACAGCACAACTTATAGACGCCAATGGGCCTGGATCCACAAGTTACCGCCTGGAGAAGAGCTGAGCAGGGGGAGGGCCACCAGACCCATACTGAACTTTGAGTGAGACTGCGTTGTCTTAGCTTATCCTGACAAATAGACACCGTATTGCCAATGTGTCTGGAGCCAGAGGATTAAATAAAAGGAAGAAGGTAAAGGGTCACCGTACCTGAAAGAGGGAACTCAGTCAGCATTTCTTTCCATGTCTACTTTCAAAACTTGAGGCATGATTGCAGATCCCTCCCTGATCCTGTTTTAGTGTTGGGAACCTAGTCACAGTATCCTGAAAAAGGTGAAGGGTGGTGTGCACAACCTCATGACCAGAGGCCTTCTGCCTTCCTAAGTGCTCCCATCACCCACAGAAAGCAATAAAGACATTTTGCAGGACCTAAATTCAAGTCTACTCATTTCCCCAGGAATGCAGAGAAAAGCAGGTTATACAGAGTGAAATTAGACAGGAAGAGAAAAACAAATATCACATGTTAATGCATATATATGGAATCTAGAAAATGGTCCTGATGAAACTATTTGCAGGGCAAGAATAGCAACGCAGATGTAGGGGGTGGTCTTGTGGACACAGCGGTGGAAGGAGAGAGAACCCGAGAGAGTGGCATTGACGTGCATGCACTAGCATGTGTGAAACAGCGAGTGAGAAGCGGCTGTGTAACACAGGGAGCCAGGCCAGCCTCTGTGATGACCTCGAAGGGTGGGCTGGAAGGAGAGGGGTGGAAAGGAGGCTCTAGAGAGAGGGGATGTATATATACTTATGGCCGATTCATGTTGCTGTACAGCAGAAACCAACGCAACGTCGTAAAGCAACTATCCTCCAATTAAATTTTTTTTATAAAGCAGGTGGGGGAAGGCACAGAGAGTATTTCTGGCAAGTTAGTTAAAATTTCTGTTTGAGTGTGGTCAACAAGCTTGCAACTGCTGACTCTGCAACATTACCCAGGAGTTTGAGTGATGGCTTGCTGGAGCCTAAAGAAGCAGGATGTTCTGGAACCCATCTCATCTACAACCTCAGCATCATATGATTCAAGACTCTTAGCCATGACTTAGACCAATGCTGTGTCTTAGAGGAGAAAGCTTGCAGCCCAAAATGTGAAAGAAGCTCATTGCTGGCAGGTGGCTAAATCACCAGGCTTCCCTGCCTCCCAGAGAACTTTCTCCCTACCAGTGACCATCCTGATTGTCCAGGTCCCCATCATCCAGGCACATCTGCTGTGTTATCAACTGCTTGAACAGGGTCTGTCAAAAATGAACACTAAACTCAGGCATGGCAAGCCTTTCTGGCATCCATTTCACCATGATTTCTCTGGGTGCACCCTGGATCGATGCAGCTAGTAAAAGTCTGCCCTGCCTTGGCAATCAGATAGAAAAAGGATAATCAACCCAGGCACTTCCGAGGGACCTTTCAAAGGACATCATTAATTCTGAACAAAGCTCTCCCTGAACAACACTTTCCAATTATAGACTTGACATTCCCCGTTTTATCCTACAAAACTCCTCTGCCATTTCATGAAGGGTGTGGGGGGGCGGGAGATGCCTGCTTTTAAAAATACACACATTTGAATAACCTAAGCCTCTGAGTTAACCAACAAAATTAAAACAAAGCTAACAAAAAAACTTACCCTCTTTATTTCCCTCATGTCCCCTTCCCCTGGTCCATTCATTGTATTAGGAAAGAGGCAATAATTCCTATAATTCTCCAGGACTGAGGGCCTGAAGCCCACACTCACCCAAAAGGAAAGTTCGAGGCTTCCAGGGTGGGGAGGGAGCTAGGGTCTATTAGGGTCTGGCCAAAAGGCAGAGGGGCTTCCCAGGTGGCTCAGCGGTAAATAATCTACCTGCCAAGCAGGAGGTGCAAGTTCGATCCCTGGGTGGGGACGATCCCCTGGAGGAGGAAAAGGCAGTCCACTCCAGTATTCTTGCCTGGAGAATCCCATGGACAGAGGAGCCTGGCGGGCTACAGTCCATGGAGTCTCAAGAGACTGACAGGTAGTTACTGACTAAACAACAAACAAACAAAAAGCAGAAAGTCCCCATTCTAAAGACAGTGGAGAGAAGTTCTGCCAAATGCAGGTTCCTCCCTCTCTTGCGTTCATTCGTTTCCGGCGCCCATTGTAGACTGGCGGCAAGGCCCTGGCCCTGAGGATCCCCTCGCTCCAGGCAGCACTGCGACCCCTCCACCCCCGTTTGCCAGGCACTGTGCCAGGTGTCTGCATTCTTTACCTCACCTAAGCCAAGAGCCCTATTACGTAGGAATTAACCAGTCTACAGAGAAGGAAACAACGCCCACAGAGATTAACGTCCTGAGCTTTCCCTCTTTCCAAAGTCACTAAAGGATAGCACTGAGGTTGAGACAGTGAAAGAAAAAGTGATCCTTGGATTCATTTTTATCCTCACTTTCCCCTTGGCAGGAGGCAGGTCAATAGCGTGAATAGTCTCGGGACTGCAGGGGTGAAGGAGGGTGCAGTGGAGACAAAAATACGGGGCGAATGGTCACAAGAGGTTCAACGGCAGGAGGAATTTCCAGCCCCCTGCCGTCACGCTCGGTCTAGCCGGGCTAGGAAATTGGCGGCTGAGGACTCCCACGGACACAATAACTCCAGGGGAAAAGCAACGGAGGGCACAGTGGATCCGCCGCGAGCTCAGCGCTACCGAGCAACACTGCTCCTGCCGCCCCTCTCAGCCGCGTGGTGCCGCGGTGCCCGCTCCAGCTCCAGTCCTAGCGGGCAGGTGCTGGAACTCCTTCCCCCGCCGCGCACCATCCACGCATGAACCCTGCGTGTGCGCGCCAGGCGCGAGTGCTGAGCTCCTCCGCGTGCGCTGCAGCAGAGCAGATGGCAAACTCCGCGTGCGCTCCGGGTGGCCAACCTGAAAAGCTTGCGCCAAGTTTGCACACTTGCACCTCCAGCTCTCCCTTTCTCCAGGCTTCCCGGTCCCTCAGCGACCCCTTTCCCAAATCCCCATTCCCCAACCCGCGCCTCACCTGCACGGTGGAGGGCAAGGGCAGCACAGCCCTGCAGCGGCGCCCGAAGCGAAACTTGGCCGCCTTATATATCTTCCAGTAGACAAACAGCACCACGCCAAGCGGCAGGTAGAAGGCGCCGCAGGTGGAGAAGACGGCGTAGGAGGGTTCCTGGCTCACCTGGCAGCGCTGGAGTCGAGCGTCGTACGCCTCGCCCCAGCCGAAGAGCAGTGGTGCGAGGGCGATGAGAGCGGAGAGCGCCCAGGTGAGCGCGATCATGAGCACCGAGGCGCGGCGGCGGGTGCGCAGCGTGTACTGCAGGTGGCGCGTGATAGTCCAGTAGCGGTCCAGGGCGATGGCCGCCACGTTCCAGATGCTGGCGGTGCAGCACATCACATCGAAGGAGACCCACACGTGGCATAGACTCCGGCCCAGCAGCCACCGTCGCCCCGCCGACAGCTCGCTCACCAGGCTCAGGGGCATTACCAGCGCTGCCACCAGCACGTCCGACACGGCCGTCGAGGCCACCAAGTTATGCGGCACGCGGTGAAAGGCGCGGACCCGCAGGATGGTGACCAGAACCAGCAGGTTCCACAGGAACGTGGCCGCTATCAGCAGCGCCAGCAGCGTCACTGCCAGCACGGAAAAGACGGAGAAAGGCGGTTCTCGGCCCGGCGGGGCCGCACCGCCTGGGGTCGATCCGACGACCCCGCTTGGGTTTGGGCTACTGCTGAAGATTTCGGGTCCCAGGCGAAGGGAGACGCCGGTGGAGGCCACCGAGAGGTTAGCTGCTTCCATAGCGCGCGGCGCGCGGGATCCCGGCTGCCCGGCGGGGACGCAAGCGCGCCCTGGGCTCGGGGTGGACGCGGCGAGTGAGCGTGTGGAAGGGGGCCTTGCGTGATGGGGAGGGCACAGAGGAGTCCAGTTCGCCCTACTCTGGTCCCTCATTGGGCCGCAGCTCCCCACCCCTCTGGCGCCTCGCCTTTGAGTCCTCGTGGGTCTCTTTTGCAGTGGAGAAAAAAGTGGGCCCCTCAGGAGTACAACTCCTCCACCTTAGTCCCTGCGCCAGTCCCTCCTGCCTTTCCTCGCTGTTCCCGGGGCAGCGGGCTGTCATAGGGCTGGGAATCCGAGGGCGTGGCGAGTGTCCGCGCGCACAATGAATGGGTTTGGAGAGTGGCCCGCGACTCCGAGCCCGGCGGCCCCTGAGCAGAGCTGCACCCGGGGTGGGCGTGGGCGGCGTGGTCTGGAGAACCAGCCGACTGGAGCGGGGCCTTCAGGCTGTCCCGTGGGTCTCCCTCTCCCTCTGCGCGGAGAGAACCCTAACGCGGGAGTCCCAGAAGAAAGTTCACAATCGCCTAGGAATTCTGTAGCCGGACCCCTGGGACTCGCCTGGGGTACAGTTTGACATCTGGAAACAGAGGGACCGGCCCTCTCCGGGACAGAGAGATTCTGCTTTCCTCGATCTTCATCCTAAGTATATGTGAACTAGGAGACTCGGGTGTTAGGTATGCCAAACAGGAGGCTCCTCGACCGGGCTCCATCCTGCCTGCGAATTCCCTTACTAAACTTCTGCCCCTCTGAGGATCCGTGCTGCCTTGAGAAGTTCAAAGAAAGAACTCGGCTTCTAAGCTTTTGGGCCGAGGCCCTGATAAGGGCGTGTCCACCACCTCCTCTCCGTCTCTAACCCAACCTTACTCGCTTTCCACCCCGCCCTCCCTTTGTAGTCGCCGAAGTTCTGATCCTAGTGCACGTCTTCCAGTTCTTCATATCCAGGGTGAAGATGGAGTTATATTTTGTTGACCCCTGGACAAAGGTGGAAACCAATGGGAAATGAAATTCCCCTAACCCGCCCCGCCTCCCCCATTTTCAGTCTCTTACACTTTAAAAAATAGTTCAGTCTTAATGCAATCAACTTATACAGCCTGTTCCTGGGAGTAGAATAGAAATGTAAAGAACACAGAGCCCAGACTGCCCCATCTCTTGTGGGCAGCTTGGTTTCTTATTAACCGTCAGCCACTGGTTTCTTATTAACAGCTAGCCTCAGGCTAAGCAGGGTCCACAGAAGGGGCTGTCTGTGGAAAAATGCCCTAAGCTGCAGTGGGTGATGGGGATTCTTCCCTGGTCCTCTGACCATCCCACCCCTGGCATGTGGAGAAATCTTTGGGGATCAAGGACAACAAGAATGTCCTTGCTCTCCCTTCCTTATCCATTCAAAGACTGGGGACCTTTGCTCTGCATCCTGTGTGGAACTGTTCTTGCTGACACACACACACAGACTCACTCCAGGCTAAGGAGTCAGAGTAAAAATGCTTGGACTTTCAGGCATAATGGTCACGTGGTTGATGATAAGTATTGGAAGTTGATGAACTGTTCAGGGATCACAGAGAGGGGGGAAGCTGTGGTGGGAGAAGCCCTTAGGCTTACTGAACTGTTAGGAAGGCATTTCACTGCTGCACAGAGATAAATGGAGGATGGGACCTGGCCAGAGTGTGAGTAGCTGGGGTCAAGCCGCCAGGAGATGGAAAAGAAGGTGTAAATGCCGAGGAGCAGGGTTTGCATGAAACGTGGAAAAAGCTGGCTTTGGGATGGTGTTGAGAAAATTGACATGACAAACACACCATCCTTTAGAAAGAAATGGTGACTACTCTTTGAAACAGTTTCGCAAGAATTTTCTCGCTCTCTTATTGGGCAAACATTCTAACAAGAGCAAAAAATATCAAAAATGTAAAAGTATTCATCTTGCCCCAGTCAGATGCAGGGCATGCTTTTGTTTTCCGTTCTTTGCATCTATCCACATACATTTTTCATGCCTAAAATCAATTTTTTATTTTGCAGATTTTTCTTACTATTTTTCATGTTGCTATATATACTCTCTTCGTAGTTATGTTTTTTATATTGTTCCATGTATTAGGTCAGAGACTTGAGCAACTTAAGCTTTCTGAGACCGTTTTCTCATTTTAAAAATGAGGATAACTATATCTGTCATGAAAGCTATAGTTTAATAGTTTACTAAAATTTCAATAAATGATGACTGCTGCTACTATTTTAAATTTCTATTTCAAAGCTCAAATTCCATTTTCTTGTGACCTTTTGATGCAGATTGTGTTTTTACAGTGGTACTCTCTCAAGTATTTGTAGCCACAAAATACATTCTCACCTTTTATTTCACTTAATCTTACCTACTTGCAGATGGAGAAACAGCAAGAGGTTTGTTGCCTATTAACCGATGGTGGGGACAAGGCTCAGTTCTTCTGATCCCCTCTTACATCTATCCTTGATACCAATCTCCATACATTGGACTGGGGGTTCAGTTTGATGGTTTTTATTGAACTCTTTTATTTATTTAAAAATTATTTAATTGAAGGATAATTACCATATTGTGTTGGTTTCTGCCATACATCAATATGGATCAACCATAGATATACATATGTTCCATCCCTCTTGGGCCTCTTTCCTACCTCCCACCCTATTGAACTCTGTTTTATAAACTGTCTCATGTGAAAAGTCTGTTTGTCATTTTAAAAAGCTATATTGTCCCCATTACAAAACTGTATTGTCTCTTGGGCTTTCCTACTCTCATCTCTGACTACTTTCCCCTGCTCACCACACTCCAGCCACCCTGGCTCTTGTTCCTTGAAGGTGACAAGCACATCCCATTCCCAGTGCTATGGGGTGTGGGTATGCTGGTCCCTGGGATGCTCTTCCATTAGGTAGTCATGTGGTTCATTTGCTTATTTCCTTCTGGTCTCTGATCCAGTGTTACCTTTTCAGACCATCCCTGATCATCGGATCTACAATCTGTCACTCTATCTAAAGGCAACTCTGTCCCACTCTTCTGCTTTATTTGTCTTCACAACATTTCATGGAAATCAGGTTATTTATTTAATTCCTTTTTGATATCTAACTCCCTACTATGTAAGCTCTTTTTGAAAGAAAAGTGAAAGTATTTGTTAGTTGCTCAGTGGTGTCCAGCTCTTTACCACCCCATTGACAGTACCCTACCAGGCTCCTCTGCCCACGGAATTTCCAGGGGGTCTTCCTGACTCAGGGATAGAACCCCGGTCTCCTGCATTGTAGGCAGATTCTTTACTGTTTGAGCCACCAAGGAAGCCCCAGCTCTTCTTAGGCAGGAAATATATTCACCACTATATCCTGAGCATCTACAGTAGACCCTGGAGCTGGGGATTAAGGGTGGTGTGCTGTGGAAAATCTACCTATAACTTTACAATCAGTCCTCCTATCTGCAATTCTACATTCACTTATTCAAGCAACTGCTTGGTTGAATGGTACTGTAAGAGGTATTTATAGGGAAAAAAAAACCTGTGTATAAGTGTACCTGTGCAGTTCACACCCCTGTTGTTCAAGGGTCAACTGTATTTTAGTGCCAGGTACATAGAAGGTGACAATAAATTTAAATGGATATGTTGAATGAGTAAATTGAGGCACAGTTGAGAGAGGTGACCCAGGGCCCTGAGCCCCCTGCACATCCATATAGGGCAGGACAAGGTTACCAGGTGCTGATTCGTTATTATCCAGGCTATCTCTTAAGTTGTATGTGCAGCAAGCCACCTTACAGAGTGAAAGAATCCCTCCCCCTGGGCCAAGGGCAAGCTTGCTTCCATTACTATGACCCTGAGGAGTCCCCCAAGCTAAGTGTTCGTCTCTGTAACCCAGCCCCCTGCCTATGCAGGGTCCAGCCTGGGGCCCTTTCTAGAGCCTCATGGCCTTGGGAAACGTGGAGAGCCAGTTCACATGAACATGGAGCTCCAGCTGCAGCTTCTGCCCAGAGGAATAAAGTCCTCTGCCTTTGGCCTGGGAGTCTTTTGTCTTGTGACAGCATCCATGAAAAAGTTACATGGTGGCTTGTTAGCCTGCAAACAGCGTAAACTCCTAGGCCCTGCCCAGTTCTTGTCAGGCCTTTGGTTTGCTGATTTTCCAATTACAATTAGCAGGGCTTCCCTGGTGGCTCAGTGGTAAAAGAATTCGCCTGCATATGGAGGAGACCTGGGTTCAATCCTTGGTCCGGGAAGATCCCACATGCTGAAGAGCAACTAAGCCCATACACAACTACTGAGCCGCTGCTCTAGAACCTGTGAGCTGCAACAACTGAGCCCACGTGGCACAACTACAGAAGCCTGTGTGCCCTAGAGCCCGAGCGCTGCAACAATAGAAGCCACCACATTGAGACGCCTACATACTGCAACTAGAGTCCACTCCGCACAGCGAGAGAAAAAGCCTGAGCAGCAGCAAAGACCCAGCACAGCCAAAAGTGAATAAACAAATAAAACTGTTTTAAAAAGTTATAATTAGCATAATTCTTTCACCCTTTTGAGATTATTTCCTTGATATATTCCCCCCCAAATTTAGTGCCTGAGTAGAACTGTAGGAATTGTGTGATTGCTCTTGTTACATATTTTCAAAGTGTACCCTAGAGAGATTTAATGGATTCACTGTTGTGTTAGCTCTGGCATTGGAGAAACAAGAGAGAGACCGAGAGTCCTGCCAAAATCAATTTTTTATTAGAAAAAAAGTGTTTAATTGGGGTGTAATGATTTATTTCAATTGTTTTAGTTTGCTTTTCTTCAATGGTTTAAAAAACCCTGATTTTTCCACGTGGTGATTTTTATTAGGTATATATTATTGTGTAGAAACTATTCATCCCCTTTTAACTACTTTGTATCAGAATCTGGACACCGATCTTCTGGCTATTGATCAATTTCAGTGTAATTAAAGAGCAGATTTTCATCCTTGTCGTATGCTTTTTTCTCTGTCATTCCTCTCTTTGCATTTATAATTTTATTACATTTGTTGAGTAAATATTTTTTCTTTTATATGATAGGACCCATTGTTTTTGTCTCCACCGATGTTCTTGATTTACTTTGTAATGATGTTACTTTCCTGCCCTTTATTTCTGTTACTAAAGTTTATGGATAGATTTAGGAATTTAACTTTTTGATTTCTCTGGACTCGCTGTGTGTGTCCCAGCAGGAAATGGTGATCTGCCTTCTCATCCCTGGGCCATGTGTGATTCTGTGCAGCAAAGCCCAGTCCTGACTGTTGGGGGCAAGATATGGGGAGGTTCAGAGGCAGGTGAGATGTTGTTCTGACCCTGAAGACTTTTCATCCAACACAGAACAAAATCTATCTGTGATGGCACTAGAATGCAGCAGAATGTGCCAACAGCTGATTAGAAGTAGAAACAAAGTTATCTGGTTTTGCTGCGGGAGAGGAGTCACCTCCAATGAGAAGGAGCAGATAGGGCAGCAGCTTTTGACCTGGACACTAAAAGACAGGAGGACTTTCCCTGAGGGAGGTGGAAGAGGAGGACAGAGGCATAGCCATCTGAGGAAGAGAGGTGAGCAGAGGCTTGGAGACAAAAGAACAAAAACAAAACAAAGGGACTGGCAGAGAAGGGTCTGCAAGTGCCTGCGGTTCATTCACTTCTGGTTTGTCAGGTTTTGCTTTTAAAGAAAACAGAGGGAGAACATTTCCATCATCTTTAATCATATGATTCTGTGCTTTAGTGCTTCCAGGCATCTCCCGCAAGGACCTTCTTCTGCTTTTATTTAAAAAGCCTTTGTCCTTTTGTATTATTGCCCTTGTGCTCTCCAGATGGTTTTTAACATTATTTTATCAGGCTCTTTTTCTATCCGTTCAGTTCATCAGTTCATCAACTCTCAGACCTAGTTAAGTGTCACCTCCTTTGAGAAACTGGTCCTGGTCCCCACCTCTGCTCAGCCCCAGCCTCAGCAGTGACCTTGTTCTGGCTGGACCCTGAGGCAGTCCTGGGACAGCACGTGTTTCTGCCTCTCACTGGAAGGCAGCAGGGTTCCTGAGGGTATGGCTGGGTTCTCCTTGCCCTTGTTCCCGTGGCTCAGTGAGCATGTATGCAGGCATGAATGAGTGAGCAAGTGAAGGAACGAGAGAGTCAAGAACTAACTCACTGAAGGTGTGAAAGCTGGAAGGGTTCCTTTTGAATTTATGCTGAATCTGCTTCTGTGACTTTGACCCCCATCCTGCCGCTTTTGTAAGCATACATAATGGCCTGCCTCAGGGAGATAACCTGAGCGGCCCACCTGTGAAGGACTGTAAGGAAGTGAAACTAAAACATTCCTTGCCTGAGCTTCGCCATTCTAGGGGACATTTGCAAGGACTGAACAGATATTTTAACTTTTGTTTTCTTCACCTCTTCCTCTCATGCCTGATCCTTGAAAGAACCTGGCAAGCAGGCCTGGAAAAAAATGGTTATCTTGAGGTTCTAGCCTTCCATCTTCTCCATCCATGGGTCAGCTGATTCCTGGATAAAGTCCTTTCCGGACCCCAACACCTCGCTCAGATTCATTGACTTATCTTGCGGGAGCAGAGTGATCTCAGACTTGGTAACGGGTGGAGAGCGGTTGAGGGTGTGGAAGGGTATCAAGGAAGATACCTGGTCATAGATGGTGAGGAGAAGGGATCGATCAAGAAGAAGCCAAGCAAAAGTGAAGAAACAGCCAAAGAGAAGGGAGGAAATATAGAGTTCCAAAAATCTGGGGGGAAAAAAACCAACATAGTTTGTAGTTGGGGAGGAAGTTAGGACTGGGTGACGAAGCACTCCCGTGCCACAGCCTAAACACCACTGCCCTCAAAAGGGTCTCGTGCATGAGTTCTTGAACTTCAACCTGCATCAGAATTACCCACAGAGCTTGTTGAACCCAGATGCTAGGGCCCAGTCCCAGAGTTAGGCCTGAGCTGGGGGCAAGAGTTTGCAATTTTAAATTAAGAAATCATTTTTTAAAAAGTATTTATTTTGACTGTTCTGAGTCTTCATTGCACAGTCACACTGCACATTGCACAGTCTTCAGGGCACAGACTCCTCAAGTTGTGAGAGGGCTCAATAGTTGCTGTATGCGGGATCTTAGTTCCCAGACCAGGGATCGAACCCTGGCCCCTGGCACCAGGAGCATGGTTATCCCCTGGACTACCAGGAAGTTCCAGGAGCTTGCGTTTCTATAAAGCTCCCAGATGTTCTTGCTGATTTATACCACACTTTGGGGGCCACTGATCTAAAGCAGGTTTTCAGCTCTTCTCCACTTTCCTTACACAACTTATAAACCATCACTATGTGCAAGCACTTTTTATCAATCAACACATTTACTTTACTTAACAACCTTCTGTGATACTTTCATTATCTCCATTCTACACATAAAAGAAGAAGCAAGATAATTTAAGCTTCCAAAATCACATAGCTAGTGAAGCTCTAAAGTCTATTTGATGATAAAAATGATTTTAAAAGCTATAAAGACTGGGACTTACTTCAGCAGTGGGACCCTGGACAAGGTACTTACGTCCATAGACCTCAGTGTCTTAATAAATGGGTTATTATAGGAGCACATATTTCACAAGGTTATAGGGAGAATTCAATGAGTTAATTCACAAGAGCTAATAGCATAATTATGATCTGAAACATATATGATTCTTAGGGGTCTCCTCTCCCAACTATAAATTCCACGAGGACAAGAAGTTTGTCCTGTTGGCTTCTGGAACCCCAAAACACATGACAAAACCTGACACACTCTAGATCCTCAACAGACACATTTAATTGTGTTGTTTTATTGCCAGACAACCTTTTCTTTTGGATTATTACAGATTCAGCTTGCATTATATTTGTGTATGAACATCCAAGTGCATTTAGTACCTCCATCTAAGCCAGAGTTCCTCAATCTGAGCACTGTTGACATTTAGGGTTAGATCATTCTTTGCTGTGGGGGGTGGGGTCAGTTGTTACAGGATATTTAGCAGCATCTTTGACCTCCACCCACTAGATATTAGAAGCATCTCCCCAGGTGTGACAACCACAAATGTCTCCAGACGTTCCCTGGGGATCAAAACCACTGCAGCTGAGAACCACTGACTTGGGTAATTTGGACTTGTCTCTCTGGCCAGCATCTCCCATCTCAAACGTGCTGCTCCACCACAGAAGTCTTAGTCCTACTAGTTTCCCTTCCTACATCTTCCCAGAGAAAATTCCTCAACATTGGCATGGTCCCCTGGCTTAGTTCCCCAGGAATCACACAGAAGACAGCACTGAGCATTGGATATGGCTGTTCCGAATCACCCTATTGTA
Organism: Moschus berezovskii; assembly: GCF_049115385.1. NCBI lineage: Eukaryota > Metazoa > Chordata > Mammalia > Artiodactyla > Moschidae > Moschus > Moschus berezovskii. The sequence goes on from NC_142461.1 coordinate 67,667,523, forward strand.
GGTGATCCCTCCAAGTGGGGGCCCACGAAGAGTTTGCACCAGTCTGGAGTTCCAGCCTCAACCCCTCAATCTTCACAGCCCAGCCCATTTTGGGGGTGTCTGGCCCTTAGAATTTCTGCTTCCATCAGAAACAAACCATCCTCATAAGGCCTTTCCTTAGTTTCTGTCCTCACTTAGGCAATATGAAAATCCAAAGAGATACCTTCCTTGGAAGCAGAGTTATTCAATCACAATGACGCTTTGTGTGAAGCTTTATAATGCAACTGTGAAATGAAGACATCTCACTGCTTCCTTCCTGCTACTGTCCCAGCTCCTTTTTGCTCCTAATACAGCTGTTAAATTCTTGAACAAGAATGCTTCTTCAAGAGCATGCGCTCACACACACACACACCCCTCAAGAATAAACAAAATGTAAGGACAGTTCATTCACTCAGTCGTGTCCGACTCTTTGCGACCCCATGAATCACAGCACGCCAGGCCTCCCTGTCCATCACCAAATACCAGAGTTCACTCAAACTCATGTCCATCTAGTCGGTGATGCCATCCAGCCATCTCATTCTCTGTCGTCCCCGTCTCCTCTCACCCAGTCCCTCCTAGCATCAGAGTCTTTTCCAGTGAGTCAACTCGACACATGAGGTGGCCAAAGTATTGGAGTTTCAGCTTTAGCATCAGTCCTTCCAATGAATACCCAGGATTGATCTCGTCCTTCCAATGAACACCCAGGATTGATCTCCTTTAGAATGGACTGGTTGGATCTCCTTGCAGTCCAAGGGACTCTCAAGAGTCTTCTCCAACACCACAGTTGAAAAGATCAATTCTTCGACGATCAGCTTTCTTCACAGTCCAACTCTCACATCCATACATGACCACTGGAAAAACCATAGCCTTGACTAGACGGACCTTAGTTGGCAAAGTAATGTCTCTGCTTTTTAATATACTATCTAGGTTGGTCATAACTTTCCTTCCAAGGAGTAAGCGTCTTTTAATTTCATGACTGCAATCAGCATCTGCAGTGATTTTGGAGCCCCCAAAAATAAAGTCTGACACTGTTTCCACTGTTTCCCCATCTATTTCCCATGAAGTGATGGGACCAGATGCCATGATCTTTGTTTTCTGAATGTTGAGCTTCAATCCAACCTTTTCACTCTCCTCTTTCACTTTCATCAAGAGGCTTTTTAGTTCCTCTTCACTTTCTGCCATAAGGGTGGTGTCATCTGCATATCTGAGGTTATTGATATTTCTCCCGGCAATCTTGATTCCAGCTTGTGCTTCATTCAGCCCAGCGTTTCTCATGATGTACTCTGTGTATAAGTTAAATAAGCACGTACTCCTTTTCCTATTTGGAACCAGTCTGTTGTTCCATGTCCAGTTCTGACTGTTGCTTCCTGACCTGCATACAGGTTCCTCAAGAGGCAGGTCAGGTGGTCTGGTATTCCCATCTCTTTCAGAATTTTTCACAGTTTATTGTGATCCACACAGTCAAAGGCTTTGGCATAGTCAATAAAGCAGAAGTAGATGTTTTTCTGGAACTCTCTTGCTTTCTCCATGATCCAGTGTCAGACTTTATTAAAATCACTGCAGATGGTGATTGCAGCCAGGAAGTTACAAGATGCTTACTCCTTGGAACGAAAGTTATGACCAACCTAGATATCATATTAAAAAGCAGAGACATTACTTTGCCAACCAAGGTCCGCCTAGTCAAGGCTATGGTTTTTCCCGTGGTCATGTATGGATGTGAGAGTTGGACTGTGAAGAAAGCTGATGGCCGAAGAATTGATGCTTACAGGAACCAAGACCATCCCCATGGAAAAGAAATGCAAAAAAGCAAAATGGCTGTCTGAGGAGACCTTACAAACAGCTGTGAAAAGAAGAGAAGCGAAAAGCAAAGGAGAAAAGGAAAGATATAAGCATCTGAATGCAGAGTTCCAAAGAATAGCAAGGAGAGATAAGAAAGACTTCCTCAGCGATCAATGCAAAGAAATAGAGGAAAACAACAGAATAGGAAAAACAAGAGATCTTTTCAAGAAAATTAGAAATATCAAGGGAACATTTCATGCAAAGATGGGATCGATAAAGGACAGAAACTGTATGGACCTAACAGAATGTAAGGACAGTATAGTCTAAATCCATATTTGGAGAATGTTTTTTCCCCTAAAGGGAATGTGACCAGGAGTTCACACACAGTGAACATGCTCTTTTACGGAGCTATGCAGACCAGTTTCCCTCCTTGTGGTTTCTGAAATTCTCTTTTGAACGGATTGTACCCCTGTCCTGGCATAACCAAAATGCTCAGAGGAACTGCCTGCCAGCAAAGGTGAAATTTAGGCCTGCTCCTCCAGAGAAAGCAATAACTGCCTGCAACCTTAAAATACCCATCTCTCATCCTCACACCCACTGCTGGTCTTTATCAGGGTTTTAAAAAGCATGGGGGCTAGTCTCAGCCAGGTACTCCATTATTTCTGTAGTTAGAAATACATCTAGAAACACATCCTCTGTACATTAACATATGCTATAACACCATCTGCCTTTATAGAACTATTTTAAGGCATATTTCATCAATTATATTTACATTGAAATCTAACAATTAAAAGCATATTCCTCTCCTATGCTGTGGATGACTATCACTGGTCCTCAGCCATCCAGAGGTTTGTGTTCTATCTGGAGTTGAAAAAGGTATTTTTTCTCACCTCACACACATGGAGGAGTTAATCTGGGTTTGAGTTGATCCCACTCTCCCCACTGCTCGTGGCTTTGCCTTAGAATAAAAGTGGGTGAAAATGATTTTTCTTATCTGCAACCCACTATCAAAGTAATATTAACGATCAGATAGAGATAGGGAAGAGAAAGCTTGTTCAAGGAACATCCAGGCATAATTGGCGTTTGTTTTTCCACCATGTGGGTGTTGAAGCTAATTTGTTTGCTGGAAAGTGGGAGAAATAGTGCCTTATGGTAATTGTTCCTCCTACAACTCTGAAGAGTTTTAATTAGCAGGTGGGCTCCATTTTCCCCCTAGCTACCTTCTTTTCCACAATAAAGTAATGTTTTGTCCCCATTCAAACCTCAACCCTTGAAAATCCTTCTTTTCTTACTAAAGCAAGGACTTCTAGCAAAGATTCTTGGCCTACAGCTGAAAGTTCTTCAGTGTCAATCATGATAATAAAGACAACCACCAGGACCTTGCACCAATAGGTCATATCCCAGGTTGGCCCCGCTGAACCGAGAGCTCTGCCCTCTGGCTCATGTTCCCACAGGCTACCTCCCAGCATGGGAAGGAGTTAAAGCAGAATAAGGAAAACAAGGGGGAGCATGGAAGAGAGGGGTTGTCTAGGTGGACTTCTACATTTTAAGCAGAAAGACAAAATTGAGAAGGAGGGCTGCAATGAGATCCGGAATTACTCCCATTCCCCCCTGCAGGCTAATTTTTATCCTTCACCCTATCTGAGCTTTAAGGACCAGTTGATTTAACTCTGGATCTTCCCAGGTGGCTCAGTGGTAAAGAATCATCTTGCCAATATAGAAGACGCTGCTGCTGCTGCTGCTAAGTCACTTCAGTCGTGTCCGACTCTGTGTGACTCCATAAACGGAAGCCCACCAGGCTCCCCCGTCCCTGGGATTCTCCAGGCAAGAACACTGGAGTGGGTTGCCATTTCCTTCTCCAATGTGTGAAAGTGAAAAGTGAAAGTGAAGTCGCTCAGTTGTGTCCGACCCTTAGCGACCCCATGGACTGCCGCCTACCAGGCTCCTCCATCCATGGGATTTTCTAGGCAAGAGTACTGGAGTGGCTTGCCATTGCCTTCTCTGATAGAAGATGCAGGAGACGTGAATTCGATCCCCTGGAGGAGGAAATGGCAACCTGCTCCAGAATTCTTGCCTGGAAAAATCCCACCGACAGAAGAACCTGGTGGGCTACAGTCCGTGGGGTTGCAGAGAGTCGGACACAGCTGAGTGACCTGTACCTGAGCCGTCAATCCTAGAATGACCAATGGTTGACATTTCTAACCCCAGAGGAGCCAAAGAAAACTGTGCTTAGAAAACAAAATAAATCAAAGGTCTCTGAGTCTCTTCATTTGGAAAGATGAACTAGGAAACACCCCATGGAGAGAAAAGTACAGGTTAGAAAAATAGATCAAGATCAGATGATATTTGGTAAATTTAACTTATAGCTTTACAGGATGAATACAGAGAGCCATAAAGAAATATCCTACCAGTCTCTAGCTTGCTGTGAATTTTAACTGCAAGGTGTGAGAGAAAAGCATGAAATATTTTGAAAAAGGCATGGATTTAAGTACAGATTCTAGGAAAAATTCCTCACTCACTGTCCTGCCTCACACTCTCGGATGAAAGCCCCAATTCTGCCCAAGATCCTTGAGGGAAGAAGGTATTATGATTTCTAGAAGCCTTGGACTTTAATTCCTTCCCAGTGTGGGGGGAAGCAGGAGAGAGGAGTAGCGTTCTGAGATAAATTCAGATTCTTGAGCTGCAGGAATGGCCTCCGTGGTCCCTATTCCCCTGGTGTGATAACTGACCACTAAATGAGCTTTGGAAGTTGGAAGTGGGAATAATACTTTCAAGTTGCCCAAATCATGCCAGCTGGGCTCACCTCTGCCTCCCACTTCCTCCTCCCTGCCGCTGTCATTTGGATCTTTCTCTTTACTGTGATTTGATCTTTTGCGGGGGCCATGGACTTTCTTTGATGTTTGTAATTTCAGATTTCCAGCATATTCCAGGCACAGTCTTTATATCTCCAAAAGTTTGAATTCTTTTCTGAGCTTTATCAGAAAGCCTGGAATCTGGATATGCTCATTTTAGGCAACGTTTACCTTTCAAAAATGCCTCTATCGTGCACAGAATTATCTTCCTTCTGTGAACTTTTTCTTTCAGTCTCTAAGGATTACAGAGAAAGCAGAGGATTTGCAAAATTGTCTTTCTTGGTTTTGCGCCCACTTTTCCTTCAGCATCTCCAGATACTTTCCAAATGATGACGTTACTGTTACCGGAGGCTCAGTGTGCCAACCAGGAGGATGGTGAAGGGGGACTCAGGCTGAGCCTGACACTTGTGGGCACAAATCCTGGCTCAGCCAGCGACCAGCAGAGCCCCTTAGACAGGACACGTCACCACCCTGCATAGTGATTCTCTCGTTTCCTTGCAGCTCGTCGCCCTAACAAGGGAGTGACTACCTTATTACATCTGGCGCCAAACAAGACCCAAAGTAACCCAATGGACCCCTCCCCTTTGTCCTCTTTTCCATCTGTCTCCCCTTTTCTTTCCTGACTTACTTTTAGCCCTCAGGGTTGACACCCAGTTCCACTTTTAGAACAGAAGGACCCGGTCCCCTGGCTGCTGGGGAAGCTGCTACCAACAGCCCTCTATACCCCCAAGATCCTCTGGAATTGCCTTCAATGAAGGAAGCTCCTGGCTTAGGTTGCAGCCCCTGCCAGGACCCTTCAGCCAAGATCAACGCGCAGTATAAAGTCTCAGCCCACATTTCCCAACCTGAGACTCAGATGGGTCATCTCAGCTTCAGAACCGAGGGGCTTAACTGTGACTTTTTGGAGACTGCGTCTCAGCACAGCTTCTCCCTCAGCCCCAGAAGGTGATGTTTTCCTCTGAGTCACACCCCAATGAACTTCCTGCACATCAGTCTCCATCCTAGCGTCTGTGTCCTAGGGAACCGCACCTGCAATATCTATGATGAGGTAGAATGGTGAAGACACAATTTGATGGATGAAAAAGTGCACATTAAATAGGTTGAGAGCAATACAAGATGATGTCTAACAAAGAGCCATAAGTTATTATTCGAAACACACAGGAGATAACTTCAGGGGGGTGAGAGCAGTGAGGGGGTGCTTCCTGGAGGAGGTGTTGTAAGTATTGGGACTTGTTGATGGGTAGGCTTTGAAAAGAAGAAAAAAAAAAACACAGGACGCTAGGATGGAAACTGCTTTCCACAGTAACTGCACCATTTTACATTCTACCCAGCAAAGTGTGAGAGCTACAATTTCTCCACATCCTCACCAGCACTTGCTTCTAAAACTATACACATCCTAGCAGGTGTGAAGTGGTAACTCATTGTGGTTCATATTTCATTCTTAATTGTAGAAATATGTGTATATTTCCTTTCCCTTTCTTTGCAACAATTTTAATAAACTAGCTCTCTATTGATTTTTCTTGCAAATCTTTTAAAGAAATAGATAAATTGGACTTAAGCTGCCTTAAAGGAGCTCACATTTTGTGTGATAAAGCTTTCCATGCAAATTGCTTTTCACTTCCCTGATGATCTTGTCATGGAGGATTTTATCTGTTTTTCTTTCTCAAGTCTCTTGTGTTATGCCTGTATGGTCCAGTGGAGATTTTTCTGTTTCCTCAGTAATTTGACAGTTGAATTCATCTAGTCAAAGGAGCTGCTAGTCCTTGTTGTCTCTTTTGAGTAACATATATATTCTGTTGGCAAGATATGAAGCTACCAGCGTCATAGTATTCTTTATTGAGGGTGAAATGATACAGGAATGATGAAGTCACTACAACCAGACCCATCCCTTTCCCTGCCATGATTGATTCCATGACAAATTCTGAAAATCGTCAGACTGTTTAAAAACTTCCCCAGCCAAATACTAGCCGTTAGTTTTCTTACTGACTTTAAGAAAGGCTAATGGCAGTCAATCACAATGGAAAATAAAACTTTATTTTTTCCAACCAGTCCATTCTAAAGGAGATCAGTTCTGGGTGTTCACTGGAAGGACTGATGCTAAGGCTGAAACTCCAATACTTTGGCCACCTCATGCAAAGAGTTGACTCACTAGAAAAGACCCTGATGCTGGGAGGGGTTGGGGGCAGGAGGAGAAGGGGATGACAGAGGATGAGATGGCTGGATGGCATCACTGACTCTGTGGACGTGAGTTTGAGTGAACTCTGGGAGTTGGTGATGGACAGGGAGGCCTGGCACGCTGTGATTCATGGGGTCGCAAAGAGTCAGACATGACTGAGCGACTGAACTGAACTGAAACGTGAAATAGAGAATAAATATAGGGTAATCTTTGGGTGTTGTTTCCAAATCTTTAAAAAAATTATGCATGCAGGGGAAAAAAGGCATTTGAGGAATCTATCACCCTTCCAAGATAAAACAATACATAAACTAGGATTAGAAGAGAACTTTGTTAACATAATAAGGATATATATGAGAAACCCATAGCTAACACCACATTCAATGATGAAGTCTAAAAGCTTTCCCCCTAAGATTAGGGACAAAACAAGGATGTCCACTTTCAATAATTCTGTTCACCATAGTTTAAGCCATAGCAATTAGACAAGAAAATATATAAAAGGCATTCAAACCAGAAAGAACGAACTAAGACATGTCACAGATGACATGATGTTGTACGAAGAAAACACTAAAGAATTTACAAAAAACTATGAGAACCAAAAAGCAAATCCATCAGAGTTGCAGGCAATAAGATCAACATGCAAAAACAAATTATATTTCCATACGCAAACAATGAGTAATCCAAAAAGGAAATTTTAAATTTCATTTACAGTAACATTAAAAAGAATAAAATACTTAGGAATAAAATCAATCAAAAAGGTTCAAGACTTGTAAATTGAAACTACAAAATATTGCTGCAAGAAATTTTAAAAGACTTTAATAAATAGGGAGACATCTTATGCCCATGCATTGGAAGACAATATTGTTAAGACAGAAATACTTCCCAGTGTGATCTACAAATTCAATGTAATCCCTATCAAAATCACAATGGCCTTCTCACAGAATAAAAAACCTGATCCTAAAATTTATACAGAATCTTAAGGGACCCCCCAAATAGCCAAAATAATTTTGTAAAAGAAAAGTAGAGTTGTAAGGCCCATAATTCCCAAGTTCAAAAGTTACTATAAAGTCAGAATAATCAAAATAGTGTGGTACTGGCACAAGAAAAGATAAAACAGACCTCTGGAATAGAGAGTCCAAAAATAACCCCATATATTTATGGCCAATTGGCTTTTGACATCGATACCAAGACTGTCCAATGGGGGAAACTACATCCTCTTCAAATAATGGTGCTGGAACAACTGGATATCTACATGTGAAAGAATGATGTTAGATCCTTACTTCACACCATATACAAAAATTAACTAAAATAGATGAAAGACCAAAAGGTAAGAGCTACAACTCTGCAATTTTTAGAAGATAACATGGAGGAAAATCTTTATGACATCATTAGTTAACAAAGAAATAAAAATCAAAACCACAATGAGATCACTGATGGCTATAATCAACAGTTGGATGATAACCAGTGTCGTCAAGGATGTGAAGAAATCAGAAACTTCGTGCAATGCTGTTAAAAATGTAAATGGTGCAGACACTTTGGAAAACAGTCTGGCAGTTACACACAAAAAAATTAATCATGAGTTGCTATTTGACTCAACAATTCTACTCCAAGAGAGATGAAAATTTGTGTCCACATAACTACTTACACTTGTTCATGACAGCATTCTTTATAACATCCTAACACAGAAACAACCCAAATGTCAATCAATGAACAAATGGATAAGTAAAATTTGGTATATTCATACAGTGGATTATTATTTGGCCTGAAAAGGGAGTGTAGTTCATGTGAGGGTGCTCCGTCACTGTCATGTCCAGCTCTTTTTAACGGCACAGACTGTACCCACCAGGTTCCTCTGTCCATGGAATTTTCCAGGCAAGAATACTGGAGTGGGTTGCTATTTCCTCCCCCAGGGGATCTTCCCAACCCAGGGATCAAACCTGGGTCTCTTGCATCTCATGAACTGGCAAGCAGATTCTTTGCTACTGAGCCACCTGGGAAGCCCTGAAAAGTTCGCATGATAACATGGATAAACCTTGAAAACATGCTCAGTGAAAGAAACCAGGCACAAAAGGACTCATATTGTATGATTCCATAAAGAATAGGTACATGTATATTAGTAATTGTCAGTGACCAGAGGCAGGGGGAATGAGGAAACTGCTAATGGGTACAGGTTTGCTTTCTGAGGTAGTGACAATGTTCTAAAATTGATTGTGGTGATAGTTGCACAACTTCTTGAATACATGAAAAATACTTTCGGGGGTGAAATTGTATGGTACTAGAATTCTATAGTAATATACCCCTATGAGTGTGTGCAAAGTTGCTTCAGTTGTGTCTGACTCTGTGACCCTATGGATTCTGGCCCACCAGGCTCCTCTGTCCATAGGGATTCTCCAGGCAAAAATACTGGAGTGGGTTGCCAAGCCCTCCTCCAGGGGATATTCCTGACCCAGGGATCAAATCCAAGTCTCTTACATCTCCTGCATTAGCAGCCAGGTTCTCTACCACTAGCAACACCTGCTGCTGCTGCTAAGTCACTTCAGTCGTGTCCAACTCTGTGTGACCCCATAGATGGCAGCCCACCAGGCTCCCCTGTCCCTGGGATTCTCCAGGCAAGAACACTGGAGTGGGCTAGAAACACCTAGGAAGCCCAATAAACCTGTATATTATATCTCAATAGAGCTATCAGAAAGAGTTCAAAGGGACTAGACTCCTCCAGTCCTTCTGACTTTGCCCTTACTCACGATAGAATGGGAAAACCTCCAGTTTTAGCAGCTGGACTCAAAGTGTCCCCTTGTCGGTTATTTTGGGGGTGCTCCTGTTCTTAGGTCTGTTGGCTACTGCATGATTTCCCATCATTTCCTCCTGCACTTTGCCAATAACAAACAGGTCTGTGGTTGTTGGCTGCTTTGTCCCACCCACTTGTGCTGTGGGATTCAACAGGATTCTCTGTAACCTACTTTTTGTTGTAATTATTGCCTGTGGCTTTTTCCTTTTATTTTTCTATGGATTTTTTTGCTCTCTGGTTGCTCTCTTTTTAAGTGGGTATGCAGAAAGATCCAAAAATTATCCTGGCATGATGACCACCACCTTCCCAGGATTCCCATAGGAGAGCTTTGTCAAGTACCCTTTGTGGATATGAATTTCTAAGATCCCCCCTCTCCTCATTTGTTTTTAGCATTTGAGCTTCGTGGATAGGTGCTTGAAGATGAGGAGGTGGGGATTTGGGGGGTGATTTATAGTTGCCCACACAGCACTTGATTCGAGCTGGGGGCTACAGCTTTTCTGATTGATCACAAGGGAACCCATTGAGCCCCTTGTTTTAATAGCCTTGAGGCTCTGCAGCTTGGCTGGACTTTCTCAGGTTTTATTTCATATTTTCTCCTGTGAGTCTTCAATAGTGCAATTCAGCCCACCTATTGCTCAGAAAATATTGCTATGGTAACCTATTCTGGCATGTAAAGCAGTTACTTAGAGTTGAAGGAAATGGAGGTGGGCTAAAAAACTGAAGACTTCAACCACTGCGCTACCGTTTATTCCCCAAAGGCACTTGAAAGGATTAAGTGAAACAAACACATTCGGGATGTTGCTGTGCTCTGTCCATCACAGATGAAGAAGGTTCAATCCAGCTGGAATTCTCAGAGGACACTTCCTCTGAAGCAGAGAATGCTGGTGAATTTAATTCCTTGCCACACTGGGGTCTGCAGGAGAGTCTGTAATGAGACTGCCAGATGCCTAATTTGAGGTCAAAATATAGCTTGTTTTAAAGCGTCTTAAATTCCTGTGGAGTTCTATTAAGATTTAAACTCCAGTTTCCACAGCTGTGAAACACGTTCCAAGGTTGAACAGAGAAGTCCAGTGTTTAGATTCTGTCTTCTAAATGGTTGCCAAGAATCTTGTGAAATGTGCACACGTGCAAAGAAATCTTTCAACTGGAGATGGGGGAAAGACGCTATGTTAGTTTCCTATGGCTGCTGCAGTAAATCACCGTACACTTAGTGGTAAAAAACAGCACACATTTATCCTAAAGTAATCAGAAGTCCAAAGTGGGCCTCCCTGAACTAAAATCAAAGTGTCAGCAGAGCATTTTGGAGGCTCCAGGGAGGTTTCCAGCATCTGTCTACACTCCTTGGCTAACAGCCCTTCCTCCATCCTCAAAGTCGGCTGGGCAGTACCTTCAAATCTCTCCCCGACTCTCTGATCTCTGCTTTTGTTGTCACCTTCTCTGACCCTCTTGCCTTCCTCTTATAAACACCCCTGTGATGACAGTGGGCCCATCCTGGATAATTCAATATAACATTGCATCTCAAGATCATCACTTAATCACATCCACAAAACTTCTTTTCTCACATAAGGTAATGTAGTCATGGTTTTTGGGAATTAGGATGTGGGTATTATTGGGGGGCATTATTTTGGCTGCCACAGATCCCAACATATCTTAGGTACTCCTGTCCTAACCAGAACCTGGTCTTTTCACCTGGATTCCTATGGAGCAGAAAACCCTCCTGGCCCTAGTGCCAGGGGAGCCAGAATGCCACCTTACAGCTCAAAGCCAAGTATGCTCTGGGATGCTCTTAGGAAACAAACACTTCTTAACTCAGAGTGAGGAAGAAAGACATCCAACAGCAAAGTGTCCTACTTAAATCGGTTGCTCACCTGCCAGCCTTCTCTGCCAAACTTCTTTGTCAACTACCCTCACTTTCTCTTTTCTATCTTCAATCTCTCTCTCCTTTGCCCAAGGATACAGTTAAGCCTTGTCTATCCTAAAAAAGTAAGCAGCACTACCTTTCCAGGACACGACAGCAGCTCTTGACTTAGACAAGGTGGCGGGTCAAGAACTCTTTGATTTAAAAGGAAATCGGGGCTCATTACACAGGATACCATGTGGCTACTATTCAAAACTCTTCACCACCCTCTTTCTGCCCACCCACAAATGCTTCACCCTTTTCCAAATATCTGCTATTCCCCACCACACACCTCACTCCTCACCATCTTTTCATGTAGCTCAGCCAGGTGTTCGCACCATTCTATCTTGGCAAGAGCAATTCCCATTGCCTGGAATATCCTCCAGTTTCTCTCTTCTTCTTCACCCAGAAGATCTCTCCGGGTCCCTCCTGTCTCTGGTCAATGTTCACATTATCCATGAATTCCCAGGCAACATTAGTGGCCCATCCTCAGGGCTCCCACAAGCTCTGCTCCTACTGGATTTACTTCTCTGTGACTCTACCTCCCATGGACCACGAATTCTTTACAAGTAAGGATGGGGTTGCTCACCTTTGATGCCACAGCATCTAGCACAGCACCTCATACAAAGCAGTTACTCAACACCATTCTCATGGGTGGTGGAATGGCTCCATGTGTCCTGCTCCAAATTCTCTTTTGTCTTCTGGCCCCCCATGCCTCTTCCCCTGTGATCCTGCTAAATTCTCAACATTGACTTGCTCCAAATGAAGTCCCTCTTCTTGCCTGTAAATCATAAATTTCCTGATTTCTTTTCTATTTGATCCCTGTTTATTAAGCCCACATTCTGTGCTAGAACCAAGGGGTACAAAGATAAATAAGATCCAGTCATGCCCTCAAGGAGGGTCTAGATCAGGGATTCCCATTCTTGATGCTTCTGACATTTTGGGCTGGATAATTCTCTGTTGTGGAGGCTTGTCCTGTGCACTCTTGGATGTTTAGTGCCATCTCTGGCTCCTGCCCACCAAGTGTTGGCAGCATCCACCTCCCAATAATGAAGACCAAAAATGTCTGCAGACATTGTCAAATGTCTCCTGTGAGACAAACTCACCTTTGTTGAGAACCACTGGTCTAGACGCAGAGACATCAAGAAACAGAAAGAAGAAAATTTCTATATGAGGTAGGTGTAAGCACAAAGTACAAAAATGATCAGTAAGAAAATTGGAGACTTGGAAAATATTTGTATGAATGCTGATGAACTGGCCTAGAAGATAAAACTTTGCCACATGAAATAATTACAAGGCAACACAAGACAGCATTTTCATAATGGGAGACGAGAGGGTTAAAACATGTTCAATCCTTGCTGTGTAGGAAGCTGCTTTGCATTTGTTGATTTATTTCATTCTTACAACGATCCTGCAAGGCAGGGATTGGTTTTCACTAGTCAGAGGAGGACAGTGAGCTAATGAGTTAGGTTCCAGGCACAGGGTGACACGTCGGTGTCTCTGTCTTTGCTAATGGCTCCACCTTTCTCTCTGCTACCCTGGCTTTGTGGTCAGCACATGGTATTTTTCGAGCCACTCTGGTTTCACCCCCGCCTCCATTGGTGTGTGTCTGGAGGACTACAGCATGACAGCATCTCATATCTGTGCTTCTTTCCCTAATTCCCACATTTCCCCACCTCCCGTTTCACCCTGGTCGTCTCCATGCTAAGCCACCCTGGTGGCTTCATGGTAATGAATCCGTCTGTAGTGCAGGAGAGGTGGGTTTGATCCCTGGGTCAGGAAGATCCCCTGCAGGAGGGAATGGCAACCTGCTCCAGTATTCTTGTCTGGAGAAGCCCATGGACAGAGGAGCCTGGTGGGCTACAGTCCAGTGGGTCGGACATGACTGAGCGACTAAGCCACAAGGCAACATCTCCACCCTAAACACCCATTAGCCAGCATGAATCCTAATACACAATTTGATATAGCGCCTGCTTTCTCTCCATTGCAAACCAAATCCAAATCCAAACTTCACAGCTTGGCTTTCCAGCCTCCTTTCTCTGACTTCTGCCCAGGTTCCCTGCCTGGACTCTCACGGTCTCCTAAAGTACATGTTCTGTTCTTCTAATAGCAGTGAACATTTCTGAAAGGCTTATCATATTGGTTCATAGAATCCTTGTGTGTGTGCATGCTAAATCGCTTTAGTGTATGACTCTTTGTGACCCTATGGATCCCAGCCCACAGGGCTCCTCTGTCCATGGAATTCAGGCAAGAATACTGGAGTGGCTTGCCATGCCCTCCTCAGGAGATCTTCCCGACCCAGGGATCTAACCCTCTTGTCTTCTGTCTCCTGCATTGGCAGCCGGGTTCTTTACCACTAGTAGTACCACCTGGGAAGGTCGTCCTAGAATCCTTACAGATGCCCAATAAAGTGGATGGTGCTGTTCTTGTTTTACAAATACCCTAAACTGCCTCCTTTTTGCCTTTGCTTATGTGTTCATATTACCTGGACACCTGGATTCCCCTTTCCTTCATCCCTTTTGCTCTAGGTAAATCTTCATTCAAGACTCAACTCTGACGTCACACCTTCCCAAAGCTGCCCTGGATCACTTCACCCTTGGAGATGGTTATTTTCTCATGTAGTACATTGTCCTGGTATTTATCTCATATCCCTCTCACAGTAAGCTTCTAGAAGGACATCATCATCACCTCTATACTCCTGGAGTTCTGCCCTTAAAAAAGTGAAGTTGCTCAGTCGTGTCTGACTCTTTGCGACCCCACAGGCTCCACGATCTGTGGGATTCTCCAGGCAAAAATACTGAAGTGGGTTGCCATTTCCTTCTCCAGGAGATCTTCCCGACCCAGGGATTGAACCCAAATTGAACCCAGGTCTCCTGCACTGCATGCAGACTCTTTACAGTCTGAGCCACCAGACAAGTCATAAAGTGAAAGTCACTCAGTCGTGTCCAACTCTTTGCAAACCCATGGACTGTAGTCTATGGAATTCTCCAGGCCAGAATACCAGAGTGGTTAGCCTTTGCCTTCTCCAGGATCTTCCCAACCCAGGGATCCAACCCAGGTCTCCCACACTGCATGTGGATTCTTTACCAGCTGAGCCACCAGAGAAGCCCAAGAATACTGGAGTGAGTGGTATAGCCCTTCTCCAGAGGACCTTCCCAATCCAGAATGGAACCAGGGTCTCCTGCATTGCAGGCAGATTCTTTACCAGCTGAGCTATCTGGTCTAGTTATTGCCTATTAGATGCTCAAATATAGGTTATCTGAACAAAGTTGAGACCTCTGCTCGTGTGGTTTTTGATCTTTAAAATTTTTCCTCTATCACCCTGCGTGCTCAATCGCTAAAGTCGCGTTTGACTCCGACTACATGGACTGCGGCCCGCCAGGCTTCTCGGTTCATGGGGATTTTCCAGGCAAGACGGCCCTGGTTAACAACAGGGCTGCGAGCCACACCTCCTATGCCATCGGCCAGAACAGTCCGCTCTGTCGGGGATCAAGGGCGCAGGCTCGCTCCTGCGTCCCATCTGCATCTAGGGACACTTGCGCCTACCCTGAGCAGGATGGAGCCTGGCGAGGGGCTGCCCCCACTCTCCCGCGGGTAGCGGTAGGGACCTCCCTATCGCCCTCTTCTGCCAACAAATTGAGGACGATCAAAACGGTAACCCACTCCAGTATTCTTGCCTGGAGAATCCCATGGACGAAGAAGCCTGGTAGGCTACAGTCCACGGGGTCGCATAGAGTCGGACACGACTGAGCGACGGAACGGAACGGAATCTCGGGATCCTGCGCAGAGGAGTCGACTGGCTGAAGGCGCTCCCTGCTGGCGAGATGCTGACTCGCAGGAATTGTACGACACCTCCCTGGCTTTACTGGCTTGAAGCATCCGAAACCATGACGCGTGCATCGTGGGGGAGGGAGAGGGTGTACGAAAGCAGGGAAGTCCGAGAAGACATTGTTTTCTTTGTTTCTGACCCATCCGATCCCTTTTCTGTTGTTCTCAGTTCAGGGATTGAACCCACGCTCTGTTTCCTGCATTGGCAGATGGGTTCTTGACCACTAGCTGCACTGGGGAAGCCTTCCCGTTTACAGATAAATCATAGACTTTCTGACTACAGGGGAGGCTTTTCTGCTTTCCAATGGGAAGTGATCCTGACAACCCACCAGGACTTACATGGCATGCTCTCTGAACACAGGCAGGAGATCAGATGATGGTCGGCCCCTCACAAATGAAGACACCGGGTCCTAGAGGGGAGAATGGCTCTATGTGCTGTCTCCTGTGTTAACACCAACCAACTGGATCCCAACTGAATGGAGCACTGTCGGGGGATCTTGAGACTCTGCCTGGCTAGGGGAGACATGCAGGCCAAGGCTATTATGCTGCCGTACACTGTGCTTCCCCACATGAGGCATTCAAACAAAGGCACAGCTGTTTCTTACCAGGAAGTACTAGGTGTCTCCTCTGGCCACCCTGCTTTGTGGATAACTAAATACACTAACACCATTTCCTGTCTTGGGCATTTTTACTTTGCAAGATGATAGCATTACAAGGTTTAACAATATCTTGTATGTGTTTGTATTCTAGACTGGATGTTCCCACACCTGGTGTGCTGAGAATCACCGATTCCTCTGCTCTGCTAAATCTCCTGGGCATGGGGCAAGAAAAATCGGAAAATTCTCAGGGTTTCTTGTTCGGTATATTGTGTTGGCATTTGGGAACTCATGTCCCAGAACAAAAGTCTGTCATCCATAGGTGAAGGTTCCAACACCTCTTTTTCAGCTGAAGTCCACCAGAACCCAAGGATGCAGAATTTCCAGGCTTAGAAATAGTTGGGATATCTCTGTGTATCTGCATCTGTCACATGACTTGGAAAACAATGTTACAGTTGCTCATGACAACTTCTCTAGACCTCCAAGGCTCCTAAGAGCTCAGCCATATGCATCTGTGTCCTCCATGGTTTCTAGCACCTAGCAGGATCTTAATTCATACAGATTTATGGTTTATGAAGTCAATGTTCTACCAGAACACCCAGTCTGAAGAGTAGCCTTGAAAACTGCATGAAATCTACCTGATGTTTGTCTTAAGGTATGACAGGATTGGGGCACTTCCCAAAAGCTAGGTCTGATCAGAATTCCAGGGAACCTGGACTGTCAAAAACCCTTGGTCTATTCTCCAAATGGCCCAAGCTGGTTCAGGCTTTTCAGAGTCCATGTACCTACTGCTGTTGGGCAGCAGGCCTTCCGTGTAGGATTCATGTACTGATAAATCATCGAAAAGGCAAGAGAGTTCCAGAAAAACATTTATTTCTGCTTCATTGACTATGCCAAAGCCTTTGACTGTGTGGATCACAATAAACTGTGGAACATTCTGAAAGAGATGGGAATACCAGATGACCTGACCTGCCTTTTGAGAAACCTGTATGCAGGTCAGGAAGCAACAGTTAGAACTGGACATGGAACAACAGATTGGTTCCAAATAGGAAAAGGAGTACGTCAAGGCTGTATATTGTCACCCTGCTTATTTAACTTATATGCAGAGTACATCATGAGAAACGCTGGACTGGAAGCACAAGCTGGAATCAAGATTGCCGGGAGAAATATCAATAACCTCAGATATGCAGATGACAACACCCTTATGGCAGAAAGTGAAGAGGAACTAAAAAGCCTCTTGATGAAAGAGGAGAGTGAAAAAGTTGGCTTAAAGCTCAACATTCAGAAAACAAAGATCATGGCATCTGGTCCCATCACTTCATGGGAAGTAGATGGGGAAACAATGTCAGACTTTATTTTTTTGGGCTCCAAAATCACTGCAGATGGTGATTGCAGCCATGAAATTAAAAGATGCTTACTCCTTGGAAGGAAAGTTATGACCAACCTAGATCGCATATTAAAAAGCAGAGATATTACTTTGCCAACCAAGATCCGTCTAGTCAAGGCTGTGGTTTTTCCCGTGGTCATGTATGGATGTGAGAGTTGGACTGTGAAGAAAGCTGATCGCTGAAGAATTGATGCTTTTTAACTGCGGTGTTGGAGAAGACTCTTGAGAGTCCCTTGGACTGCAGGGAGATCCCAGTCCATCTTAAAGGAGATCAGTCCTGGGTATTCACTGGAAGGACTGATGCTGAAGCTGAAACTCCAGTACTTTAGCCACCTCATGCAGAGTTGACTCATTGGAAAAGACTCTGATGCCAGGAGGGATTGGGGGCAGGAGAAGGGGACGACAGAGGATGAGATGGTTGGATGGCATCACCGACTCGATGCACATGAGTCTGGGTGAACTCTGGGCGTTGGTGATGGACAGGGAGGCCTGGCGTGCTGTGATTCATGGGGTCACAGAGTTGGACATGACTGAGCGACTGAACTGAAAGACAGCCAACAGGTACTGAGTGCTTTATACAGGACACCATCCTAGCACCTTACATGTTACTGCATTCAATTCATACCACCTTACAAAGTAGGTACTGGTACTTTCTTTGTTCTATTCATTTAATAGGCCCAGGAAAGAGACAGAACTGGAATTGGAATCCAGGCATTCTGCTTCCAGACTTGTTTTTAACCACTACGCATTTTTGAATAAACAAGATCCTTTTTCATTTGAATTCAGCTTGCACCTGGGCAGTTAAGACCAAAAGAAATCCAGAAATTGCGATGACAACATCACCTACAGCCCGGAGGACCCAAAGGTTCCTACTGGATATAGTGATCTGCTTGGCTCCCGGCCTGTGCTGCCTGGTCTTGCTGGCTAAGAAGGCCACTCAATCCTATTTGTCAAATTAATAGCCCCACACATGCCACCTGCAGCTGTGCTCTTAGCACAGGGCTACTTAAGCGGTCTTCTCTGTGTGCAAATGGGCCTTGCAGATTCTGGTGATCGGCTCCCTCCCATGTGAATCCTGGCCAGGCAGGTGAGGTCTGGTTGTCTGGTTGTCCCTAGGCTGGACTGGCCTTGTGAGCATAATCTCATATAGGACTCCCAGCAAGTCCTGAGGTTAGCCATTATCAGTTCAGTTCAGTCGCTTAGTCATGTCCTACTCTTTGCGACCCCATGAACTGCAGCACGCCAGGCCTCCCTGTCCATCACCAACTCCTGGAGTCCACCCAAACCGATGTCCATCGAGAGAAATAAGAATCTTTCCACCTTCTGTTTATATGCTTTTCTCACAAATGGCAAGACCAATGGATACCAGACACAATGTAACAAGGAGAGCCAGTCTGGATGGGATAGCCAGGGATCCAGGACTCAAGTCCAGGCTGACCAAGCAAGGTGAAAGTAGTAATAAATGATACAAAGTTGATGTAATTGTTTAATGACACAGGAAAATAATGTTATGAAACAAGATGGTTACAAATACTGGGTAGAGGATCACTTCACTTTTGATAAAAAAATTAAAAAGTATGTATGCAAAACACTGGAAGATTAAGTATCAAAATATCAACAGCATTTACTTCTGTTCCAGTGATTAAATATTCTTCTCTGCTTTTGTGTACTTTTTAAAACATGATTATTTCTGAAACAAAGAAAAGTCACTGTAAAGAGAAAGTTATTAAATGCCAGAAGTCCAGCAATCAAGGTCTGAAGCCTAGCATGTCCAGCGAGGGGGACGGTGGTCAAGCCCAGATGTGGGGCAGTATCATTCTTTTCCTACTGGAATGCTGTTTACCGGACTGTTTCTTCGACATTTAATATTCTTAGCACATTTAATAGGAATCTATGAATATTAACTGGTACAACAGCAAAATGATGCTAGCAACTTTGGTTTTAAATTACTACAAAATGTAATAACCATTTTGCAGTTATAAAAGACACTAGAAATAAAACATCAAACACACCAGAAATCAAAAATAACTAAAACAAAAAACCCAATCTGACTAAACCACTGACTTTGCTGTTAATTCTGCTGTGTGCTCATTTTCAGTTTTCACCATAAATCTATTTTCGTTTCATGGATCTGGAAGAGGCAGTTTTTCTCAAAAGATGCTTTTGCCTTCTAAATATTGTTGGAAGTATTTCGAGTTGGAAGGACTCACCAAAATTGAAACCACTTCAAAGAAACAAATTTGACTGAGGAGTGCCACCATTCTTTGTGCCTTAGTCTGCTAAGTTACCAAATGGAGAACAGCAGAGACTACACTTGTAAATGAAGCTCAGAAATCTGGGATTTTCCCCAACCTACCCTCAATGTCAGGACTGCTAGGGGCACTTTATTCAAATAACAATGACATCCCATATTTCTTACTCCTGAAAAAGTAAAATGGAGAAAGGCTCACTGTTTTAAAGTCTGGCATATAAAAGCCCAGTGCTCCTTTAACTGAAGGTGCTTATTAGGGATTTCCCAAAGCTCTCTGCCCTTTCACACAGCAACATTTTCAGAAGGGGTCAAAAAACTACTGTTAAGGTCCAAGAAAAAACTAAAACCAAAAAAAAAAAAAAAATTGAGACAATTTTCTGCACCACCACCACCTGTCCAGTGTCTGGTCACCTGCTCTTTCTGGCAGGCTGACACAGCAATCCAAGTCACAAAAGGCCTCAGACACTAGGAAGGCAAGGTACCAAAAGAATTACACTAAAACAGCAATGTAATGGGGGAAAAAAAAGATTTACACTTAGACATATCCTATCATCACAAAGACTAAAAAGATGGCTTGCTTTGCTCTTGGGCAATCAAGACATCGCGACCTGTTTTATATCCCCAAAAAGGAGACTCACTGGAAACCTCAGTGCTGGCGACCCAAGTCAATTCATACTTGTTAGATGAGTCCAAATCCTAAAGTAACACAAATTCCTTTCTTACAGCAAGAAAAAGAAAATCCATTTCAGGACAAATGTATGTCTTCAGTGAGAGAACTGCCTGCTGTCAGATGGTTTCTTGCTTATGTGTTTGAAGATCTTGGACTTCTCGACTTTCTTGGCTTTCTGGTAGCCAAATCCACCGCCACCGCCTCGCTTTCTAACTTTGCCGTCATTGCTGTTCACATCTAAAGGGGGCATTAAGGAAATCCAGCAACACAAAGACAGCCAACTCCAAACCACCACCTAGGGGAGAACCAGCCAGCTGCATACCAGGGGCCCTACCACCCCGCCCTGAGCCACCACAATGTGAACACTCCAATCAGGAGTGGCCACATGACTGGGGGCTAAAACTAGCAGGTAGGACTTTTAAACCCAGTTAATAGTTAACATGGGCTTCCCTGGTGGCTCAGAGGTTAAAGCATCTGCCTTCAATGCGGGAGACCCGGGTTCGATCCCTGGGTCGGGAATATCCCCTGGAGAAGAAAACGGTAACCCACTCCAGTATTCTTGCCTGGAGAATCCCATGGACAGAGAAGCCTGGTAGGCTACAGTCCGGGGTCGCAAAGAGTCGGACACGACTGAGCGACGGAACGGAGGAACAGTTAACATACTACAACTTCCCTGGCTCTCTCTGCCACTCAAATTCCACTGTCCTTTTTTAAAGCCATAAACTGTCTCGTCTCTGTCGTCTCCACCCTGACTACCCCACGTGAGCACTGACGCGAGGTCAGTGACTGAGATGACCACCTGGGCCCCAGGCCTCGGCCAGAGCACAAGTCAACCTGAGTGCTAAGCCCCAAGGCCCCTGGTCAAGCTTCTGCCCATAGTTCCTGGACAAATTCATAACTACAGAGAAAAGGATACTCAAATCAACAAAAGGAGGCACCTTGAAGCCAAATGACAGAGCAACCTGAGGCAAATTTAAGTTATTAACATTGAAGATCTGTTTCAGGGAATGGGAATCATAGGCTCGAATATATGACTTATATGCTTCCTGGGCTGACTTATGAAGGAAGTAGTTCTTTTCAATCAGTTTTTCAAGCTGAAACAGAAAGAAATATTGGCTTTAATACAAGAGGGCATAATTCATCTATAACATTTGTTCCAAAACACTTGCTCCAAGCTTTGTAATATCTGCAAAATAAGGGTGTAGTAAGAATAATGACAAAATTCATGTAAGGTACAGACTGAAACCAGGTAGGCAGTACAGGAATGTGCTCACCAGCACCGCAGGACACAGCAATGATCACTCAAGTCCAGACTTCCCACTTTATGGAAAGGGAGGCTTGGAGGAGAGTGACTGTCAGTGAGACACTACAGAGGCAGGGCTGGGATGACCCCCGCCTCCACCCTTCCCACATACCTGAGACTGAATGTCAGAAATTTTGGACCAGGAAAACTCAAATTCACTTAACGGAACCTAGAAAACAAAAGCATGCAGGTTAGTAAACCGGGTTGGTCTGATGCAGCTCATCAGGCACTGATGAGACGGAAGGGAACAGGCTTGTGGAATTTCAGTTTCACGGGCCGGACGCCTGTTTCCCTGTCTCCCAGCGCCAATGGGAGAGGTGCACCTTCCCTCTCCTAATGCACACTGAATGGAACCCTCCCCAAAGGACAGGTGTGAAACCGACTGGGGCAATGATGCACTGAAGCCCTCTTCTCTAAAGAAACATCTCTGCAGATGCGGTGTGATGAAGCGGCTTTCAGCTTCTAGTTTACAGAACCACTAGCTCTTCTCAGTGTTGGGAAAGCTGCCCTGACACCACACTGCCCTGTGACTGGGGTTTGTGACACCAGGGTTTCTGAAACTGGGCTTTGTGACCACCAACTCCGACGGGAGGGATTTCTTACCAGTCATCTCTTATGAGACAACTGGAAAAGTGCTCAGGCTGGTGCTGGGGATAAAGAACAGCCACCCGAGTCCCAGGCCCTGCAGCCCTGGAGGGAGACAGGTGAGTGGGCAGACAACCCAATAAGCACCTGTGTTGGGGGCACATGAAGGACGGATAAGATCAGCGACGCCCTCCCAGAGGAACCAGGAACCAGGTAGCTAGAGAAAAACTGCAAAGGCCGGATGGCAATTTCTAGGAACTGCTTCTAGTTGGGCGGTGGGGGGAAAATCCACCAGGCAACACTGCCAACGAGGAGGCAAACGTCGGGAAAGACAAAGCCGGACAAGCATTCATAAGACTCGGCAACAGACGGGCCAAAGTCAGATGAGGGCGGACCGAGGACAGAGTCAGAGGAGGTAAAGCAGAACCCACTTCTCTTTTTTTTTTTATTTTTATTTTCATTATTTTATTGATTTAACATTTTAATTGGAGACTAATTACAATATAGTATTGGTTTTGCCATACATTGACATGAACCTGCCCTAGGTGGACATGAGTTCCCCATCTTGAACCCTCCTCCCACCTTCCTCCCCATCAGGCCCCACTTTTCAAAACAGCAGACTGAGGAAAGGTAGTATGCAGCAGCCATGCTGGAGCTCGTGACGGAAGAGTGGATTCAGGGCTGAAGTTATCTTTTTGGTCAGAGATTACAGACAGTAAAGAGCTAACTGCCAGGCAAGGACTGGGGCCCGGAAGAGGAAGGGGTAGGAGGGAATGGGCTCCCTGCAGCTTTGGGTGAGGTGAAGACAGGAGGGGAGCAGGAGCAGAGAAGGATTCCAACAGGGCTGTGGGGAGACTGGGGACGGGGATGCCACCCGAATGACACAGGCCTCAAGCGCAGTGCTTTGTGGGTAGTTTTGGGCTCATATTTCCTGGATGAGACCCACAGAAACCTCATTTGCTAAACTGCTGCACCAACTGTCCTAACAGAATGGTGACAACTCGGAACCCCTTGGACACACCTAGAAATGGTGCTTGAGGCCATGTGCACTGGCCAACAATTCCTCTGGAGAGGAACCTGTCCCCAGTGTAAGGTTTTCCAAGTGAAGATCTTTACCTTGGATTGCTTCAGGTAGCGAAGGAAACCCAATTCTTCAGGGCGCAAAATGAGCAAGGCGTGCCCTCTTCCATTCAGGCCTCTGGCTGTTCTGCCCACACGATGAATGTACTCCTTTAGTGGAAAGAGAAAACCTGAGGTAATACACTGGCTTGCACAGCAACCTTGGTGGTTGCCACATAGCCTATCACCATGCTCCTCAAAGCTAGTGGTCCCCCATCCCTTCTACAGGCACCATCCCCACAGAGACAGTACCGAGGCCAAGGAGAGCTGGACAGGACATTCACATTAATTCTATGATCCAGTCAAATGACTAGTGAGTGTGCTTCAACTTCATAAGGGCTTTTGGAAACATTCAAATGGCCGACAACTTATATAACTACCTTTTGTTGAAAATACCTAAAAAAACTTATTTTACTACATATACTGAAGAATGGCTTCTATTTCCATAAGCACACTTTATTCTTCTGACATCTACTGCACTTATTAGGCTGCCCCAAGCAGGCAACATTCCTGAGTTAAGGCCCACTGATGCCTCTCAAATTTCCTTGCACACACCCTCTCTGGGTTCTGTGAAAGCCTGAAACACTGTGAGCATCACCGAGATACTGCAGAGTTGCTGTACGGCTGTACGCTGAAGTGTGACTGGAACAACTGGAGGAATAATCTGTGGGATGGGGTACTTCTCAGGGAACCTGGGGAGATAACTAGAGGATGCCAGTTACCTTGGGGTCATCTGGAGGGTCATACTGAACAATCCAGTCCACTTCAGGAATATCCAGTCCTCTAGCTGCAACATCTGTACACAACAAAATCCCTGAATCTGCATTGCAGAACTGGAAGAACGTGGTCGTACGCTTATTTTGTTTCTGCCTTCCCTAGAACCAAAACAAAACATCTATTGGAAGAAGAAATTTGAGACCATTTGTGGGAGGTCTTGATGTAGAACCCATAAACTGTGGAACTGTTATACTACTCAGAACTATGTTTGGAGGCAAGAACAATACTTTAATCCCCACAACCTACATAACTTGGTAAATGTAAGCTGTTTTTAACAAACTTATCATAACCACTTACATGAATGGCCAGGACAGGCAAATCGATGTAGTTCAGCAACTCATAGTGGTATTTCACGGACTTACAGGATGAAAAGAACACCATTAGTTTCTTCTTCCGGTTCTTCTTAAGGAATGTAAAGAGCAGGAGGAATCTCTTTTCAGAAGGACAGACAACATATCCCTACAAGAGGTTCAAGTGAACAGACACAAAATAATCGAATGGACACTTTCAACTTCATGAACCAACATAATTTGATGGAGAGAACAGATTAACATGGCATGTACACTGTTAAGCCTCACCTATAACAAAATTACTACCTTATAATAATGCCGTCCTAAAATAAGACTGATTTTAAATCTTTTGATTCCTTTTATTGGCTACAATCACTGGATACTATTTTCCATATTTCTGAGACTATTGGTTATCAACTTCTTGTAATCCTAGTATACCGATACCTCTATTAACTGGAAACTTCAAAATGTATCAATGATTCATTTTTAGAAGGTCCTTAACAGCAAGATCCTAAATAACCACAGCTGAAGTGTACTATCCTAAACAACATCACAAAGCTAGGTGAACTAAACAACCAATGAAAGGTTTTTAAGCTAAATTGTTACAGGAAAGAAAAAAGACTGAATCTTAAAAGTTCTATTTTTAATCAACTGTTTTGGCTCTTTGTCACCTCATTTCCACAGTTATGTGCTTGAAACCAGCCTCTCCACCTTCTAACTCACTTCACATCTTAGCGCAAGTAAAATAAAATTCATTTTACTCATATAAAATTGGTGGTACTATTATTAAGTTCATTAACCCATTTGCTTTTTAGAGGATCTTCCAAACACTTGCAAGGAAACACCAAAGGAGATCCTTAAAATGGAAGGTATTGACAAAAAGTACCTGCTCAAGACCGTCTACAGTTGCATTAGCTTTATCATCATCAACACCAACATACAAAGGCTCCTTTTTCAGAGAAATCCTCGCCAGGTCTTCGACTTTTCGAGTTTGCGTGGCAGAGAAGAGCATGGTTTGTCTGCGGGCTGAAACACATCCATATAAAAATAACCCAAATCTTTCAGGGAATTTTTAGAACTGCTTCACAACTAAAAATGTTCTAAGCAGAACTTTCAGAAATGAGAAACATAGTATAACTATAGACAATAAGAAAGTAACAGCAAGGACAACTTTATGTCTGTAGATTTGATAACTAAGTTGAAATGGACAATTTCCGCTAAAGTTCACTTAAGACAGCTTACTCTCCAACTCATCTTTAACAAAATTTTAGCAAAGTGAATTCAGAAATACAAGCATCTATCAGAATTTAACATTTATTTCTGATTTAAGAAACAGCAGACCAGGAACGAAAGGGATCGTCCTCAGTCTCATACAGGGCATCTGACGCGCAGCATCTACATCACGCTCAGTACTGAGAGACTGAACGCGTTCCCACCTAAGACCAGGAGTGAGACAAAGATGTGTTCTCTCGCCAGTTCCACTCACGAGCACACTGGAGGGGCTGGCCAGTGCAGTCAGGCGTGAGAACAATAAAGGGAAGATTTTACCTCACGTAAGGTATGAAACAACCTGTACAGTGAAAGCTCTGAAACACTTCTGAGAGAAATCAGGAAGCTGATAAATGGAGATCTACCTCACTCATGTGCTGAAGGACCCAACTTTATCTTCCACCAATGATCGATATTCAATACAATCCCAAGATCCCAGAGACTGACAAACATTCTACCATTCATAGAAATGCAAATGATGAGAACAGACAAAACAAATTAACAAAGTTGGAGGATTCAGTTCAGTTCAGTTCAGTCCCTCAGTCGTGTCCGACTCTCCGCGACCCCATTAACACTACCTAATTTCAAGACTAACAGGAGGGACTGGACTTCCACACTCTGCTGATGGGGATGTATAATGATACAAATTAAACATACACCCGTCGCTCCATTCCTAGATAATCAGAGGACAGAAAAGAAGATGCTGCTGCTGCTAAGTCACTTCAGTCGTGTCCGACTCTGTGTGACCCCATAGACAGAAGCCCACCAGGCTCCCCTGTCCCTGGGATTCTCCAGGCAAGAACACTGGAGTGGGTTGCCATTTCCTTCTCCAATGTGTTAAAGTGGAAAGTGAAAAGTGAAAGTGAAGTCGCTCAGTTGTGTCCGACCCTTAGCGACCCCACGGACTGCAGCCTACCAGGCTCCTCCATCCATGGGATTTTCTAGGCAATAGTACTGGAGTGGCTTGCCATTGCCTTCTCCGAGAAAAGAGGATATACACCCATAAAAAGAGTTTTAGGTGGATGTTCATAGCAACACCAGTCATCCATCAACAGTTAAATGGATAAACAAGTTGTGGCATATTTATACAATAGAATGCCAGGGAGGAACAAAGCAAAGAAACTATTGAAAATGTAATGGCACAGACAAATCACAGAACTTGTTGAGCACAAAAACAGACAAAAAGACAGTAATAACATATGATTCCATTCATACAAATCCCTGAAAAATGCAAACTGATCTACACTGACAGAAAGCAGACCAACAGCCACCTGTGAGAAAGGAGACCTGTGAGCAGTTGTTGTAAGTGGGCAGCTACTGAGGGAGAGAGGGAGGGATCACAAAGGTGCATAAAGGAAGCTTTGAGAGTTATGAGAATATTCACTGTACTGATTGTGGTGATGGCTTCAAGGTGTAAACAGGACAAAATGGATCAAATCATATACTGAAAACATAATAATCTTTACATGTTTCTACATGTAAAGATGATTATGTTAATTATACCAGTAAGAAACACATCATATAAGGCACTGAACCACAGTGTTATTAGAGATAGAAGCAGTTTATAAATGTTTCAAGTACTATAACTAAGGTACATACAACTTAAACATAACACAGAAGGCAAGTCAATGACTACTGGAAGATGAGAGATGGGGTGGCAGGGAAGGATAGGAATGAGACACACGTTAAAACTGTTTAACTTGCACTGTAAGCTCTCAAATGGCAAAACTATTAAGTTACCAGTAAGATAGAGACATTACTTTGCCAACAAAGGTCCGTCTAGTCAAGGCTATGGTTTTTCCCGTGGTCATGTATGGATGTGAGAGTTGGACTGTGAAGAAAGCTGATCGCCGAAGAATTGATGCTTTTGAACTGTAGTGCTGGAGAAGACTCTTGAGAGTCCCTTGGACTGCAAGGAGATCCAACCAGTCCATTCTAAAGGAGATCAATCCTTGGTGTTCATTGGAAGGACTGATGCTAAAGCTGAAACTCCAATACTTTGGCCACCTCATGTGACGAGTTGACTCACTGGAAAAGACTCTGATGCTGGGAGGGATTGGGGGTGGGAGGAGACGGGGACGACAGAGAATGAGATTGCTGGATGGCATCACCGACTCGATGGACATGAGTTTGAGTGAACTCCGGGAGTTGGTGATGGACAGGGAGGCCTGGCGTGCTGTGATTCATGGGGTCACAAAGAGTCGGACATGACTGAGCGACTGAACTGAAGATCGATGTATATATTACTACCTCTGAGGCTGACTGACACAATGACTTCACTTGTTAAATTAAAATGCTGACATTAATAGTTTTCATACAGGAAAAATTCTCAGCTACTTCCAATAGCAGATCTGCAAACCATATGAAGATGCAACCTACTTACTTGGCAGAAGTTTAATGATTTGCTTTAATTCCTCTTCAAACCCAACATCCAAGATACGATCAGCCTCATCAATAACCAGACACTGTAGGTTTTTATACATAAACCCCGGGGTATTCTGACAAGACAAAGAAAGGAAAAAAACTGTCAGCAGCCAAGTGTTATGTTTCACACAGAGAAGATGGGGCGTCACAACAGTGTCCTCTTACCTGCATGTGGTCCAGGAGACGGCCTGGCGTGGCCACAACGATATTGATCCCATTAGCAAGCTTCTGAGCTTCAGCAGACCTGTTACTGCCACCCATTATTAACCCATACGTGTGAACATGGTGTGTCATCAGCTCCTTAAGGACACCAAAAGTCTGCATGGCCAGTTCCCTAGTAGGTGAGAGAATAAGGACTCCTGTTCCTAAAAAGCAAAGCAGGATATATGATGAAAGTTAAACTGTAGTTACTATATAGTGAAAGTTAAACTGTAGTTACCACCAGAAGTCCATCCACAGTCATGACAGACTTCTAGTGAGATTCTAACGGAGACAGTGGGCTCACAGGCTTACCATTCCTAGGCATGAACTTTAACTTAACAATGAGTTCAACTGCAGGGATGAGAAATGCCAGGGTTTTGCCACTGCCTGTTTTTGCAGCTGCTAGAAGATCCCTAAAAAATAAAAAGGAGAAACATATTTCCTCTACTCATTCAACAAGTATTTACTGAATACTTACCATGGACTATCATACATGTTTCAGGCACTGAGGCTAGATCATAACAAGAATAGTCCCCACCTTCTCTATCACCGAAATCAATCATGTAGGTTAAACACTTAACTCAGAAATAACAATTGTGCTAAAAACAGAAGTGAACAATTTTCTCCAAACAGCAATAAATACCCTAAAGCCTTTAACGAAGGTTAGATACATTATCCAACACAATGTGAGATCAACAGGCCACACTGGTATTTTTTTCCAAACTACTGGCACTAAAAACAGACATACCGTGTGTGTGTGTGTGCGCGCTCACTCATGTCTACCTCTCTGCGACCCCATGGGCTGCAGCCCACCAGGCTCCTCTGTCCATGGGATTTCCCAGGCAAGAAAAGAGTTGGGTTGCCATTTCCTTCTCCAGGGGATCTTCCCCACCCACGGATCAAACCCGCATCTCTTCCATCTCCTGCACTGGCAGGTGAATTCCTTGCCACTAGCACCACTTGGGAAGCCCAGTACTAATGCCCAAACCTCAGTGTTAACCATACCTGCCTTCCAGAAGTGGTCTGATACTTTTATGTTGAATTTCAGTCATGTTTGTAAAGCCCATTTCTTTTATTGCCTTCAGAGTGTTCTCATTGACAAGATTAGTTAGAGAATCAAATGAAGTATCCTCAAAAGCTCCTAAACAGAGGACAGTTTATCATCAGCAAATTTACCTTTTTTGAATAGTTAATATTGCTAGTTTCCTAAATTAGTTTTGCTGATTGAAAACATTACTGGGTTGGTGTCAAGCTTAGAAGAGCTTCTTCCAATAAGAAAAGACTAAACACCAACCATTCCTATATAACAAGAAAAAGACCTTATACTTGTTGCAAGTTTCTCCGTGGCTAATGGCTGTGTAATCTAAAGCCTATACTGTAACAAAATAACAAAGAGTTGGAGAGGTGGTACAATTAAGCGACTTATGTAAAATAAAAATGCCACCTCCACTGGAGGAGAGGTGGTGGTATGAGGTTTGCAGCAGAAAATTCAGAGAGAAATGAAATGTTTAAGAGAGAAAACACTCAGTATAAAAACAGTATGAAGTCAATCAAAATAGTAACTCTCACTTCAAAAAGACCTGACAAGAGTCAGATATGGCCTCACATCGTGAGACTGTACCTATATATCAGGTGTGCGGTGGTTCTCCAGCAGGGGAAGGCATCAGACCACTTGGGAGCTCCCTGCTCAACACACACCCCAGCCATAACCCAGGCGTTGGCAACCTTGGCACCACTGACATCTTGGGATGAACAATTCTTTGCCATGAGAGGCTGTCCTATGCATTAGAGGAGGTCCTGCAGCATCTCTGACCTCTACCCACTGGACACTTGTCACCTGCTCCCATGGTTTACCTCGGACAGAGGAGGTTTTAAGGGGTGCAGGACTTTGAATGGGAAAACTGGGATGGATCCCCCTACCTAGGAGGTAAAATTACCCTGCTTGAGAACCACTGCCATAATAACCTTTGCAATTCTGATTATACAGGTTGGGTTGTGGGCTTCACTATTTTAATAAACAAAAACTTCAAATCAAACAACTCAAGTAACTGCTAGATGTTTCTGCTGCTGCTAAGTCGCTTCAGTTGTATCTGACTCTGTGCAACCCCATAGACCGCAGCCCACCAGGCTCCTCCATCCCTGGGATTCTCCAGGCAAGAACACTGGAGTGGGTTGCCATTTCCTTCTCCAATAGACGTTTCTAGTTAGGAGCAATTGATTCTAAACTCTTGACTTTACAGAAAAAGAAATGGAGGTCAGAGGAGGTGACCCTGGCACAAGCCCCTCAATAATGTTAATTTCATCCTCCTCTGTTAGTAATGGAGCCAGCATTAAACGTCTGGGCTCCAGACTTCCATGCCAATGACTTTCCTACTGTAACATGGAAAGTGACAAACCAAAGAAAGAGAGGACCCTAAGAGCGATTTGTGTGCATGTCCAAATATTTAATGTTAGGAATAAAGACAAAGGAAAAACAGAGAAAGAAATAACAACCAAAGCACCCAATGTGGAAGATAAAAAGCAGCAATCAGATATAAAACCACTTCTTGTCAATACTTTAAAATTTTTTTTCCCAGCTAAATTAAATGCTACAACTGAACCTTTAAATCCTATAATCCAGGGAGGTGTGACATTTTAGAAATCTACCTGGAAACACACTTTGATAATTACCTGTCAGTCCCAGGGGCAGGTTGGGCACTTCGCTGTCCTCATCCTCGTCACTGGGCTTCTCCACACTGTTTTCTGTTTCTTCAGGAGCCTGGGGACCGTCTTCGGCGTCTCCTATGTCTTCAGCTTTTGCTTTTTTGGAATCTTTGGTTTAAAGGACAAATACCCCCCCCCCCCAATTTTTTTAAAACAAGAATACCAAATGAGATCATAAAATAACAGATGTGTGATGCAAGAAAACAAAAAAGCATATTTTCAAAAGCTTAACACATTTTCAGTTTTAATTTGCTAAGAACCTCTTTTTCCTGATTAAAACCTGGCTGTATTAAAAAACTCAGCAGGACATGCAGATCTGCTATCAAAGTTTATTTTTTAGGCTTCTTAGTGTATATATAGATACATATATACTATATATATAGTATATGTATTTATTAAAGTATAGTTGATTTACAATATTGTGTTGGTTTCAGGTAAACAGCAAACTGATTCAGTTATGCATACATATATAGGTATATACATTACTGATATTAAAAAAATTCCTTTATTATACTGAATGGTTCCCTGTGCTACACAGTAAATCCTTATCACCTGTTTTATAGATGGTAGTAACACCTGTTAATCCCATACTCCCAACTTATTCATCCCCCCTTCCCCTTTGGTAACTATACATTTGTTTTCTATGTTTCTGAGTCTCTTTCTGTTTTGTAAATTCACTTGTACTATTTTTTCAGATTCCACATACAAGTGATATAATACTTCCTTCTCTGACTTACTACTTATTATACTGCCTTAAGTAAGAAATTTTTTATAAGCTGAACTAAACAATTTAAGTATACCAATCACTCCCAATTCTATAAAATTCATTAAGGAAACAAGGGCAAGTGATCAACTTAAAAAAAAAAACCATAACAAGCACTTTTTCCTCTTATAACACAAATTTTCTATAAAAGCTAATTTTGTCTTAAAGCGGAACAGAAACACAAAAGGCTCTTTATACTACTTGAGATAAGATTACAAAGCAAGAGCTACAACTTACTTAGCTGGGTGACAGAAACTGGCTGGTGGGTTCATTGAATGTAAATGGTAAGAGGAGAGGGAAGGTTTCCTAGCTCTTCATTCTTAGCATACATTCACAACTTTCAAAACACAGTCCCCTAAACTACCTTCCCAGTCCTACCTTCCATTGTGGTCTTAAATGTTCTACTTTGGGCCAAATAGGTTAACTTCATGCTGTGCTTTTAAAAATTCTCGGCAGTTAGTGATGCTAGTTAGAACAGAATTGGCCTAAACCAGAACTCAGGACTCTGTAACCCAGGACTGTCTCTTCCTTGGACCTTATGACCACCTTTCTGGGAAATGGTCAACTCTGTAGGACCCACAGGTTCAAAGGCCACGAATACTATCAGCTGGACTTCAAGGCTTATGACTTCTCTTTTTGTTAAAACAGTTCTTAAAGGTTGTCAATAGGATTTAAATTTCCAGTCCTGTGATTCAGTGCTTCAGAGTAGATATATCACTTCCTCCAGCATACTCAGAATAAGCATCCTAAAGACACTAACAATTTTAGAACAGGATTACAATCATTTTAAATCAAAATTGTAATGTCTAATCCTCATGCTTTAGTCCGTCTTGTTTCACGTTTTGTTTAAGCAGTTTCTCATAATTTACAAATGCATTATTGTCTGTAGGCAGTAAAAAGACAGCCAGGCATGTTTGAAAAATCCAAAGCATCTTTCTAGATGAAAACTTTATTTCAGACAAAAGGTGAATAGGACATGCTAACACAGGGGTCGGCAAAAGTTATATATAAAGAACCAGATCTGTAAACACTAGGTTTTGCAGGCTGTATGGTCTCTGTCATCACAAAGGTCAAGTAAGCGAACGGGTATCACAGGGTTCCAGTTAAAATGGGTATCACAGGGTTCCACTTTAGGTTTTGCAGGGTTCTGCAAATAGGCAGAAGGCTGAACAGTTTGCAGATACCTGTTCGACACTCCCTTGAAATCTCACAGGTCAATTAAAATGCCTGTTCTTTCACCTAAACTTATTCAGTCCAATAATCTTCTAAATGAAAATACCCCTCTTCCCCCATCCTGGCCATGCTACTCACTAGGGAATTAATGTTCCATTTATTCAGAAGTTTCCCAACTGCTATTTTTGCACATTCAAGTTATCATTATGCTGCTTTTCATAGATAGGAATTTATTGTGGGGAAAAAGGAACCAGGGAAAAAAAAGAGGTAAGTGAAAGAATCATTAATGTAAAGTCTCTGATTCATAAAGACCCAAGAAGATAGACTCTAAACCAGCCCAGATTTCTTTAGTGTCAGTAATTCCACAATTCTCTTTGGAAATAGGTAAATCTAAAATATTATGTCACAGTACATTTTGTTTATCATAAAAAGCTCAGACAGTTAACTGCCAAAGAAGAGCAGTATTTTGAGAAAAGTTAAACTGCCCCTTCCTCTGATGTTTCCTCGAGCTGCCAGGCTAGTCTCTTGTATGCCAGTAAGGATGGGGGTGGGGGTGGGGGGAGCCTTGCATGTCATGTGGACATTACAGTAAAAAGAGAGGAAAGGTAGAATGATAACTTGAAAAACTTAATGGCTTAAGTTAAAAAAAAAAATAAAAGTACATACCAGGCCCAGCATCATCCACTACTTTTCTCTTTTTCTTCTTCTTCTTTTTTGATTCTGAATTGGGAGATTGCATTGCTGCTTCTCCACTGGTCAATGTGGTAGACTTCTTGGAGGCATTTTTAACTTTCACATTTTCCCCTGTTTCTTTAGATACATCTCCATTTGGGGCTTCTGACATGCCTGCATTTACAGACTCTTTCATGGATTTTTTAACTTTGACATTTTCCATGGCTTCCTTAGGTAGGACTCCACTGTTGGCTTCCGAAAAGCTTGCATTCATAGATTGTTTTCGGGACTTTTTCACTTTTCCACCTACTCCTGCTTCTTCAGATATGTCTCCATTTTGGGCTTCTGCCAACCCAGCACTCATAGGTTGTTTTAGGGACTTTTTAACTTTTCTGCTTCCTACTGTTTCTTTAGCTATATCTCCATTTGGGGCTTCTGACAAGCCCACACTCACAGACTGTTTTAAGGACTTTTTAATTTTTCCATCTCCCACTGTTTCTTCAGACACATCTCCATTCTGAGTTTCTGACAGGCTCACAGCTGAGGCACCTGTTTAAAAATGGAACACACATTGTCACAAAGGAGAGGCTTGCTTAGAAACCCTGGAATCCCTAATGAAATGCCATGGCTTCCAGTACTGAAATGATTTAGCTTTTAATTCCCTGTTATGTACATTAAAATGAGTTCCAATTTTATAGTATTACCCTGCAGCACAAGTAAATTAAAAACAGGGAGAGAATGCTGCATTGATTTTTTAACTTCAAAAAAAACCACCTCTCTGTTCATAAGGAGTCAAAAGTCTGAAACAAGAAAACTTCAATGAGGTTAAATACTTAGACAGATGTGGCCAAACAATGGTACTTACAAAACATACATATTAGGTATTTGACAAATCTACTTTCTCAGCCGTCAGTGAATTGAAAATTTTGTTGATGAAACTACTTATTTGCCTTGATACTTATTGTATATAAATGCCTAACGATGTTTTACAAGTTTCTGTTTATACATTGACAAAGTACTACCTTTTGTTACCTTAAACTACCAAGACGCAGTCAGCAATGAATGCTTTGTTATTCCATCAGTTCTGTTCAGATAGGAAATGTAAAAATTAGGGAACTTCAAAAACATTACTCCTGAAATTCACACACTTGTTCCCTCCTCCAGGATTTCCTTCAATCAACTGATCTCTGTAGAAAACCAACTAGTGTACGGCAGCATGGCTCCAACATTGCCTTAGGGGGTCTTAAGTCTAACAGGACAGAGGTCCCCAACCTCTGGTATCTAACGCCTGATGATCTGAGGAGGGAGCTGATATAATAACAGAAATAAAGCGCAAAATAAATGTAACTCGGGTTTGAATCATCTGGAACTGCCCCCGCCCCACTCCTCACCGTGAAAAACTGTCTTTCATGAAACCAGTCCCTGGTGCCAAAAAGGTTAGGGATTGCTGTTATACAGGACCTAAAAAGGCTAACATAACTAACTTCAGGATGTCTGCTCCACTATAAGGAAGTTAGGACTGCGACCGAGGTAGGTAAAGAAACGTGACATTCAGGTAAAACGCTTTTCAATGGTCTTTGTTATGGACACAAATACGCAGAAACTCCTAAGAAATGTGTAGATTACAGTGAGGATTGGCGGGAAGACAGGGCAGAAGCATATGCATCATGCCTATGACCGTGCATGAGGCCCTTTAGGAGATGAAGTTCTGCAGGAGTCGAGACAGTGCAGACAGATAGGCGAAAGCAAGGGTACCAGGTATGTCCGTGAAATGAGGGACACCAGCTTGGTCTGAAACGATACACACACGAAACAGGTGATGTGAAAGGAAGATGCGTGGGGATGAGAAAGTCCCACGTTTCTGCTGGGAAATGGGGGTTGGGGACGAGGTGGACCCGAGAGGTCGTGAAGGAATCGGAATAGGGAGCGTGGAAGTAAGGCAGCCTGGTTCAGCTGGAAGCACAGCTGGAAAGAAAATCAACCGGGGTCCTGTCCGCGTTCTGAAAGGAGAAACTGATGTTGAAAGGGCAGGGGCAGATCTGCGGCAACGCGGCGTCGGCACCTGCGCTGGGCCGGAATGGAGGCTGCCTCGGGCTGCCTCTCCCCGCTCCCCAAGCACGCGTGCTCTGGGCGAAGCTGCCACAGCTGCCGGCGCCACACCGGGGCCGCAGTCACCAGCGCCGCCCGGTAGCGTAGCGCGCCACGGCCCACGTGCCGGCTCCCTCCGCAACCCGGGCCGCCGAGAGGCTCAGCGCATCTCACCCTGGAGCTTTAGGTTTCGTTGTCGCAATTTGAGGTTCCGTTTCTCGATCTTTTTGCGTAAAAGTTTCATCGGTAAATGAGACATGTTGTCGATGAAGCGCCTTCACCACCGAGCCACAGCGCAGCTTTTCGGCTCTCCCAAGTGACGTTATTTCCTCTCGAGTCACACGTGCGCAGTGCAGTCAGCCGGAAATGCGTCACGGGAGCAACTCCCCCCCGCGTCCCGGTGCGTAGAGGAAATGGGTTCGGGGTGGAAATGCTTCCGAGCGCGCGCGCCGTCCTACCCTTGGAGAAAGGATTCTGTGCAGCGCCCTCTCGGGGAAAGGAGGCGCGGCCCGGCATGGGGTTCCTATTGTATCGGAGCGAGTAGCTCGCACCCCGGCTACTTGGTTTTGTTTGAGCTTCCCTGGGGGAAGAGTGAAGAATTCAGGCCATAGGCAGTCTACGTTCTGCGTTCTGTTCCTATTCTTTTCGGATTCTGGACGATTTGAGTAATATCTAAGTCTCACACGTATGTGTTTCCAGACTTGTTGACCACTTTCCTTAGAGAGAAATACACTAACTTTCTATGTCGCTTGCTACCCAGCAGTGTAAATATAACATTTCTCAAAGCAATCTAACTCGTTTCACTCTTATGTTTTTCCTTTGATACTATTCATCCCATCCTAAATTCTAAGTCTGTTAAATATTCTGATTCAGTTCAGTTCAGTCGCTCAGTTGTGTCCTACTGTTTCCGACCCCATGAATCACAGCACGCCAGGCCTCCCTGCCCATCACCAACTCCCGGAGTCCACTCATACTCACGTCCATCAAGTCGGTGATGCCATCCAGCCATCTCATTCTCTGTCGTCCCCTTCTCCTCCTGCTCCCAATCCCTCCTAGCATCAGAGTCTTTTCCAGTGAGTCAACTCTTCGCATGAGGTGGCCAAAGTATTGCAGTTTCAACTTTAGCATCAGTCCTTCCAGTGAACACCCAGGACTGATCTCCTTTAGAATGGACTGGTTGGATCTCCTTGCACTCCAAGGGACTCTCAAGAGTCTTCTCCAACACCACAGTTCAAAAGGATCAATTCTTCAGTGATCAGCTTTCTTCAGAGTCCAACTCTCACATCCATACATGACCACTGGAAAAACCATAACCTTGACTAGACGGATCATTGTTGGCAAAGTAACGTCTCTGCTTTTTAATATGCTATCTAGGTTGGTTATAACGTTCCTTCTAAGGAATAAGCGTCTTTTAATTTCATGGCTGCCATCAGCATCCACAGTGATTTTGGATTTCCACATATGTGCCTCTATAGATCATGGCATCTGGTCCCATCACTTCGTGGGAAATAGATGGAAAAACAGTGGAAACAGTGTCAAACTTTATTTTTTGGGGCTCCAAAATCACTGTGGATGCTGACTGCAGCCATGAAATTAAAAGACGCTTACTCCTTGGAAGGAAAGTTATGACCAACCTTGATAGTATATTAAAAAGCAGAGTCGTTACCTTGCCAACCAAGGTCCGTCTAGTCAAGGCTGTGGTTTTTCCCGTGGTCATGTATGGATGTGAGAGTTGGATTGTGAAGAAAGCTGATCACCAGAGAATTGATGCTTTTGAACTGTGGTGCTGGAGAAGACTCTTGAGAGTCCCTTGTACTGCAAAGAGATCCAACCAGTCCATTTTAAAGGAGATCAATCCTGGGTGTTCATTGGAGGGACTGATGCTAAAGCTGAAACTGCAATACTTTGGCCACCTCATGCGAAGAGTTGACTCACTGGAAAAGACTCTGATGCTGGGAAAGGTTAGGGGCAGGAGGAGAAGGGGACGATAGAGAATGAGATGGGTGGATGGCATCACCGACTTGATGGACGTGAGTATGAGTGGACTCCAGGAGTTGGTGATGGACAGTGAGGCCTGGCATGCTGTGATTCATGGGGTCGCAGAGAGTCTGACACGACTGAGCAACTGAACTGAACTGAACTGACACTTACTCTTTTCTTGGGTTAGTGCAGCCGCTCACTAAACTGACTGCTGCCCCTTCTGGCCTCATTAAAGGTGATTTGTTCCTATAAAGTGCCGTTTTTTGAACCTCACCTTCTCTGACTCCCTTACCCTACATTTTTTGGTGCTGAAACCCGGGCGGGCGGTTGAGGTTCCTTCTCATTCTCCATAGCCAGCTCTTCGGAGCATGGAAGCCTGCCGAGCTCACTTTCCTGCCCAGGCTTTCAAGACCTCCTTGAGAGGTCTTGCCCTGTGCCTTTGTGAGTGGTACAAGTCCTGTGTAGGGCTTTATTGGTTTTCCACGTAACCCGAAGAATACTGGCCTCTCTTTCTCTCTTCCTCTTCTCTACACTTTCTTTTCCATGAGACCAAAAAACAGCAGGACAGAGGCCTTTTGCCATTCGACCTCCCTTCATCCACTGGGAATTCTCACCTGACCCAGTAGCCCAGGCAAGCTTGGATGCTACTCTAGGGTGCCATAGCCTATCGTCCTGCCAAAAGGCCCTCTAGGGAGGTTTGTGGGGGATGTCTCTCCCTCCTTCAGAGTCTCTCTCTCTCTCTTTGTCCAGTCAAAAGATTAGGTGTAGATCTTTTCTCTCCACTGGACAGTCACTAGCCATTTGCTATGGAATCAAGCCAATCTGTCCCATGGGACTCTCCCTTGGCCCGCGTAAAATGAAACCTCAAACCTCAACTCTTGACCGATCTCAAAGTTCATAAACTCGAGTCACTTTGCACTCAAATTTGGCCTCGATACAAACTGGATAACCAAAACCTCTGGCCTGAGTTCAGGACTTTCAATATTTTATCAGATCTCACTAACTTCCTCAAACAG
Organism: Moschus berezovskii; assembly: GCF_049115385.1. NCBI lineage: Eukaryota > Metazoa > Chordata > Mammalia > Artiodactyla > Moschidae > Moschus > Moschus berezovskii. The sequence goes on from NC_142461.1 coordinate 67,706,122, forward strand.
AATGGCAGATGGTTGGAGGTCCCCTATATTCAAGCCTTCTGGGATCTTAGAAGCTGTCCTTCTCTCTGCAAGGACTCTTCTACCTATGAAATCCTGCTCTTCCCTCTCTCCCACTTCATTACAAAAGAATCCAAGTCTAAGCCCCTAAAAGGCCCCCTAAACCCCCAGCCCCCAATTTTGACCTGGCAGATGAGCCTCCTCCATACCACCTTTGAGAAAGAGCTTCCAGAGATGAGACCCCGTCCTCTAGCCCTTCCTCTTCTAAAACAGGAAGTGATGACTCTGAAACCCCAAAGAGATTTCCAGCCCCCTCCATCGTCCAGAAGCAAACACATGCTCCCTCTAAGAGACGAAGCGCGACCGGAGGGCCCTACACGGTTCATGTACCTTTCTCAATGTTTGATAGGAGCCAAACTGAAGAAAAATTGGGATCATTTTCAGAAAATCCTACTAGGTATATAAAAGAATTCCTCTGCCTCATACAAACATATCATTTAACCTGGAATGATCTTTCAGTTCAGTTCAGTTGCTCAGTCGTGTCCGACTCTTTGCAACCCCATGAATCACAGCATGCCAGGCCTCCTTGTCCATCACCAACCCCCAGAGTTCACTCAAACTCATGTCCATAGAGTCGGTGATGCCATCCAGCCATCTCATTCTCTGTCCTCCCCTTCTGCTCCTTCCCTCAATCCCTCCCAGCATCAGACTCTTTTCCAGTGAGTCAACTCATCATATGAGGTGGCCAATGTATTGGAGTTTCAGCTTTAGCATCAGTCCTTCCAATGAACACCCAGGATTGATATCCCTTAGAATGGACTGGTTGGATCTCCTTGCAGTCCAAGGGACTCTCAAGAGTCTTCTCCAGCACCACAGTTCAAAAGCATCAATTCTTCGGCAATCAGCTTTCTTCACAGTCCGACTCTCACATCCATACATGACCACTGGAAAAACCATAGCCTTGACTAGACAGACCTTTGTTGGCAAAGTAATGTCTCTGCTTTTTAATATACTGTCTAGGTTGGTCATAAATTTCCTTCCAAGGAGTAAGCATCTTTTAATTTCATGGCTGCAATCAGCATCTGCAGTTATTTTGGAGCCCCCAAAAATAAAGTCTGACACTGTTTCCACTGTTTCCCCATCTATTTCCCATGAAGTGATGGAACCAGATGCCATGATCTTTGTTTTCTGAATGTTGAGCTTCAAGCCAACCTTTTCACTCTCCTCTTTCACTTTCATCAAGAGGCCTTTGAGTTCCTCTTCACTTTCTGCCATAAGGGTGGTGTCATCTGCATATCTGAGGTTATTGATCTTTCTCCCGGCAATCTTGATTCCAGCTTGTGCTTCTTCCAGCCCAGCGTTCCTCATGATATACTCTGCATATAAGTTAAATAAGCAGGGTGACAATATACAACCTTGATGTACTCCTTTTCCTCTTTGGAACCAGTCTGTTGTTCCATGTTTAGTTCTAACTGTTGCTTCTTGACCTGCATACAGGTTTCTCAAGAGGCAGGTCAGGTGGTCTGGTATTCCCATCTCTTTCAGAAATTTCCACAGTTTATTGTGATCCACACAGTCAAAGGCTTTGGCATAGTCAATGAAGCAGAAATAGATGTTTTTCTGGAACTCTCTTGCTTTCTCCATGATCAAGCAGATGTTGGCAATTTGATCTCTGGTGCCTCTGCCTTTTCTAAAACCTGGTGAACATCTGGAAGTTCGCGGTTCACATATTGCTGAAGCCTTACTTGGAGAATTTTTTTTTTTTTACAGTTAAAAGTATTTTTATTAAAAAAGCACAAATGCAAAGAAATGAACAGAGGAAAATTTATGCGTCAAACCTGGACTGGTCACTTATGATAATATACATGCTACAATTCCATTCTCCCCAATCATTCCACCTTCACCCTCTCCCACAGAGTCCCAAAGACTGTTCTAAATGCCTATGTCTCTTTTGCAGTCTCTTATACAGGGTTCAGGTTACCATTTTTCTAAATTCCATATATATGCGTTAATATACAGTATTGATGTTCTTCTTTCTGGCTTACTTCACTCTGCATAATTGGCTCCAATTTCATCCACCTCATTAAAACTGATTCAAATGCATTCTTTTTGATGGCTGAGAAATACTCCATTGTATATATGTACCAAAGCTTTCTTATCCATTCATCTGCAGATGGACATCTAGGTTGCTTCCATGTCCTGGCTATTATAAACAGTGCTGCAATGAACATTGGAGTACATGTGTCTCTTTCAATTCTGGTTTCCTCGGTGTGTATGCCCAGGAGTGCGATCGCTGGATCATAGGGCAGTTCTATTTCCAGTTTTCTGAGGAATCTCCACACTGTTTTACTTGGAGAATTTTGAGCATGACTTTACTAGAGTATGAGATGAGTGCAATTGTACGATAGTTTGAGCATTCTTTGGCATTGCCTTTTTTTGGGATTGGAATGAAGACTGACCTTTTCCAGTCCTGTGGCCACTGCTGAGTTTTCAAAATTTGCTGGCATATTGAGTTCAGCACTTTCACAGCATCATCTTTCAGGATTTGAAATAGCTCAACTGGAATTCCATCACCTCCACTAGCTTTGTTTGTAGTGATGCTTTGTAAGGCCCACTTGACTTCACATTCCAAGATGTCTGGCTCTAGGTGAGCGATCACACCATTGTGATTATCTTGGTCATGAAGATCTTTTTTGTACAGTTCTTCTGTGTATTCTTGCCACCTCTTCTTAATATCTTCTGCTTCTGTTCGGTCCATACCATTTCTGTCCTTTATCGAGCCCATCTTTGCATGAAATGTTCCCTTGGTATCTCTAATTTTCTTGAAGAGATCTCTATACTTCCCTATTCTACTGTTTTCCTCTATTTCTTTGCATTGATCTCTGAGGAAGGCTTTCTTATCTCTCCTTGCTATTCTTTGGAACTCTGCATTCAGATGCTTATATCTTTCCTTTTCTCCTTTGCTTTCCGCTTCTCTTTTCACAGTTATTTGTAAGGCCTCCTCCGACAGCCATTTTGCTGTTTTGCATTTCTTTTCCATGGGGATGGTCTTGGTCCCTTTACTACATCCTAAATGCCACTTTAACCCCTGATGAAAAGGAACAGATATGGCAGGTGGCCCGGACGCATGCTGATCAACTCCATAACCAAGGTAAGACTACTCCGGTGGCTGATGATGCAATCCGTTTAACTGAGCCAAGGTGGACATATCAAGCAGGCAATGCCAGCATCCGGTACCTGCATCTTATGATTACCTGTTTATTAGAAGGAATGCTAAAAAACTCTCACATTCATGTTAACTACAATTTGATTAGGGAATTGACTCAAGAAAAATATGAAAATCCTGCCCTTTTTCTTTCACGACTTACTGAGGCCGTCCAAAAATACACTAATCTAGATATTTCCACCGCTGCCGGACTTCTGTACCTACACATCCAGTTCATAAGCCAGTCAGCCCCTAATATTCACCAAAAACTATGCAAGTTAGAGAAGGGCCCCGAAACCCTTCAGTGAGCTCTCCTAGAAATAGCCTTTAAAGGGAGAAAGAAGCGAAAAAAGAAAAAGAAAGAAAGGCCAAATATGCTTTATTCGCTGCAGCTATCCAAGAAAAAAACTCAACGCCCTTGGTCCATCAACCTCAGCCCACCCGTATGGGACCTAACCCTCCAGGTCCCAGCTTCAGATATAACCAAACAGGACACTGGGCTAAGTCCTGCCCAAACCCCTGGCCACCCACCAAACCTTGCCCCACCTGCAAACAATGGGGTGGAAAATGGATTGTCTTCACACACTACCCACCAAGTCTCAGGGTCCACCCCAGGCCCAAACAACAATGGACCGGGAATTAGACTCAGGGGGGCCCTGGCACCCCCAGACCATGGTTCCTCAGATGAGGTGAGGGATGATCCAACTGTGTCTGAATTATTCCAGTGATGGAACCCAAGCTCCATACCCCAAGTCCACCCCACACAGACAGACTTGGAGCTTCGGGTAATTGGCACGGTGGCCGGACACAAAGTCTCGTTCCTAATAGACACTGGAGTGGCCTTTTCACTTTTAACCTTTAAGGGCCCTCTTCTACCTTCAGAAGTGGCCATCGAAGGGGTCTCAAGCGTCCCTTTTTATCCCCAAATAACCCCCCCTCTCTTTGTTCCTGTGGTAAGGCAACACTAACATTCTTTTATAGTTCCTCAATGCCCAATGGCATTGATGGGACGCGATCTTCTGGCTAAGCTACAAACTTCCATAAACCTCCCATCCTTAGATTCCATATCAATTCTTTGCATCCAAATGGCACCCGAACTGTTGGCCAGCCCTCACTCCCAAAACCTGCCCCCTGACCTTCCCCCGATAGATCCTCAGGTCTGGGACACCGAAGCCCTGTTAGTAGCCTGACACCATTCCCCCATACAGGTGTTTCTTGAAAATCCCTCTCAGGTAGTAACCTAAACTCAGTATACCCTGACCACACAATCTTGACAAGGACTTAAACCAATAATCTCCCGACTGCTCAAAGCCGGTCTTTTGTGGCCTATCTGTTCTCCTCATTCCATTCCATTCCATTCCATTGCTCAGTCGTGTCTGACTCTTTGCGACCCCGTGGACTGTAGCCTACCAGGCTTCTCCGTCCATGGGATTCTGCAGGCAAGAATACTGGAGTGGGTTACTGTTTCCTTCTCCAGGGGATCTTCCCGACCCAGGGATCGAACCCGGGTCTCCCGCATTGGAGGCAGACGCTTTAACCTCTGAGCCACCAGGGAAGCCCTCATAATACCCCTATACTGGCAGTCAAAAAGGGACCCCACTCCTGGTGTCTAGTCCAAGATCTTTGCAAGATCAATGAGGCCATAATATCCACACACGCTATGGTCACTAATCCCTACACCCTTTTCTCACGTATTCCTCCTGTCACACTCTACTTCATGGTATTGGACCTCAAAGATGCTTTCTTTACTATACCTCTACACCACTCTTCACAGCCCCTATCTGCCTTCACCTGGACAGACCCAGACACATAACAATCTCAACAATTAATTTGGACTGTTTTACCACAAGTGTCGGGAGCCGGCAAGAGAGACCCCGCCCATGACAAGGTCTTGGCTTGAGGAGCTGGCACGCAAGGCCGTCCAGACCTTCAGGGATTTCTCGGGGCCGCCCCATCATCTACACCCAGGCTTCCATCTCTTCTTCTTCTGATGCTTGGTGGTCCTCTGTGCTGTCTAAGAATCCTGACTCCTGCTCAAATATCCCCCTTGAAGCCTTTGCATGACACAATACAGTCCCTGAGGGTGTATGGGCCCTATAAACAGGCCAGGAATGAAGAAAATATTTTTACATAGAACATCCTGATTCTTCTGGCCCTGTTGGGGTTATAATTGTCAATTTAGAATTTGGAATGCTCAGGACTGCACAAAGCGCCCCTGGCATAAAACTAAGTCCGCTGACAATAGGCCTAAGCATTTCACAAGCAATATAGATACAAAACCTTTCATGAGTTTAGAAGGGCCCCTTAAAGCGAGATCTGGAGGGAGCTCATGAGACTCTTGGCCTTCAAGGTCACATACCAGTGCTTGCTGATATGTCTCCCTGCCCCTTGTCCATGGTGTACCTGGGAGTACACTAAAAGGAATGCATAGAGATAATGGTTTATAACAAAATGAATAAGCATATAGTGTTAATGTAAAAAATTGTTTCTGCAGAGATATGGGGGTAAAGCCCCAAAACAGATACCATGCTTCCTAGGGAGTCACAGAGTTTGCGCAGAACTGAGATTCCCAAGATAAGGCTTGCTAAGTTTTTACAATTGACTAACTGGAGAAAGCAATGGCAACCCACTCTAGTACTCTTACCTGGAAAATCCCATAGATGGAGGAGCCTGGTGGGCTGCAGTCCATGGGGTCCCTAAGAGTCAGACACGACTGGGTGACTTCACTTTCACTTTTCCCTTTCACGCATTGGAGAAGGAAATGGCAACCCACTCCAGTGTTCTTGCCTGGAGAATCCCAGGGATGGGGGAGCCTCATGGGCTGATGTCTATGGGGTCGCACAGAGTCAGACACGACTGAAGGGACTTAACAGTAGCAGCAGCAACTGCTACGCAGATAAAGCCATTTTCTCATGCCTTGTGGCCTTGATGTTTTTAAAGCCCATTGTTTGAGAGTTATACGTGAAGGTGCTGACTGTTCTAGGAGATGGTCTATGATGGCATTCCTGGCACAATTGTATCAAGACAATCCCTTCTCCCTTTTTAGTACTGCCAGTTTTAGGGTATATAAGCACTGATGTAAAAAATAAAGCACTCTACCAAGACTCGACTCGCTTTTTTTTTTTTTCTTTCTTTTCTCGCCAACACCGCTCATCCTGAGGGTATCCCTGGACTCTGCCGAGGCTGGACCCCGGCACACAAGGGTTTAGAGATAGCCCTCATGTTTTCGGTCAAGCCCTTCAAAGGGATCTATAAACTTTAGACCTAGGCTCTACTACCTTATTCCAATGTGTAGATGATTTATTGTTATGTAGTTCAGTTCAGTCGCTCAGTCATGTCCGACTCTTTGCGACCCCATGAATCACAGCACGCCAGGCCTCCCTGTCCATCACCAACTCCTGGAGTTCACTCAAACTCATGTTATGTAGTTCCTCTTGCCATAACTGCCTAGTCCACACTGAGACAGTATTAAATGTGCTAGGCAACTGGGGCTACAGAGTCTCTCTCTCCAAAACACAAATTGCTTCCACCACTGTCAGTTACATGGGATTGCGTCTCACTCCCACATCCAAAATAATTCCAGCTCAGAGACTTCGAGCCTTGACACAGACTCCCAGGCCCCAAACCAAGAGGGAACTTCTTTCTCTATTAGGTCTATTAAACTTCTTCCAAATATGGGTCCCAAATTTTGCCCTCCACACAAAACCTCTCTCCAAACTACTCGAGGAAACTTGGATGAACCCTTATTGGCCCCCACCTCTCTCCACACCCCAATACAAACTCTCATCAAACATTTACTACAGACCCCTTCTCTTTACTTACCTGATTATGCCAAGCCTTTTTTTCTTTTTGTACATTCTCAACAAGGACATGCCTTAGGGATTCTGTGTCAAAAAAGGGAGGACATATGGGGCCCTCTAGCTTACTTATCTAAACAATTCTATCTTGTCATGCTTGGATGGCCACCTTGTGTAAACATTAAAACTGTAAACATTTACATTTACAGTGTAAACATTAACACTGACTCCAAGTATGTCTATAACATATTACATTCTAATATTATAATCTGGAGGGAGAGGGGATTCCTGACTCAGAAGGGCACACCTATTCTCAATGCTTCTTTTATTTCTGAACTCCTCCAAGTGGCTCAGCTCCCAAAACAAGCTGTTGTAATACCTTGTCAGGTACATCAGCGACATGGTCCTATCTCCTTTTATAACAATAGAGCAGGTCACGAAGCAAAGCAGTAAGCCGCCTCTGTTAGTCCTGTCTTTACTATAGCCCAGATTGATGAGCCTAATGTCCGCGCATTACTTTCATATTTACATTCCCTTTTCCACCCCTTTGCAATAGTACTTAAGGCTTTCCTTCAGAACTTTATTGAACTGACTAAGGATGATGTGAAATTAAAAGACGCTTACTCCTTGGAAGGAAAGTTATGACCAACCTAGATAGCTTATTAAAAAGCAGAGACATTACTTTGCCAACAAAGGTCGATCTAGTCAAGGCTATGGTTTTTCCCGTGGTCATGTATGGATGTGAGAGTTGGACTGTGAAGATCCAATTCTGATCGCTGAAGAATTGATGCTTTTGAACTGTGGTGCTGGAGAAGACTCTTGAGAGTCCCTTGGACTGCAAGGAGATCCAACCAGTCCATTCTAAAGGAGATCAATTCTGGGTGTTCATTGGAAGGACTGATGCTAAAGCTGAGACTGCAATACTTTGGCCACCTCATGCGACGAATTGACTCACTGGAAAAGACTCTGATGCTGGGAGTGATTGGGGGCGGGAGGAGACGGGGACCACAGAGAATGAGATGATTGGATGGCATCACTGACTCGATGGACATGAGTTTGAGTGAACTCTGGGAGTTGGTGATAGACAGGGAGGCCTGGCGTGCTGTGATTCACGGAGTCGCAAAGAGTCGGACACGACTGAGCGACTGAACTGAACTGAAGGACAATGTGACTTATTTAAATAATCTGACCCAAACTTGTGCCATTTGTCAGCGGATGAATCCTAATTGTAACATTCACCCACCTCCTTTCCCCACCCACCAAATTCGTCGACATCTTCCTACAAGACTGGCAGGTAGATTTCACCCATGTGCCACTGGTAAAAAGGGTTAAATTTCTCCTAGTCTTCATAGATACATTTTCTGGATGCATCGAAGCTTTCCCGACTACCAACAAAGGAGCCCCTACTGTAGCTAGCCTTATTCTTACTGAAATCCTCCCCAGGTCTGGAATGCTTTCCTCTGTCCAATCTGACAACAGGCCCAAGTTCATATCCCAAATCACCCAAAATATTTCACGAGCCTTTCAAGTTTCTTGGAGGTTTCACATTCCTTATCATCCCTGGTCTTCTGGTAAGATTGAGAGAGCCAACCGAGTCCTAAAAGAAACTGACCCAATTGACAATTAAAATTCAAGACTGGACTAAACTCCTTTTAGCCCTCTTAAAGGTCAGTGTCTTATCAAAAAAAAAAAAAAACAACACTTAAATATCAGTCCATTCCAGGCCGGGTACGGGAGGCCCACAGTACCATTAGGCCTCCTTCCCTCCCAGGACGGTACCAAACTACCATGCTACCTTCCTTTTCCTTTACTTCCCCGGATACGAGATGCCCTTTGGCAACATATGGATGACTTACTCCCTCAACCACATCTCAATCTTCCATACCCATCCCTTCAAATAGGAGACAAAGTCTATATGACAACTCAGTCCCACTCAGATCTAATGCCAAAATGGCAATGTCCCTACTTGGTAATTCTGCTGACCCCTACTGCTGCAAAATTAAAAGAAATCGCCCTTTGGGTACACATCACTCGGATAAAAAAGGTTATGCGGCCCAATGATGAAAATGCTTTCCAGACTAATACTTATCAAGTTTCTCACACAGGCCCTACAACTCCGAAGTTCTCACAGTTTCCACCGGCCCCAACTGGCAAAGGATGAGCCAATCAGTTTCACAGCTGCAATTATTCCTGGAAAAACTTCTGGCAGATATCTGGATCTCGAGTCCTCAAGGATCCACTTTCGAACATGTTAAAGATTACATTTCCACCCTGTGGCTACGGGGAACATTTTATAACTTTTACCCCTTCTTGGACCATTCATTTTTATCATTCTTCTACTCACCTTTGGGCCTTGTTTGTTTAATCTTTTCCAGGGATTCCTCCAAGACTGAATATGAGCCATTTCCCGAGACCAAGTCAAGACTGTTCTTTTGCTTGAGACCCTGATGGTTCGAACAGAAAATCAACACTATAGGCCTTAGACTTCCTTCCTCCCAGACCACAAATCCCTGACCCTCATTTATCAGCATGAAGAAGCCCTGAATATTAATGTCGCCCACCTCTCTTTCTTTTTTATATAAATATTCCTTAGGGTCTGAAATGAAGGAAAGTTGCAAGGTTCAAAATAGCCTGGAGTTAAATCTCCCCTCTGGGTCCTCTCCACCATTCTATGCAAAACAAAGAACTCTCTCACCCAAAGAAAAAAATGGACAAAAAGTTGATTACGTTCAGCTCCCAGCCTGTCTCAGCCTTTGGCGGATCTCCAGAATTCCTTGCCCCGGCCATTTAAGAGATAACTAATCCGAACAACCTTGGAGAAGAATGAGCCCCCTTAAGACAGTAGATTTCCATATATATGCCTATATATATTCTTTTCTTGGGTTAGTGCAGCAGCTCACTAATCTGACTGCTGCCCCTTCTGGCCTCATTAAAGGTGATCTGTTCCTGTAAAGTGCCAGTCTTGTTCTTTTTCTGAACCTTGCCTTCTCTGACTCCCTTACCCTACATATGGCGGTTTAAATAGATGTATATCAGTTTAAATATATTCATATATATATTATATTGTTTATATTTATTTTTTTGTATATTATGAAGTTTTGACATATTAAAAAACCTTTTCTGACTGGACAGATTGCTCCTTTGGGGACTAGCCAATTTTTAGAGATATAGCAAATAACTTAGCCAAGAGCATGCCTATAACACGCAAACTAACTAATGCAGAGCTCTACTTCTTCCATCTGGCTTGTGTACTCCTGGCGGCAATATTTCTCTACCTTAATCATCCCAGAGCCAGGCACCAAGCAACTAGGGAGCACGCCTATAGATTGTGTGCATGCATGCTCAGTCACTCAGTTGTATCTGACTATTTGCAACCCCATGGACTGTAGTCCTTCCAGGCTCCTCTGTCCATGGGATTTCTCCAGGCAAGATTACTGGTGTGGGTTTCCATTTTCTTCTCCAGGGGATCTTCCCGACCTTGGGATTGAACTCGTGTCTCCTGCATTGCAGTCAGATTCTTTACTGTTGAGCCAGCTGGGAATCGCCTGCTACAGCTTCAGTTCAGTTCAGTTCAGTCGCTCAGTCGTGTCCGACTCTCCGCGACCCCATGAATCACAGCACGCCAGGCCTCCCTGTCCATCACCAACTCCCAGAGTTCACTCAGACTCAAGTCCACAGAGTCGGTGATGCCATCCAGCCATCTCATCCTCGGTCGTCCCCTTCTCCTCCCGCCCCCAACCCTTCCCATCATCAGAGTCTTTTCCAGTGAGTCAACTCGTCGCATGAGGTGGCCAAAGTATTGCAGTCTCAGCTTTAGCATCAGTCCTTCCAATGAACACCCAGGATCGATCTCCCTTAGAATGGACTGGTTGGATCTCCTTGCGGTATAAGGGACTCTCACATCCAATTAAATTATCCAAACAAGTCAACTGCAAACTGTTTATTTTGCCTTGCCATGTTTTTCCTGAAGAACAACCAGTAAAGAATGTGGCCTACGTTCTTCCTTTGGTCCTGCTGCTTCTGCCTGTGTGGGGTGCTGGTGCTTTCCCATGTGGCCCTGCATGGCATGGCATACCTCCTGATTCTAGTACCAATGAGTACAATAAAGTTTGTTTACTTTGACCCTCTCCTGTGTCTCCTCTCGTGGTTGAATCTGACCATCACATAAAAGAGCACAGAATCTATATACGTACATATCCGTTTCTGTCTATATACACACACATATATTTACACAATTACACACCTGAGTATTGGATCTGTGACTTTGAAAGTCACTTGAGGGATTTTCAAATCCCTCACCCGTTAGTTGATGCAACAACTAATATAGCCTTCATCTTCCCTTAAAGTACATGGAAATGCTCAATTTTAGGGATGGACAACCTTTCAGTAGTCACATATAAGGCTATTGATGCCATTTTTTTTAGATTATAATGAAAGGATGAGAGATGATAACCTGGCATCAACCTTCAAATTTAGAGGTGGATGTTTTAATAGAGTGAATTTCCAAGACAGGTCTTGTAAACAAATGAGCATCACTGAATTGGACTTCAGAAAACAATCCGTGAGATTTGGGGAGGTGGCAATTAAAATCATGTGTCTCTGAAAATTCTTTGGTCCTTCACTGCTAGAGCCTTTCTTAGTATCTATTTATTATATATTTTTAAGTCGTTAAAACTTTTTGCCTGTGTTCCTCATCTCAGGTATCTTTCTCCCCAGAACATGTTCATTTCTCAGTTAACCTATTTTGCAATTATTTTCTGAGCATATTTGTGCCAGGAATATGTGATTGATGAGTGCTAAGTTCTGGGAGTAGAATTGTGGATAAGTTGATGTGACTTGCCTCTGTGGAGCTTACATTTCTTACGTGCAAAACAACTGTGATAAACTGCACAGTGAGAAGGGGAGCATGTGACAGGTCTGGGAATGGGGTTGGGAATAGACTTACTTTCTTCATTTAATGCTAACTGTGCACATGCATTAGGCTAGCGGCAGGAAGAACAGGGACTAGAGATGCTGCCTTTTATTTGCTTTCTAAAAATATTTAAATGTAATGTGGATCGTGCCTTCCTCCTACCGTCATTTCAAATTCATTTGAGATTCTTAAGCCTTAGACAAATGTTTGTAAAATAAAAAGCAGATTTGTGTGTACAAAATTTCTTCTGATTCAAATAAAAACAACCTCACTTCACTGAGAAAAGAAATCAGTCTATTTCACAAACCCCTTAGAATTTAGTTCAAAATAACTGACTCACTCTCTAATCACTGCATTTGGATGCTTGAAATAAATTTCTAGAAAATTTTAGATGCTATTCTCTGTAAGTTTCAGTTCAGTTCAGTTCAGTCACTCAGTTGTGTCCAACTCTTTGCGACCCCATGAACCACAGCACGCCAGGCCTTCCTGTCCATCACCAACTCCCGGAGTTCACTCAAACTCATGTCCATCAAGTCAGTGATGCCATCCAGCCATCTCATTCTCTGTCGTCCCCGTCTCCTCCCGCCCCCAATCCCTCCCAGCACCAGAGTCTTTTCCAGTGAGTCAACTCGTCACATGAGGTGGCCAAAGTATTGCAGTTTCAGCTTTAGCATCAGTCCTTCCAATGAACACCCAGGACTGATCTCCTCCAGAATGGACTGGTTGGATCTCCTTGCAGTCCAAGGGACTCTCAAGAGTCTTCTCCAACACCACAGTTCAAAAGCATCAACCACCTATAATATATAAGAAAGTATTACATTACTATAAATAAGCAGGGTATTGCATCCTTCAACTGGCTTGACCCTGGCTCTCTGCATTTCTGTAGTGTCCTAAGCAGATGGCAGGTGCTTGAGAAATGTCTTCTTCAGTGAACTGACAGAAGTGAAAATGAGAGAGCATTTTAGGGAGCATTGTGCAATTCAAATCTCCAAGTCATTATTGATTATTGACATATATGATTATTATAGTTAGTTCTAGGGACTGGAGTGGGTATAAAGCATATAACAAAACTTCCCTCAATAAGTGTATTCATTTGTTACTGAAAAAAAAATATTAGGGCTTCGCTGGTGGTCCAGTGGTTTAGAATTCCCCTGCCAGCACAGGGGACGTGACTTTAATCCCTGGTCTGGGAGGATCCCATGTGCCTTGGGCAACAAGGCAGTGCACCACAAAAACTGAAACCTGTGAGCCCTGGAGCCCACGCTCTGCAACAAGAGAAGACACTGCCAGGAGAAAGCTGGCACTGCAACCAGAGAGTCGCCTGTTCACTGCCTCTGGGGAAAGTCCACGTGTAGCAACAAAGACCCAGCACAGCCAAAAATAAATAATTAAAAAAAAAATCTACTCTGTGCCAGGTACTGCTTTGGGCCCTGAGAATCAGCAGTGAGTAAGACAGTCAATGTCCTTGTTTCCAGGGAACTTACTGCTTAGAGAGGGGAGACAGATACTAATCAGGCAAATAAGTGAATGGACACGGTAACTTTACAGGCAGCTAAATGCTGGAGACACATTAACATAAGATGATGTAGTATAATAGTGAGAGATGGGTGGAGGGCCAGGGCAGTTTGCTGCTCAGGGTGGGAGATATTTTTGTGGAGCCAAAGTCAGTTATGCAAAGATCTGAAGTCAGAGAAAAGGTTGGCAAAGACAGTCTTAATATTTCATTAAATAACTGTATAGGATCAGAAGAGCAGTGGAGTAGAGGGGAGTCCAGCCATGGGCCTAGGCTTGGGGAGTGAGGCTTGAGTAGGGATTAGTGGTGTGGGTGTGAAGGAAGTGAGAACTTCAAAAGGACAGTTTCCTTTGACTACCTGCCTTCTGAGTCTTCCAGTCTGACCACTGATCCAGTCTGTTCACTGGTAACTGAATCATGGACTCATGCTTGCTTATCTAGGACCTAGTGGAAATAAGAGTTCAGAGTTGGGATTTACTTTAAGACACTTTTTATTTGGCATGACTTTTTTTGTTTGTTTTTGTTTGGCCACACTGAGTGGCATGTGGAATCCTAATTCCCCAACCAGGGATTGAATCAGTGCTCCCTGCAATGCAAGCCCAGAGTCAACCACTGGATGTCCAGGGAAGTTCCAGCATGACTTTAGATCCACAAAAATGTTGCAATGATAGTACGAACCAACCACCTTTCCCTTATGTTAACAGCTCATGTAGCTTTAAGACATTTGTCAAAATTAAGACATTAACATTGGTAAATTACTATTAGCTAAATTATAGGTTTATTCAGATTTCACCATTTTTTCCATTAATGTCTGTTTTCTGTCCCAGGATTTTTGCCATTTTCTAAGTAATCTATGTGAGTAAATGAGTGTAGTGGCTACCAGCCAGAGCTGGTAAGTTCTGCATCTTATTTCCCAACATGTCATTTTTACTGGTTCTTTATCTTACAGGAGTGCAACCCAAGATCTCCCCTTTCGTCACGCTAAGTTACCCCATCTTTCCCAGTGGTGTGTTGCAATTCATGTGATAATTCTTTTTCATAATAATTTCAACAGCCACCAGGTCAACGTATTTTCCTAAAATATTTGGAAAATGGACCACTTTCAGAGAATGAGTTTATAGAAGCAACTGCTACCTCCAACTATCTGTTTTACTACAGTGAAAACTGTGAGAAGTCTGACTCTTCACCGACTGGTTTTAAGCAGTTTATCAGATACCTATTGTTTGGATCTTTGCTTCACAGCTAATTTTCCTTTCTTGAAGACAGGAATGTTATTTCATTCATCTTTAGAGACTATGTACACTTAGGACTTTTCATGTATTCACTAATTCTTTTCAACTAGTATCTATTGATCAATGATTAAATGACAGGTAATTGGCTAGGTGTTTGGTAATATAAAGTTAAATTAGCCAAAGCTTCCAGACTTTTGGTGAAAGTCAGAGACGTCTTCCTTCCCATTTGGACTTCCCATGCCAGCACAGTACCTGGAGTTATGGAGGCCCACAATAAATGTTTGACACCCTGCTTCAAGAATAACTCTCTGACACAGTGGAGAGAATAGAGGCAAGATGATCAATTGTGGCTGTTGCAATGGTTCAGTAAGGATGTTGTGAAGGTCATGGACTGGAACAAGGGGAGTTTGAATATATTTTCTGGGAAAGAATGAACATAACTGGGTGACCAGTTGGATGAGGCAATTAAGAGAGTGGGAAGAGCAGAGAGGATGCTTCTGAAACTTCCAGCTTGAGATGTGCAGTGTAGAACACAGGAAGAGAAAGAAAGCTTGGAGGGCAGTGGTGGAGAGGAGAAAGGATAAAGGGAAAATAGGTTTAGTAGGAAATTCAGTTTAAGAAGAAGTGTATGTAATAGAGAGGCTTCCCAGGTGGCTCAGTGGTAAAGAATCCACCTGCCAATGCAGGAGACAAGGGTTTGATCCCTGAATCAGAAAGATCCCTTGTAGGAGGAAATGGCAACCCACTCCAGAATTCTTGCCTGGGAAATCCCATGGACAGAGAAGTCTTGTGGGCTACAGTCCATGGAGTCGCAAAAGAGTCGGACATGACTGAGAGACTAAACAACAATGACAACATGTAATAGATGGCCCACAGATATCTTCTGAATGAGTAAAGGTAGGGATGAATTGATGCTTGAGTACCTATGGGCAGATGGAGAAGACAGACTCAATGAGGCAAATGTTTTTGCTGTATAGAATTCTTAGCCTGTGATGTCAATTGCCCAGTGGTAGGACTTCCCTTGTGGATCAGATGGTAAAGCGTCTGCCTACAATGCAGGAGACGCGGCTTCGATCCCTGGGTTGGGAAGATCCTCTGGAGAAGGAAATGGCAACCCACTCTAGTACTCTTGCCTGGAAAATCCCATGGATAGAGGAGCCTGGAGGGCTACAGTCCATGGGGTCCCTAAGAGTCGGACATGACTGAGCGACTTCACTTGGTCTTGGTATTTGGTAACTGGAGCAGGTAAAAGAGGGACAGTAACACTTGGCTCTAAGTGTCTATAGGTTTGGTTTTGGAATAATGTAATAGATGTGTGAGGTGTGCTTAAATTTAAACCTCCTATCAGCAAGGGAGTAGGTAGAGTCATTAGAAATTTTTGACAGCAGTTGAGTGAGTTACAGGGAAGATAAGGAAATGTGGGTATAGACCATTAAGGTCCTTAAGTAAGAGGCTTAAGGCATAATTTATTACAATATAGGCTCTTGGGAAAGGCAGGGGTGGGGGAGGGTGACCAAAGTTATGCTTTTGGAGGATTTTTTTTTTTTGGTCAGTAATGTTCAGGAGGAATTGGATAAGGGAGATACTTTTTAAAGAATATTTATTTATCTATTTTTGACTGTGCTTGGTCTTTGTTTAGTTGCTTTCTCCAGTTGCGGTGTGCAGGCTTTTCATTGCAGCGGCTTCTCTTGTTGTGGAGCAAAGGCTCTAGGGTGCAGGCTCAGTAGCTGTGGTGTATGGGCTTAGTTGCCCCTCAGCATGTGGGACCTTCCCAGATCAGGGATTGAACCCGTGTCCCCTGCATTGGCAGTCAGATTATAATCTCGTGCTGTTTTGCTATCCAGGAATGAAGTGGTGGGATTTCACGGTGCTTGTTTCATGCCCCCATGTGATCTCTGTTGCCTGGCACAGCCTTCCCTCCTTCCCTGCCTCTGCTTCATTTTGCCCACCCATCAGCTTCCTTCTAGTCATCCTTCAAGACTCAACTTCAATGTGGCTCCCTCTGCAGAGCTCCCCCAAACCTCAGGGGCAGGGCTGCTGACTTCCTCCCAGAGACTGCGAGTGTGTTGAGTCTCTGCTGGTACTTCTTTCACACTGGATGTAGTGTGTTCTCTTCACTATCTTTCTTTCTAGTACCCTGTGAGCCACTTGAAGACAGAAATACTGTCCTGGGGTTCCAGAACTCTTGCCTTGTACATAGTAGGCACTCAGAGAATTGATTTAAATTATTTAGATAAATTAATGACAGGGAAAATGGAAAGAAAATTATGAATCAAGGGTAAATTTGGAGGATAAAACTGTTGAGATTTACTGATTAATATAATGAAAAGAAGAGCTGTTACCTACAGAGGGTATACCTATAGATGGTGTTCATTGAGTGTACAGTGGGGATGGTAAGCTATTATGGGAGTGATAAATTAGTCTCTAAAGTATCATATATGTATAAATATATCACAATTTATAATGTATAAATATATTTACCTGACATGTAATATAATACGTGTGTTTGTGTGTGTGCTCAGTCGTGTCTAACTCTTTGGAACCCCACGGATTGTAGCCTACCTGGTTCCTCTGTCCGTGGAATTTTCCAGGCAAGAACACTGGAGTGGGTTGCCATTTCCTCCTCCAGGGGACCTTCCAGACCCAGGGATCAAACCTGAGTCTCTTGCATCTTCTGCATTGGCAGATGGAGTCTTTACCACTGAGCCACCAGGGGAGCCCTATTTAGCTTATATAAAATACCTCCAATACATCTTGAGGTAATATTTAAAATACCCCTAGAAGCTGCAGGACATAATCAGCTATTATTCATGCACATGGAGCAGAATTAAAAGGGAGTTCAGTAGGAATAAGGAAAACCAGTTAAGACCAAAAACTGTGGGAAGACCTAGAGCTGAGGACTGGCATGAGAGGCAAGGGAAGTGAATCCCTCACATATTCACGTCATCGTTTTTGAGTAAGTTTATTTAAATTGCACCCATCGAAGCATCTGGTGGAAGAATTTCAGTATTTTATATCCGAAATGTGAGTTGAAATTCTAACTACATTCATGTGATTGATTGGAAAGAGTATCTCTAACTGGGTCACCTTTCTTCATCAAAGGAAAGAGTATGCATTTGCCCTGGGTGGAGGGTTATGATTATGGAAATGATATTCTCTTGAAGCCCCACATAGAAAACTGATGCTTCTTTTCCATTTTTAGAGTACAGGGAAAATTACGGTTATTGAAAACCTGAAGGAGTGTATCTTCATACACCTTAATTGAACATTATACTAAAAATATGAAATTTATGAGTAGCTGGCTTGATTCTTCAGCCTGTTGTGAAGAACAGTCTGCTGCAAACTTCCAAAGGTTTCCTCACTTGGGTTTATGTGAAATTGCGCATAGACTCATTTATCCTTTTTGCCAGAATATCTTACTGCTTTCCAGACGGGGGTCTGGGGGCCTGATCTGCGATGGAGGAGGCAGAGATATTGTGTCTGGAAAGATTCATGGCATGCCTGAGCTGGAAGCAATGTTGGGGTATCAGCTTTCTATATAGGGGCTCAGGGGGAACTGTGATGTCTTTTCTCTTGGAAGAAGGTGCAGCTGGGTACCCTCTGACACAAACACTAGGCTTGCTGATTGATGAGAAATTTGATTGTGTATTCTTTTTTTTTTAAAAAGATTATTTATTTATTTGGCTGTGTTGGGTCTTAGTCATAACACATGGGATCTTTGGTGCATCATGTGGGGTCTTCTGTTTCAACACTTGGACCCTGTAGTCACTCTGACATGGGGATCACATATTCTGGTTTTAGACAAGGAAAACAATTCCACTAAAACAAAGGGGCCAAGTGGCCCCAGTATCAGGAAAGGAGAATTAGGCCCAACATTGGTGGGATCTCTGTATACTGTCCTGGGAGGCCTGACCTTAGCCTGTGTGTTGTTGTTTAGTCGCTAAGTCCAGTGTCCAACTCTTTAACAACCACTGTAGCTCCGCCAGGCTCCTCTGTCCATTCTTCCCAGGCAAGAATACTGAAGTGACTTGCCATTTCTTTCTCCTGGGATCTTCCTGACCCAGGGATCAAACCACAGCTTCTCCAGCGTTTTCTGCATTGTAGGCGAACTCTTTACCCCTGAGCCACCAGGAAAACCCTATCTCAGCCTGTACTTCAGGTTAAAATATTTTTTTGAGACAAAAAAAACAACAAGAAGGTACATTTCCTTGGGATGATTTATCAGTCTATTCACCCTTTAAAAGTTATTTCTTAATCACTCTATGAAACATATTAGCTGAGAAATACCATCACCATATTAGCTGGTGATGGCTCAGTGGCCAGTCTGGCTCAGGATTCAGGCACAAATCCAAATGAAAACCAGTTATTTCTTTAGAATTTTGATATTTAGTGTTAATCTCATCTGTCTTGTAGGCATTAATTGCTTATCTCTGTCCAGTATACATGATATATTTTATACTCAGTATTTATTAAATTTTAAAATAAACTTCATGTTTCACATCAAGTATTCACTGATGGTAGTAAGTCATTTATAACTAGCCATTGAATTAGCCTCAAACTGGAATTATTCAGCCTAGGATAATACAAAAATGTCTCATATTTTGGGCTTCATAGTTTAAGATATATCTTGAGATTATTTTCATATTAATTGAATTTTTTTTTCAGCTTATTACTGGTTTAATGGGCTTCCCAGGTGATTCAGTGGTAAAGAATCCACCTGTCAATACAGGAGACACAGACACACCGGTTTGATCCCTGGGTCAGGAAGATTCCCTGGAGGAGAAAAGGCAACCCACTCCAGTTTTCTTGCCTGGAAAATTCCATGACCAGAGGAGCCTGGCAGGCTACAGTCAATGGGGTCACAAAGAGTCAGACATGACTGAGTGACTGAGCATGAGCATAAACTGGTTTGACTGAGGATCTCAGGCTCACTGAGGTGCAAACATTTTAGACTTTGACTTTTTAAACTCTTACCCTGTCCTATCAGATCCTTGTCTGCTGTTTTGTGAGGTTTCCTTAGACATATTTCAGCTTGATTCTCTAACTTTTCATCTTTGCTTATTAAAAAAATCTACCTATTGAGTAGGTCAACCCCTTATTCAATTCAAATCTCCCTTCTCCCTCTAGGGCAGTCTAGGTGTCCTCTCCGAAGATCTGAAGGGGAGAAGCGAGGCAGCTGTCTGCCTCTTTCTTCTTCCCTCTTTCTTTCTTGGGCTTGTTCCATGGGTGTTACAGTGAGGAGAAGGGGGAGGAAAAAATGCAGAGTCATTTGCTTTCTAGATTTTCCATGGTGAATTGGTTCTTCTTAAAAAAAAAATAGTTTTACTTATTTATTTAGTTTTAGGTCTTCGTATGTGTGGGCTCTTCCCTAGTCGTGGCGAGTGGGAGCCACTGTCTAGTTTTGGTGCACGGGATTCTCATCATGGTGGTTTCTCTTGTTGCGGAACATGGGCTCTGGAGCACAGGCAATAGTTGCGGCACATGGGCTCAGTTGCTCCAAGGCATGTGGGATCTTTTTGCATCCAGGATCGAACCCATGTCTCCTGCAATGACAGGCGGACTCTTTACCACTGAGCCACCAGAGAAGCCTGGTTCTTTTTGTTGTTGTCATTAGTTGAAAGTACTTTATTCTTAGGCAAACAATCACATGTTGACCATGGGGAGGTTACTCTACCTATTTTTCCAGTCACCGTCCCTTACTGAGCTCTCTACCACAGGGCCTGAACAGGGGGAAGCAAACTGACCCAGAAGTTTCCATGGACAAAGAACTTTCTAGGACATTCCTGTAGGTGTTGCTGGTCCTTCTGTGATGCACCTGTGTGTTCTAGTTGACTCCTAGGGGGCAGCTGCATGTATCTTCCTGACACGTGCATGCCTCGTTGTCCCGTGCAGTAGACATCTCCGGGTGCAATGGAGCTAAAGGTGCCAGAAGAGTGTACATGGTTAGTCATTTTCTCCTGCTTCTCCCCACCTCCCCTCCCCTCTGCCCCTCTTTCTTTAAATCTCTGCTCAACTTGCGATGAACATGTCTACGCTTAGTGCTGCACTCTCACGGGCTCATTTTTGCAAGTAGTTGGCTATGAATTCACAAGCATGTGACTTCCTAAGGCAACAGGACAGGTGTGGACAAAGGAAGGCCTGCATGAGCATAGTGTGCTAGCTCAGTGCCAATCTAGGCAGCTATATTGGTGTTGATTCTCCCCTTTTCTTGGGGAAATTCACTGTAGCTATGAAATAGGAATGTCTCTTGATTCTCCTCCACCTTTTTACCTGGTTTGCCTTATGTCTGTGTGAGAGGGCTAATCAACTGGTATCCCCGATACTTATAAAGTCATAGGGTCAGGCTGTATAAGTTTGGGGCCAGATACTTACATTTTTGTGTTTTGTTTCCTTATCTGTAAAATGAAGATGATGTTTAGTAACTACCTAGCATAGCTGTTGAGAGAATGAAATGAATAAGTACACATCAAGTGCTTGGAACAGTCCTATCAATAAATATTGAATAAAGTCAACAATATATAGTGAGTTGGTCCATAAAGAAGGCTGAGCACTGAAGAACTAATGCTGGAGAAGACTCTTGAGAGTCCCTTGGACTGCAAGGTGATCCAATACTGAAGGAAATCAACCTTGAATATTCATTAGAAGGACCGATGATGAAACTGAAGCTCCAATGCTTTGGACACATGATGTGAAGAGCTGACTCATTGGAAAAGACCCTGATGCTGGGAAAGATTGAGGGCAAGAGGAGAAGGGGGTGACAGAGGATGAAATAGTTGGATGGCATCACCAACTCAATGGACTTGCGTTTGAGCAAGCTCCGGGAGAGAATGAAGGACTGGGAAGCCTGGTGTGCTGCATTCCATGGGGTCTCAAAGAATCAGACATAACTTATCAACTGAACAACAATAACAACAATGCCAATAACATGTTCCTCTGGCTTTCTATTTAGTGTCTGCAAAGGAAGACTTATACAGGCTGGAAGTAGCCAGAGAGCTCATCAAAAATTTTATTTTTTATTGTACTCTGAGCTTTGGGTGCCAAGGGCACATGTTGTGTTTGTCTTGCAGCACACAGTGTGGTGCCTGGCATGTAATCAGGACTCAGTAGGAAAGACTTGAATGAATGAACATGCTCTCAGGCCTACTTTAGTCCTTGGCATGGCCTCTTCCCAGTACAGCTCAGATGCCTTGGGCAGGGGAAGAATGAAGCCTCTGAGAGGCACAGGATTTGAACTATAATGCACAAAGTCCTGTTTACTAGATCACCTCTCCACAGACCCCACATTTACTTAGAAAACTTCAAGGAATTTTGTTGTTAAGAACCTACTTCCATTGTTCCTACTTGAAGCATCATTAGCACTGCAGATCTTTATACTTGCTATGAAGGCTACAATAGGGTCAACTAAATAGTGAGCTGATTAATCATAGCTTCAGATGCTGTGCTTCTAACTCATGACTTACAGACTGACATCATTCTGAAATCATAATTTCCCCTAGGGAACAGGGTTTTTCTGTAACAAACTTCTTTTTTCTTTCAGCATGAAGGTTCTCAATAAAAGAAATACAATCTCTATTGTTTTTCAACAGAGTGCACTGCAGTTCTTTTTAACTATTCAACTATATATATATATATATATATACTTTTTTTTTAAAGAAGTCACAATGAGAGATTGATTCATGCACACATACCCACAAAGAGAAATATGGGCTAAACCTCTAGACTTCATTCACTGCTTTCAGCTCATAAGTAACTTATGGCCACGTGTCACCCAGAAATGTGCAGTTTAGCCTTAAGGCAAAATGGTTGTGAGTTTGAAGTTTTCAGTTCACAGTCTGCTCCTAAAGCAATGTCTGAGAAAATACAGCAATAATTGCTCAAGTTCTTCACTTGTACTTGAGGTCTTGAGAATTTGGATTTTTGTGACTGTAACAGTCACATGTAAATCATACTACTTTTAACAAGATTCAGAAAGGGGTAAATATTTCCTTTAAAAGCCCCTGTGGCTCATTCTCTCTGATTATGGAACTTCTCAGAAGCTTAAGTACTAAAAAGTTATTAAGATAATAGTAGCAAATAATAAAAAGAAAAAGTATCTTGACATTTGCAATGAAAAATAAGTCTCCTCTTCAGTCTTAAGCCCAGTGGCAACTTCTTTTAACGTGCTAAGCTCTCTTTTCTAGTGAACAGCATCTTGTTTCTAAGAAACTTATATATTGCTATACTTTAGTCTAAAAATTTTAGGCTTTCCTGGCTTTTTATAAAGATAGGAGTTTTCTCCTATATTAAGTAGGATCTCCTCTTAATCCTTCCTGACATGGTCATGCTATTGTTCTTAATTATTAGTTAATGCTTACTTCACTGTTCACATACAAATATGACTAGACAGGTTATTTTCACTTTCTCAAGCATTTTACTTGTCTTGTTTTTCATGTAAATAATTTAGTATCTTTTTTTTTCACTATTTGTTTTAATTTTAAAAAGTTGTAATTATAGTGAATATTTTTTTACCATGGGTTTATATTTTTTTCCCCAGAACCATCCTTTCTGGAAGTTTTTATCCTGTTGCTTCAGTCTTGTCTGTTTGCTCTTTGGACTTGTTACCTAAGGTCAATTTTCTGTATAACATCAGTTCAGTTCAGTTCAGTTCAGTCGCTCAGTCGTGTCCGACTCTCTGCGACCCCATGAATCACAGCACGCCAGGCCTTCCTGTCCATCACCAACTCCCGGAGTTCACTTAAACTCATGTCCACAGAGTCGGTGATGCCATCCAGCCATCTCATTCTGTCATCCTCTTCTCCTCCCGCCCCAATCCCTCCCAGCATCAGAGTTTTTCCAGGGAGTCAACTCGTTGCACGAGTTGGCCAAAGTATTGGAGTTTCAGCTTCAGCATCAGTCCTTCCAGTGAACACCCAGGACTGATCTCCTTTAGAATGGACTGGTTGGATCTCCTTGCAGTCCAACGGACTCTCAAGAGTCTTCTCCAGCACCACAGTTCAAAAGCATCAATTCTTTGGTGATCAGCTTTCTTCACAGTCCAACTCTCACATCCATACATGACCACTGGAAAAACCATAGCCTTGATTAGGCTGTATATTGTCACCTTGCTTATTTAACTAATATGCAGAGTACATCATGAGGAACGCTGGGCTGGAAGAAGCACAAGCTGGAATCAAGATTGCTGGGAGAAATATCAATAACCTCAGATATGCAGATGACACCACCCTTATGGCAGAAAGTGAAGAGGAACTAAAAAGCCTCTTGATGAAAGTGAAAGAGGAGAGTGAAAAGGTTGGTTTGAAGCTCAACATTCAGAAAACAAAGATCATGGCATCTGGTTCCATCACTTCATGGGAAATAGATGGAAAAACAGTGGAAACAGTGTCAGACTTCATTTTTTTGAGCTCCAAAATCACTGCGGATGCTGATTGCAGCCATAAAATTAAAAGACGTTTACTCCTTGGAAGGAAAGTTATGACCAACACTGATAGTATATTAAAAAGCAGAGACATTACTTTGCCAACAAAGGTCCGTCTAGTCAAGGCTATGGTTTTTCCCGTGGTCATGTATGGATGTGAGAGTTGGACTGTGAAGAAAGCTGATTGCCGAAGAATCGATGCTTTTGAACTGTGGTGTTGGAGAAGACTCTTGAGAGTCCCTTGGACTGCAAGGAGATCCAACCAGTCCATTCTAAAGGAGATCAGTCCTGGGTGTTCATTGGAAGGACTGATGCTGAAGCTGAAACTCCAATACTTTGGCCACCTCATGCAACGAGTTGACTCACTGGAAAAGACTCTGATGCTGGGAAAGGTTGGGGGCGGGAGGAGAAGGGGGCGACGGAGAATGAGATGGCTAGATGGCATCACCGACTCTGTGAACATGAGTTTGAGCGAACTCCGGGAGTTGGTGATGGACAGGGAGGCCTGGAGTGCTGTGATTCATGGGGTCGCGGAGAGTCAGACACAACTGAGCGACTGAACTGAACTGAACTGAACTGACTAGACAGACCTTGGTTGGCAAAGTAACATCTCTGCTTTTTAATATGCTACCTAGAACGCCCCAGGGCAAACTGAGGGCTCGAACTTAAGATACCAGAGCAGAGGTTGCAGCTGAATGGCGAGAGGGCTGGAAAAAGCCTGCGTGCGATAAGCCCCAAGCCAGCCCCGCCCACAGAACCGGGCGCTAAGCGGAGCGAGCTGGCAGCGGGCGGCCCACCCCCCAGCCCCCGCCAACGTGGGCGGGGAGGGGAGCCAACGCCGGGGCGGGGGCAGCTGCGGCTCCAGAGAGGCTTCCCGTGCCAAGCTGCATGCAGGCTTCTTTGTTGGCCAGGACTTCTTGGGTTCGGGCCGGTCGATATCTGCCTGAGAAAGTGAGCCGGTTGTACTCCCAGAGAACCAAGCGGCAGGGACCGGGAAGGCGATAAGTCACAGCGACCGCTCTCGCCAAACGCCTGGTCACCTGAGCTGCTAGGACCGGGGAAGGCACAAAACGCAGGCCCAGCCAAGTCTGCGCCTTTGTCGAGTACCTGAGGACCTGAACCTGAGCCGCTCAGACCTGGGAATTGCATGCAACCCAGCGCCAGCTGTGGACAGCTTGCAGCAGAGCAAACTAAAGCCTAAGCAGCGTAAACAGGGAAAGCACACACGCCTCGAGCGGGAGCATTCCCAGTGTAGCCGAGACACCGCGAGCACTCCCCACAGACGCCAGGGATATTTGTTAGCTGTTCCTCCCTCCCTACAGCAGGACTGAATAGGAGACCCGGGGGGAAAAAAAGAAAAAAAAAAAAGTGTCCACCACTGCATCCTGGTGTCAGGACGGGAATTAGACACTGAGGAGACCAGAAAACAGAAGAGCTTTTTCAACAGAAGGAACTGCCTTGGAAGTAACAGAGGGAGAAGCCTTGAGCCTCCTGCAAGAATAAGACTGAAAACCAGAGGCAGAGGCTTAAGGCCAAATCCTGAGAACACCAGAGATCTCCTGTTCCAGAGAACATTAATTGATAGGTACTCATCAAATGCCTCCATACATACACTGAAACCAGACACCACCCAAGGGTCAACAAGTTTCAGTGAAAGACATACTATGCAAGCTATCCAGCAACACAGGAGAATAGCACTGAGCTTCAATATACAGGCTGCCCAAAGCCACCCCAAACCCACTGACATCTCAAACTCATTACTGGACACTTCATTGCACTCCAGAGAGAAGAAATCCAGCTCCACCCACCAGAACATCGACTCAAGCTTCCCTAACCAGGGAACCTTGACAAGTCACCCATCCAACTCCACACACAACGAGGTAACTACATAATAAAGAGAACTCCACAAACTGTCAGAAGACGGAAAGGCCACCCTGAACACAGCAATATAAGCAAGATGAAGAGGCAGAGAAATACCCAACAAGTAAAGGAACAGGATAAATGCCCACCAACACAAACAAAAGAGGAAGATATAGGGAACCTACCCGATAAAGAATTTCGAATTTTAATTGTGAAAACGATTCAAAATCTTGAAAGCAAAATGGAGTTACAGATAAATAACCTGGAGAAAAGGATTGAGAAGATGGAAGAAATGTTCAATAAGGAATTAGAGGAAATAAAAAAGAGTCAATGTACAATGAATAATACAATAGATGAGATCAGAAACACTCTCGAGGGCACAAACAGTAGAATAACGGAGGCAGAAGACAGGATAAGTGAGCTAGAAGATAGAATTGTAGAAATAAATGAAACAGAGACGGAAAAAGAAAAAAGAATTTAAAAAATGAGGACAATATTAGAGACATATGGGACAACATTAAACGCCCCAACATTCGAATCATAGGAGTCCCAGAAGAAGACAAAAAGAAAGACCATGAGAGAATACTTGAGGAGATAATAGTTGAAAATTTCCCTAAAATGGGGAAGGAAATAATCACCCAAGTCCAAGAAACACAGAGAGTCCCTAACAGGATAAACCCAAGGCAAAATACCCCAAGGCACATATTAATCAAATTAACAAAGATCAAACACAAAGAAAAAATATTAAAAGCAGCAAGGGAAAAACAGCAAATAACACACAAGGGGATCCCCATAAGGATAACAGCTGATCTTTCAGCAGAAACTCTACAGGCCAGGAGGGAATGGCAAGACATACTTAAAATGATGAAAGAAAATAACCTACAGCCCAGACTACTTTACCCAGCAAGGATCTCATTCAAATATGAAGGAGAAATCAAAAGCTTTACAGACAAGCAAAAGCTGAGAGAATTCAGCATCACCAAACCAGCTCTCCAACAAATACTAAAGGATCTTCTCTAGACTGGAAACACAGAAAGGGTATATAAACTCAAACCCAAAACAATAAAGAAAATGGCAATGGGATCATACTTATCAATAATCACCTTAAACGTAAATGGGTTGAACGCCCCAACCAAAAGACAAAGGCTGGCTGAATGGATACAAAAACAAGACCCCCATATATGTTGTCTACAAGAGACCCACCTCAAATCGAGAGACACATACAGACTGAAAGTGAAGGGCTGGAAAAAGATATTCCACGCAAATAGAGACCAAAAGAAAGCAGGAGTAGCAATACTCATATCAGATAAAATAGATTTTAAAACAAAGGCTGTGAAAAGAGACAAAGAAGGAAACTACATAATGATAAAGGATCAATCCAAGAAGAAGATATAACAATTATAAATATTTATGCACCCAACATAGGAGCACCGCAATATGTAAGACAATTACTAACAAGTATGAAAGGGGAAATTAACAATAACACAATAACAGTGGGAGACTTTAATACCCCACTTACATCTATGGATAGATCAACTAAACAGAAAATTAACAAGGAAACACAAACTTTAAATGATACAATAGACCAGTTAGACCTAATAGATATCTATAGGACATTTCACCCCAAAACAATGAATTTCACCTTTTTCTCAAGTGCACATGGAACCTTTTCCAGGATAGATCACATCCTGGACCATAAATCTAGCCTTGGTAAATTCAAAAAATTTGAAATCATTCCAAGCATCTTTTCTGACCACAATGCAGTAAGATTAGATCTCAATTACAGGAGAAAAACTATTAAAAATGCCAACATATGGAGGCTGAACAACACGCTGCTGAATAATGAACAAATCATAGAAGAAATAAAAAGAGAAATCAAAATATGCATAGAAATGAATGAAAATGAAAACACAACAACCCAAAACCTCTGGGACACTGTAAAAGCAGTGCTAAGGGGGAAGTTCATAGCAATACAGGCACACCTCAAGAAACAAGAAAAAAGTCAACTAAATAACCTAACTCTACATCTAAAGAAACTAGAAAAGGAAGAAATAAAGAACCCCAGGGTTAGCAAAAGGAAAGAAATCATAAAAATTAGGGCAGAGATAAATGCAAAAGAAACAAAAGAGACCATAGCAAAAATTAACAAAACCAAAAGCTGGTTCTTTGAGAAGGTAAATAAAATTGACAAACCACTATCCAGACTCATCAAGAAACAAAGGGAGAAGAACCAAATCAATAAAATTAGAAATGAAAATGGAGAGATCACAACTGACAACACAGAAACACAAAGGATTATTAGAGAATACTATCAGCAATTATATGGCAATAAAATGAATAACTTGGAAGAAATGGACAAATTCCTAGAAAAGTACACCTTGCCAAAACTGAACCAGGAAGAAATAGAAAATCTGAACAGACCCATCACAAGCACGGAAATAGAGGAAGTAACCGGAAAGCTTCCAGCAAACAAAAGCCCAGGTACAGACGGCTTCACAGCTGAATTCTACCAAAAATTTAGTGAAAAGCTAACACCTATTCTACTCAAACTCTTCCAGAAAATTGCTGAGGAAAGAAAACTTCCAAACTCATTCTATGAGGCCACTATCACCCTAATCCCAAAACCTGGTAAAGATCCCACAAAAAAAGAAAACTACAGGCCAATATCACTGATGAACATAGATGCAAAAATCCTTAACAAAATTCTAGCAGTCAGAATCCAACAACACATTAAGAAGATCATACATCATGACCAAGCGGGCTTTATCCCAGGAATGCAAGGATTCTTCAATATCCGCAAATCAATCAACGTAATACACCACATTAACAAACTGAAAAATAAAAATCATATGATTATCTCAATAGATGCAGAGAAAGCCTTTGACAAAATACAACATCCATTTATGATAAAAACTCTCCAGAAAGTGGGAATAGAAGGGACATACCTCAACATAATAAAAGCTATATGTGACAAACCCACAGCAAACATTATCCTCAATGGTGAAAAACTGAAAGCATTTCCCCTAAAGTCAGGAACAAGACAAGGGTGCCCACTCTCACCACTACTATTCAACATAGTTCTGGAAGTTTTGGCTATAGCAATCAGAGCAGAAAAAGACATAAAAGGAATACAAATTGGAAAAGAAGAAGTAAAACTTTCACTGTTCGCTGATGACATGATCCTCTACACAGAAAACCCTAAAGACTCTACCAGAAAACTACTAGGGCTAATCAATGAATACAGTAAAGTTGCATGATATAAAATCAACACACAGAAATCCCTTGCATTCCTATACACTAATAATGAGAAAATAGAAAGAGAAATTAAGGAAACTATTCCATTCACTGTTGCAATGAAAAGAATTAAATACTTAGGAATATATCTACCTAAGGAAACAAAAGACTTGTACATAGAAAACTATAAAACACTAGTGAAAGTAATCAAAGAGGACACTAATAGATGGAGAAATATACCGTGTTCGTGGATTGGAAGAATAAATATTATGAAAATGAGTATACTACCCAAAGTAATTTATACATTCAATGCAATCCCTATCAAGCTACTAATGATATTTTTCACAGAACTAGAACAAATAATCTCACAATTTGTATGGAAATGCAAAAAACCTCGAATAGCCAAAACAATCTTGAAGAAGAAAAATGGAACTGGAGGAATTAACCTGCCAGACTTCAGGCTCTACTACAAAGCCACAGTCATCAAGACAGTATGGTACTGGCATAAAGACAGAAATATAGAACAATGGAACAAAATAGAAAGTCTAGAGATAAACCCACGCACCTATGGACACCTTATCTTTGACAAAGGAGGCAAGAATATAAAATGGACAAAAGACAGTCTCTTTAACAAGTGGTGCTGGGAAAACTGGTCAGCCACTTGTAAAAGAATGAAACTAGAATACTTCCTAACACCATACACCAAAATAAACTCAAAATGGATTAGAGAGCTAAATGTAAGACCAGATACTATAAAACTCCTAGAGGAGAACGTAGGCAAAACACTCTCTGACATAAATCACAGCAGGATCCTCCAAGACCCACATCCCAGAATATTGGAAATAAAAGCAAAAATAAACAAATGGGACCTAATTAAAGTCAAAAGCTTCTGCACAGCAAAGGAAACTCTAAGCAAGGTGAAAAGACAGCCTTCAGAATGGGAGAAAATAATAGCAAATGAAGCAACTGATAAAGGATTAATCTCCAAATATACAAGCAGCTCCTGCAGCTCGATTCCAGAAAACTAAGTGACACAATCAAAAAATGGGCCAAAGAACTAAACAGACATTTCTCCAAAGAAGACATACAGATGGCTAACAAACACATGAAAAAATGCTCAACATCCCTCATAATCAGAGAAATGCAAATCAAAACCACAATGAGATACCATTTCACACCAGTCAGAATGGCTGCTATCCAAACGTCTACAAGCAATAAATGCTGGAGAGGGTGTGGAGAAAAGGGAACCCTCTTACACTGTTGGTGGGAATGCAAACTAGTACAGCCACTATGGAGAACAGTGTGGAGATTCCTCAAAAAACTGGAAATAGAACTGCCATATGATCCAGCAATCGCACTCCTTGGCATACACACCGAGGAAACCAGAATTGAAAGAGACACATGTACTCCAATGTTCATTGCAGCACTGTTTATAATAGCCAGGACATGGAAGCAACCTAGATGTCCATCTGCAGACGAATGGATAAGAAAGCTTTGGTACATATACACAATGGAGTATTACTCAGCCATCAAAAAGAATGCATTTGAATCAGTTTTAATGAGGTGGATGAAATTGGAGCCAATTATGCAGAGTGAAGTAAGCCAGAAAGAAAAACCTCAATACAGTATACTAACGCATATATATGGAATTTAGAAAGATGGTAACCTGAACCCTGTATACGAGACTGCAAAAGAGACATAGGCATACAGAACAGTCTTTGGGACTCTGTGGGAGAGGGTGAAGGTGGGATGATCGGGGAGAACGGCATTGTAGCATGTATATTATCATAAGTGACCAGTCCAGGTTCGACACTTGATACAGGATGCTTGGGGCTGGTGCATGGGGATGACATGGAGGGAGGAAGAGGGAGGTGGGAGCGGGGTTCAAAAAAGAGAACACATGTACACCCGGGGTGGATTCATGTCAATGTACGGCAAAACCAACCAATATATTACTGTAAGGTAATTTGCCTCCAATAAAATAAATTTAAAAAAATATGCTATCTAGGTTGGTCATAACTTTCCTTCCAAGGAGTAAGCGTCTTTTAATTTCATGGCTGCAATCAGCATCTGCAGTGATTTTGGAGCCCAAAAAAACAAAGTCTGACACTGTTTCCCCATCTATTTCCTATGAAGTGATGGGACCAGATGCCATGATCTTCGTTTTTTGAATGTTGAGCTTTAAGCCAAACTTTTACTCTCCTCCTCTTTCATCAAGAGGCTTTTTAGTTCCTCTTCACTTTCTGCCATAAGGGTGGTGTCATCTGCATATCTGACATTATTGATATTTCTCCCAGCAATCTTGGTTCCAGCTTGTGCTAGGAAGCTCAAATCCAGTGCTCTGTGAAAACCTAAGGTGTGATATGGGTGTGAGGTAGAAGGAGGTTCAAGAGGAAGGGGACATATGTATACCTATGGCTGATTCATGCTGATGTATGGCAGAAACCAATACAATATTATAAAGCAATTATCCTTCAATTAAAAATAAATACATGAATAAATATTAAAAATGTAAATAAATTGAGACAGATTTATGTGGTTTGATGATATCTCCTTCTATATCATAAGAAATATGTTGACAGGAGAGACTCAAACCTATATCACTTATAATGAGGAAGCTCTTGAGATCTGATATAAAAAATATTTATCTTTTTTCTCTTCTGTGTCATATGCCTGATTAAACCCTCTTTTAGCCCATGGTGAATGGATTTGGCTCTGAGAATGAGATGGCTGGATGGCATCACTGACTCTGTGGACATGAGTTTGAGTGAACTCCGGGAGTTGGTGATGGACAGGGAGGCCTGGAGTGCTGCGATTCATGGGGTTGCGGAGAGTTGGACACGACTGAGCGACTGAACTGAACTGAACTGAATGGATTTGGCTAGTTCTCAGTGAGTTTTGTAATTTGGAGTAACTCTTTCTGTCCTTGACAATCACATGTGAAATAAAGCAATTGTGATAACTTGAATATATGAATAATTTCCAGGTGCCTAATTACACTGACCACTCATATTAATTGTGAATAACCTGAAGACAGTAAATTGAACCAGGAGCTCTTTGTTTCTACCTCTTCCAGATTAGCCTTTATGACAACCTTTTTTTCTGGTCCTTTCATCTATATTTGAGGGCTTATGACAAACCATGTGGTTTGGCTCTTGTTTTGGTATTACTGCAAATGAGAGCACAAGCTTAACTTGGTAATTATTAAGGAAAAATGTATTCAATTTAACAAGTGTTATGTACCAAATGTTTGTGTCACACCTCCTCATTCTTTTTTAAAACTTTCTATTTTATATTGGAGTATAGCTGATTAACAATGTTGTGATAGTTTCAGGTGGGCAACAAAGCGATTCAGTTATACATGTGCATGTATCTATTCTTTTTCAAATTCTTTCCCCATTTAGGTTGTCAGGTAATATTGAGCAGAATTCTCTGTGCTTAGGTTCAGTAGATCTTTTTTGGTTATCTATTTTATTTTATTTTTAAAAAAATTTTTTAGTTTGTATTGGGGTATAGCTGATTAACAAACAACGTTGTGATAGTTTCAGGTGAACAGCTAAGGGACTCAGTGATACATATACGTGTATCTGTTCTCCCCCAAACTCCCTTCCCATCCAGGCTGCCATGAACATCGAGCAGAGTTCCCTGTGCTATTCAGTAGGTCCTTGTTGGTTGTCTATTTTAAGTATAGCAGTGTGTCAACTCCCTAACTATCCCTCCCCCCCATCCTTTGTGTCACTCTCCAATTCTTATGTGGAAACTCTAGAGCCCTCAGGCATCAGGAGGTGGAGCCTACGGGAGGTGGCTGAGATTAGATGAGGTCATGAAGGTGAGGTCCTCTTATATGAAATTAGTTCCCTTGTAACTATCTGCCCTTGTAACTACTTAGAAGAAATGGAGTAGCCTTCATAGTCAATAAAAGAGTCCAAAATGCAGTACTTGGGTGGAATCTCAATAATGATAGAATGATCTCTGTTTGTTTCCAAGGCAAACCATTCAATATCACAGTAAAGCATATATATGCCCCAACCATTAATGCTGAAGAAGCTGAAGTTGAATGGTTCTATGAAGACCTACAAGACCTTCTAGAACTAACACCCCAAAAGATGTCCTTTTCATCATAGGGGACTGGAATGAAAAAGCAGGAAGTCAAGAAACACTTGGAGTAACAGGTAAATTTGGCCTTGCAGTACAAAATGAAGCAGGGCAAAGGCTAACAGAGTTTTGCCAAGAGAACACACTGGACATAGCAAACACCCTCTTCCAACAACACAAAAGAAGACTCTACACATGGACATCACCAGATGGTGAATACCAGATTGATTATTGTAGCCAAAGATGGAGAAACTCTATACAGTCAGCAAAAGCAAGACTGGGAGCTGACTGTGGCTCAGATCATGAACTTCTTATTGCAAAATTCAGATTTAAATCGAAGAAAGTAGGGAAAACCACTAGACCATCCAGGTATGACCTAAATAAAATCCCTTATGACTATACAGTGGAAGTGAGAAATAGATTTAAGGGACTAGATCTGATAGATAGAATGCCTGAAGAACTATGGAAAGAGGTTCGTGACACTGTGCAGGAGGCAGTGATCAAGACCATTCCCATGAATAAGAAATGCAAAAAGACAAAATGGTTGTCTGAGGTGACCTTACAAAAAGCTGAGAAAAGAAGAGAAGCAAAAGGCAAAGGAGAAAAGGAAATATATACCCATTTGAATGCAGAATTCCAAAGAATAGGAAGGAGAGATAAGAAAGCCTTTCTCAGTGATCAATGCAAAGAAATAGAGGAAAACAACACAGTGGGAAAGACTAGAGATCTCTCTGAGAAAATTAGAGATACTAAGGGAATATTTTACTCAAAGATGGGCACAATAAAGGACTGAAATGAACCTAAGAGAAGCAGAAGATATTAAGAAAAGGTGGCAAGAATACACAGAAGAACTATGCAAAAAAAATCTTCATGACCCAGATAACCATGATGGTGTGATCACTCACCTAGAGTCAGACATCCTGGAAAGCAAAGTCAAGTGGGCCTTAGGAAGCATCACTATGAACAAAGCTAGTGGAGGTGATGGAATTCCAGTTGAGCTATTTCAAATCCTAAAAGATGATGCTGTGAAAATGCGGCACTCAATATGCCAGCAAATTTGGGAAATTCAGCAGTGGCCACAGGACTGGAACAGGTCAGTTTTCATTTCAATCCCAAAGAAAGGCAATGCCAAAGAATGTTCAAACTACCACACAATTGCACTCATCTCACATGCTAGCAAAGTAATGCTCAAAATTCTCCAAGCCAGGTCTCAATAGTACGTGAACCATGAACTTCTGGATGTTCAAGCTGGATTTAGAAAAGGCAGAGGAACCAGAGATCAAATTGCAAGCATCCGCTGGATTATCAAAAAAGCAGGAGAGTTCCAGAAAAACTTCTGCTTTATTGACTACACCAAAGTCTTTGACTGTGTGGATCACAACAAACAGTGGAAAACTCTTAAAGAGATGGGAATACCAGACCAGTTGATCTGCCTCCTAAGAAATCTGTATGCAGGTCAAGAAACAGCAGTTAGAACTGGACATGGAACAACAAATTGGTTCTAAATCGGGAAAGGGGTATGTCAAGGCTATATATTATCAGCCTGCTTGTTTAACTTATATGCAGAGTACATCATGAGAAATGCTGGGCTCAATAAAGCACAAGCTGGAATCAAGATTGCTGGGAGAAATATCAATAACCTCAGATATGCAGATGACACCACCCTTATGGCAGAAAGCGAAGAAGAACTAAAGAGCTTCTTGATGAAAGTGAAAGAGGAGAGTGAAAAAGTTGGTTTAAAACTCAACATTCAGAAAACTAAGATCATGGCATGCGGTCCCATCACTTCATGGCCAATACATGGAGAAACAATGAAACAGTGATAGACTAGGTTTTTGGGCTCCAAAATCACTGCAGATGGTGTTTGCAGCCCTGAAATTAAAAATACTTGCTTCTTGGAAGAAAAGCTATGACCGACCTAGACAGCATGTTAAAAAGCAGAGACATTAACTTGCCAATAAAGGTATGGTTTTTCCTGTAGTTATATATGAATGTGAGAGTTGGATTATAAAGAAAGCTGAGCACCAAAGAATTGATGGTTTTGAACTGTGGTGTTGGAGAAGACTCTTGAGAGTCCCTTGGACTGCAAGGAGATCAAACCAGTCAATCCTAAATGAAATCAGTCCTGAATATTCATTGGAAGGACTGACGCTGAAGCTGAAACTCTAATACTTTGGCCGTCTGATTCAAAGAACTGATTCATTTGAAAATCCTGATGCTGGGAAAGATTGAAGGCGGGAGGAGAAGGGGACGACAGAGGATGAGACGGTTGGATGGCATCACTGACTTGATAGATATGAGTTTGAGCAAGTTCAGGGAGTTGGTGATGCACAGGGAAGCCTGGCATGCTGCAGTCCATGGGGTCACAAAGAGTCTGACACAACTGAGTGACTGAACTGAACTGAAGCGAACTATCTGAGCTCACTTCTACCTTTTGTCTACACATAAGGATACAATGAGATGCCAACTCTGCAACAACAAGAGGGTCCTCACCATGCTGGCAACCTGAACTTGGAACATTGAGATGTCAAATCTCTGCAACAGCAAGAGGGTCCTCACCATGCTGGCAAAATGAACTTGGATTTTCATTCCCTAGAACTGTGAAAAATAAACTTCCATTGTTTATACGCCACCTAGTCTATGGGATTTTATTATAGCAATCTGATCCAAGACAACAGGAAAGATACATTTGAACTCTAATAACCAAGGTAACAGTCCTGTTAATTGTTCTGGACTCCCATTAGTACCTTTTCTGGCCAGAGTGCACATTTATGCACGGAGCTGTCTGCTCTTTCAGTACTCAGCACCAGAGAAATCATGTTCAGTCACTCATTCAGCAGAACTGATTGAGTTCCCACTCTATGCTGGCACCATGCAAAGGACTAGGAACACAAAGGTAAGTAAAATACAGACGCAGTCGCTGTTCTCTTGGCGCCCTCAGTAAGAAGGTGTCAGATAATAATTGAATATTCACATGGGGATGTGTCATGACAAAGGAAAAACAGGGTTCTGTAAGGGCACAGGGCATGTGCTAAGTACTAAAGTCAAAGGCTGCTGTTACCTCTCATGGAGGCAGTGCTGCCACCAAGGAGGATCTTTGGAAATCCGTGGGAGCATAAATGATTGGAAGCATTTAGCAGGAGAGGAACAGAGTGTTATCCTACAGCTCACAGGACAGTCTTCTATACAAGATATTGTCTCACTTCACACAAGACTTTTGTACATATTTATGTGTTTAATCATCTGAGCTTGGAACTGAACTCCATTTTACATAGAAACGCAGAGTATTTTTGCATGACTTTTAGCATACATAGTGGAGAAGGAAATGGCAACCAACTCCAGTATTCTTGCCTAGAGAATCCTGTGGATGGAGGAGCCTGGTGGGCTGCTGTCCATAGGGTCGCACAGAGTCGGACATGACTGAAGCGACTTAGCAGCAGCAGCAACATACACAAATTTTCCAACAATGTAACTTCAACATAAACTGTGGTGAGATTACACTTTTGTCAGGTGAGCTTATTTCTCTGCTTCAGTTCTTCTTTTAACAAAAATATGGAATCACAGATTAAAAGATTTAAGACAACAGACAAGTAATAGTTTCCATTCAGCTCAAGCAGACAGATCTTTTATTAGACAGACACTCCCAAGACATGGAAGCAGCTCAGTCCCAAAGGAGTCATCATCCTTAACTCTCTTGGTTTCCCCCTTTTATACTTCCTGTCTCCTACTTTTGGTTGTGCCCTGTGCAAAATGGGACTTGAACCCACCACCAATCAATGAAAGGGGATGCAAATGGGCATACGCTCAAGGCCAATTGACAATTGCAAGTTGTATAACAGCAGGCTCTTTGTGTATGTCTTCCCATAATTCAGCCTGTTATAATCATATGTATATGTTTATGAACCCTTAATGGGCTCCTAGCTGCCTAACTGGAAAAGACTCTGATGCTGGGAAAGGTTGGGGGCGGGAGGAGAAGGGGATGATGGAGAATGAGATGGCTGGATGGCATCACCGACTCTGTGGACATGAGTTTGGGTGAACTCTGGGAGTTGGTGATGGACAGGGAGGCCTGGCGTGCTGTGATTCATGGGGTCGTGGAGAGTCGGACATGACTGAGCGACTGAACTGAACTGAACTGAGCTGCTTAAGTTTACTTGAGTAAGTCTCTGTGGTTAGTTTGTATCCACTGTGTGCTTAGCGCACATAATCAGAAGTTGAAAAAGTCTGTGTAGTTACTTTGTAGTATATATGCCACCTCTCCTGAGTATGTCTGGGTTGGGGTTTAGAGATCAGCTTGCATCCTTTTCAGCTAGGCCACCCCTCCTTGCTCATGCCTAGCTTCCTACCTAACACCTTATTTTGTTTGCAATTTGAGAGACAAGTGACCCTTTGTAGTCTGGACTCAGCCACAAGCAGATATGCCCGCAAGCCCGACTGACTGCCTGGCTTGGAGCCTGTGGGAATAGTGCAGAGTTTCTCAGCCCTGACTGTCCTTAAGAATGATCTGGAGAGCTTCTATAAAGTACTGAAGTTCAGGCCTCACTCCAAAGCAATTAAACCAGAATATCTGGGAGTAGGATGGCTTCCTCATTACAGAACACTTCTCAGTTGATTATAATATTTGGCCAAGTGTTGAACATGTTGTTCAGTTTCTTTGATGAATTCATGTGTGCGTGCTGAGTTGCTTCAGTTATGTCCAACTCTTTGTGACCCCATGGACTGTAGCCTGCCAGGCTCCTCTGTCCATGGGATTCTCCAGGTGAGAGTACTGGAGTGGGTTGCCATGCCCTCCTCCAGGGGATCTTCCCAACCCAGGGATTGAATCTGCGTCTCTTATGTCTCCTTCATGGGAAAGTGGGTTCTTTACTCACCTGGAAGGCCACCTGGTAAGCCCTTTGGTGAATTCAGGCTTTACTTAGGCCATCTACCTCTCTGTTAGATTTAGAAGAGTGGTTTATTGGATCAATCTCATCTGGCTAGGTAGACCATTCCAGATTTAAGAGGTCATTGATTAGCTTCCTTTTTTTGGGGTTGCAGTTCCTGGTGAACATCATTATATACTCCTTTCTATCCTGTTAAATCCACTACTTCTGACAACATATTGACACTTAAAAGATTTAAGCCAACAGTAATTCATTTGCCAGTGCTGAGAATAAGTAAATAAGTAGACTCCATGCAGATTTATGTTTGTATTGTAAAACACTAAGCACAGTATTGTACAATATACTTTTGGTTAAAATTATCTAAAGAGGGAGAGGGAGAGAGTTATTCATGTCAAGGCACTAAACTTTTATTCTTAAGTTGTATCAAGTTGAGAGGCATGATAAAACACTTCTACTGTGGGAGGCTACATGTTGGGAGATTGAATCAACTCTGGCTGAGATAGACAAACTATACACACAAACATGTTAAGCCTCCTGTAGAGGAGATATTTGTTTGTAGAACCTGGTCTTGGGCCCTGGCTGTTTTGATTTATTTGATTCATAGTCGTTTTCATCTGACGTCCAAGGTCTGTAAATCACCACCAGGGGGCCCTGAAAGCGTTTCTATCTGATTTCAAGGACCATAGTCTCTTTCAATGAGCAGAGCTGATAATATATCCTCGGTGCTAATTGGAGGGGTGCCTTGGTCCCTGTTTAACACTTGGCTTTCTCCCATGGATATATTTTGCCCAGAATGTAGCAGCAGCTGCTGAAATGTCTTTGATGTACTATGGATTTTACAATTTTTTACTGTAATGTTGAATAATCTTTTATGCCTTGGCTTCTATTTGATGAGCTAAGGTTTTTTGTGTAAATTTAATATTTGTTGTGGTAAGAAAAAAGATTCTCTTCCTCTTAAAAGCAAAAAGAAAAAAACTTTTTTCCCTCTATCTTTCTACTGAGCTAAAATATCTGGGAATTTGCAAAGTCTGTTCTGAGTGTGTGGTAAGTTTTCTTAACATCCCATTCTTTGCATCAGATCTATCCTGAATTTCCCTTAGTTATATGTCAATAAACTTGAATTATTTTCAAATGAATAATTAATTGTGGTAACTTCAAGGCAACTGTTAATTGCTCAAAGGGGATATAATTTGTAGCTTTAATTTTTTCAAAAAAATTAATCTGGGCAATTTATTTAAAATTTTAAAGAAATATTTCTCACACTCAGATAGCTATCAATAGTTTATGCGTCATTTTAAAATGCTGTTATTTTTTATTTAAATGATCTCTTTTGGGGAGAAGGAATTCATACTATTTAAAATTAGATAGAGGAAGTAAGGATCTATTTACTGGGAAGATATGAAAGATTATTTGTTTATACTGCTTATATTTTGAATTAATTTTTGTAGGTTTAGCATCACTTATCTGAGTATAAGTAGTCTCAAGTATTTTGAAGAATTTTATAGTTTTACTGAAACCTGCATCAAATTCAAAATTAAAATTATGCCAAATACAAATATTTAATGATACAGGAAAAGATTCTAGTAAGGCTTGAATAAATGTAGAACTAATCCAGGAAGTTCTCTGGCCCTATATTCAATGATAAACAGATAACCACTTGGCAAGAACTGGAAGGAGAGTTTCAAGTAATACAAATCTGGTGAGTAGTCTTCTGAGACATTGTCCACATTTTAGATTTTATACACATGTGAAATCAGATACTACATTCTGTTCCATTAAAACTGTGGTTTCCCAAACTCTGAGCTTCCCTGGTGACTCAGACAGTAAAGAATCTGCTGTGATTCTTTGCAATGTGAGAGACCCCGGTTTGATCCCTGGGTGGGGAAGATCCCCTGGAGAAGGGAATGGCTACCCTCTCCAGTATTCTTGCCTGGAGAATCCCATGGACAGAGAAGCCTGGGTGGGCTACAGTCCATGGGGTGGTAAAGGGTCAGACACAACTGAGCAACTAACACTTTCACTTCATCTTCTAAGATACATTTAGCAACCTGGAAATTAGAAAAACAGATGTGTAACTGTCAAAATGAATCACTCAAGGTCCAGAATCTAAAGCCCATGTCATTTATTCAAGAAGGAGCCTCTCTGGAATCTTGATCTACCCACATTCCTAAGAAGACTGCTGTGATTCCTTTGATTTCTCATCTGCAGAAACCACAGAACTGAGGGTGGGTGAGCAGAGGGGAGTAGATGTAGGGAGTCATGCTGATAAGCAGCCATTGCCACCATTGAAAAGGACACTATAAAGCACATTCAGACTTAAAACAAGAGTGCAGTTTTGGATGGAAATTTAGGATCACTGAGCACAGGAGTAGCCTTCTGTCTTTCATCAGCCTTTGAAAGTGTTACTGTGTGGTACCAGAGGTTTCTTGAAAAATGAAATCGCAGCTCACTCCATTATTCTTGTCTGGGAAGCCCCATGGACAGAGGAGCCTGGCGGGCTACAGTTCATAGGGTCACAAAGAGTTTGGTATGACTGAGTATACCAGAGGTTTCTAATGATGATTCCTGAAGTGTTGGTTTTGGTCTTGTTCCTGGAATATCAAGTGGGCTGGGAGAAGCTGCCACACTCCTGTTTCTCATTTCAGCTTTTCTTTTTATCTATTTCATTTATATATGAATTATACATATAATTGTATAATGAGGCTTCTCAGTTAAAATGTATAGCCAACATTTTAGAGTACAGTTTGGTTCCATAATGAGGCTGAGTCATAAGAAAAGATTAAATTATACTCTGTCTTCTTTGTGTAAAAGGCAGAGAAAGATACAAAATATTTCAGAAATATTTGTGTTAAAACGGTGAAAATAAAAGTTTTGGCACGGTGTGCTCTAAGGAAATGTTTGTTGAATGTGTAAATTACTGAATGCAAAGAAAGAAACTCAATGTATCAGAAGAGTTACCTTCCCTCACATCACTGAATAAATAAGGCAGTATTGAATGTGGCTCCTTTGTTGAATTTTTTTGTGTTTATAGATTCCTGGGTTCAGTCTTCTATTGTTCAGATGCTCTGCTGCTGCTGCTGCTGCTA
Source organism: Moschus berezovskii (assembly GCF_049115385.1). NCBI lineage: Eukaryota > Metazoa > Chordata > Mammalia > Artiodactyla > Moschidae > Moschus > Moschus berezovskii. The sequence goes on from NC_142461.1 coordinate 67,747,351, forward strand.
AGTCACTTCAGTCATGTCCGACTCTGTGTGACCCCATAGACGGAAGCCCACCAGGCTCCCCCATCCTTGGGATTCTCCAGGCAAGAACACTGGAGTGGGTTGCCATTTCCTTCTCCATTGTGTGAAAGTGAAAAGTGAAAGTGAAGTCGCTCAGTCATGTCCGACCCTTAGCGACCCCACAGACTGCAGCCTACCAGGCTCCTCCATCCATGGGATTTTCTAGGCAAGAGTACTGGAGTGGCTTGCCATTGCCTTCTCCGGTTCAGATGCTCAGCTGTCTCCAAATCCCTGCAAGAATACTGGAGTGGCTTACCATCTCCTCCAGGGGGTCTTCCAGACCCAGGGGTTGAGCCTGAGTCTCCTGCATTGGCAGGCAGATTCTTTACCACTAGTGCCACCTGGGAAGCCATAAGAACAACTCAGGTAGAGAAGTGAGAACATTTGGCAAGGCATGTCTCAAAAGTGCTTTCAAGTATCATCCTGCAATCTTAAAATGTCTTTACGAAATATATTATCAAAGTATTTGGAGTGAAAGCTGATGGTCCATTCTTTTGCAAATGTGGAAATTGAGACTGACATCAGCTCTAGAGGAAATACAATTTATTTTGTTTATATAATTAATATGTTAATTAAAGAGAAACATTCATACTTTCTAAAAGATAACTGATTCATTTATTTTGCACATTGAATATCTACTGCCAAGAGACAGAGTTAAACATGGAATATGTGTACAAACATATATATACATGAATATATATGCATGAATGTATGTGTATTTTACAGTTTTTAACTATATAACTAGAATTATAAAACATAACATGTATGTATATAAACACCACATATACATAAATATGTGTATATATCCTTGGTTTTATCTCTTGACTGCGCAACCTAAAAATTTTAGTATTTGACCCTTTACAAGAAAAGTTTGCCAACTCCTCTTCTACAGTCTCACCAACAAACACTTGATGTTGACAGTCTTTTCAATTTCAGCTATTCTGATAGATCTGTAAATACATCACACTGTAATTTCAACCTTTATTTCTCTAATTTCCAAATACACTGGGTACCTGGCCATTTGGATGTCCTCTTCTAAGGTATGTCTGTTGAGGTCTCTTGCCCATTTTTTCTTTGGGCTGTCTTTTTCTTATTGTTGGATAATTCTTTACAAGCTCTGGATATGAGACTTTGTCAGTTTTATGTTGCAAATTTCTTCTCCCACCCATAGTTAGCCTTTTAACTTTACGGTATCTTTTGATGAACAGAGGAGTTACACTTTTATTTACTTATCTTTTCCTTTATAGTTATGTTTTGTTTGGGAAGCCTTTTAAAAATTTTTTTACCTTGATCATGCACGCATTCCCCTAAATTAGCAATCTGAAACAGTGGCTCTCAAACTTTTCTGTGCATCAGTGTTAGCTGGAGGGCTCATGTGAGCCCAGCTGTCTGGGCTACACTGCCGCTTTCTTGCTCAGGTAGTGCTGACCCTGCTGCTCTGGGGTCTACGCTCTAAGAACCTCTGATCTAGAAGCTATGTTGTTTTGACTTTCGCGTTTATATCTATAATCCACCAGAAATTATGAAGCATCAGTTTTCATTTCTCTCATATGAAAATCCAAGTGCCATTTGCTGACCAGATAGTCCTTTCTCCACTCTTCTGTAAACCAAGTGTCCAAAAGTACACGAATCTGTTTCTGGGCCCTTCAGTCTATACTGGTCTCAGCCTGCCCTGGGCCAGTCCCACACTGCCTGTTATTGAAGCACTATGGTGAGTCTTGATATAGAGCACACCTGTCAGCCTTCCTTTCCCTTCAATGTACATGTATGACCATCTTGTCAGTTTACACACACACACACACACTCACACACAGACTCACACATACATACTCTGTTGGAGTTTTCATTAAAAGTAAATTAAATCTATAAATTGGTTTAGAAGACTTGATACATTTATATTATTGAATCTCCTAATTTAGTGCTTCTCAACCTTTTTTCCCCTAATATTCCCCTAAAGAGTCTTTCTTAGACTTTTCCTCCCTAATTTCCCCTCTACCTTCATGAAATGATAATGCCACAGATACATATTTGTGCCTTCCACACAGATAAGAACAGTGAGATTTTTCATCCCTCCTGAACCAATTTTATTCTCTTGGGAGGAGATTTTACTCCTGTTGTGACTATGTATCCCAATCCATAGTAAGGGTATTCATTTATTTAGCTACCCCTTGGTTTCTCTTAATAATATTTCTAATTTCCTGTCTAGCAGTCAAACACACTTATTTTCAGATTCAGTTCAGTTCAGTTCAGTCACCCAGTCATGTCCGACTCTTTGCGACCCCAGGAACAACACCACGCCAGGCCTCCCTGTCCATCACCAAGTCCCAGAGTTTACTCAAACTCATGTCCATTGAGTCGGTGATGCCATCCAACCATCTCAACCTCTGTTGTGCCCGTCTCCTCCCACCCCCAATCCCTCCCAGCATCAGACTCTTTTCCAGTGAGTCAACTCGTCGCATGACGTGGCCAAAGTATTGGAGTTTCAGCTTTAGCATCAGTCCTTTCAATGAACACCCAGGATTGATCTCCTTTAGAATGGACTGGTTGGATCGTCTTGCAGTCCAAGGGACTCTCAAGAGTCTTCTCCAGCACCACAGTTCAAAAGCATCAATTCTTTGGCACTCAGCTTTCTTTATAGTCCAACTCTCACATCCATACATGACCACTGGAAAAACCATAGCCTTGACTAGACAGACCTTTGTTGGTAAAGTAATGTCTCTGCTTTTTAATATGAGGTCTAGATTGGTCATAACTTTCCTTCCAAGGAATAAGCGTCTTTTAATTTCATGGCTACAGTCACCATCTGCAGTGATTTTGGAGCCCCCCAAATAAAGTCAGCCACTGTTTCCACTGTTTCCTCATCTATTTGCCAATGAAGTGATGGGACTGGATGCCATGATCTTAGTTTTCTGAATGTTGAGCTTTAAGCCAACTTTTTCACTCTCCTCTTTCACTTTCGTCAAGAGGCTCTTTAGTTCTTCACTTTCTGCCATAAGGATGGTGTCATCTTCATATCTGAGGTTACTGATATTTCTCCAAGCAATCTTGATTTCAGCTTGTGCTTCCTCCAGCCCAGCGTTTCTCATGATGTACTCTGCATAGAAGTTAAATAAGCAGGGTGACAATATACAACCTTGATGTACTCCTTTTCCTATTTGGAACCAGTCTGTTGTTCCATGTCCAGTTCTAACTGTTATTTCCTGAACTGCATATAGGTTTTCTCAAGAGGCAGGTCAGGTCGTCTGGTATTCCCATCTCTTTCAGAATTTTCTGAATGTGATCCACATAGTCAAAGGCTTTGGCATTGTCAATAAAGCAGAAATATTTGTTTTTCTGGAACTCTCTTGCTTTCTCCAAGATCCAGTGGATGTTGGCAATTTGATCTCTGGTTCCTCTGCCTTTTCTAAAACCAGCTTGAACATCTGAAAGTTCATGGTTCACATATTGCTGAAGCCTGGCTTGGAGAATTTTGAGCATTACTTTACTGGCGTGTGAGATGAGTACAATTGTATGGTAGTTTGAGCATTCTTTGGCATTGCCTTTCTTTGGGATTAGAATGAGAATGAACCTTTTCCAGTCCTTTGGCCACTGCTGAGTTTTCCACATTTGCTGGCATATTGAGTGCAGCACTTTCACAGCATCACCTTTTAGGATTTGGAATAGCTCAACTGGAATTCAATCATCTCCACTAGCTTTGTTCGTAGTGATGCTTCCTAAGGCCCACTTGACTTCACATCCCAGGATGTCTGGCTCTAGGTGAGTGATCACACCATCGTGAATATCTTGGTTGTGAAGATCTTTTTTTCTACAGTTCTTCTGTGTATTCTTGCCACCTCTTCTTAATATCTTCTGCTTCTGTTAGGTCCAGACAATTTCTGTCTTTTATTGAGCCCATCTTTGCATGAAATATTCCCTTGGTATGTCTAATTTTCTTGAAGAGATCTCTAGTCTTTCCCATTCTATTTTTTCCCTCTTTTTCTTTGCATTGATTGCTGAGGAAGGCTTTCTTCTCTCTCCTTGCTATTCTTTGGAACTCTGCATTCAAATGGGTATATCTTTCTTTTTCTCCTTTGTTTTTTGCTTCTCTTCTTTTCACAGCTATTTTTAAGGCCTCTTCAGACAGCCGTTTTTAGATTGACTCTTAGGGATGATGTTTTGGGTTCATGCCCTCCAGGGTTGGCTGTGTAGCTCCCTCCAGGTTGGCAGTTTCAGGTGAACAGGTGTGGTCACTGCTGTGCAGGGCACCTTGGCTCCACATCTAAGCGTTGGCCAGCTAGCTTCCCCACTTCATCAAATCTTGATTTGTAGGCTCCACTTTTCAAGACCTGCAGGTGAAAGTCCTACTGTAATTCCATACCCATTTGTCATTTGCTCTATAAAAGAAAACAATATATATGTTTTTAAGAGCAGAACGGTCATTTGGAAAGTGTTCACAACTAAGGTGTAAAAACAACAGTAAGTATTTTTTCCCCGGTTTATATGAACTGTGTGAAAATATGTCAGTAGATGGCACTGTTTCTTAATAGATAAAGAAAGCCCTAAACTGGTGGAGCAGGTTTGAGAAAAATATTTTTTTGTTAAATTGGAATTAAGAATAAGATAAATAAAACTAAAGAAAGTTCTGCAGAGTCCCTTGTGATCTACTTCTTTGGTGAGCTTAATTAAAGTCAATGAAGAAGCTTAAGGTCTTCCACCCCCTCACTTGTGATGGGCTGTTGCTCTAATTGTGTCTTTTCCCAGGCCAGGCTGAAGTAAGCGATGGCGTATGGTGCACTTGGCGTGGCCAGAATAAAATCACCCAGACAGAAGCCCCCGGGTGCCTTCCTGCTTCTGCGCAGAAGGTGATACTGGTTGTTACCAGAACCATCTGTGTGGAAAACAGCATGAAACATGAAAGGAAGAAAGCCAGGAGCTTCTCCTCACTGTTTTCTGTGCCGCAGAGTGGAAGATCTTGTTGCAAATCCCACCTCTGTCACGTTCTAGTTATTTGATTTTAGCAAACCATTTAATCTCTCTGACCTGTTTCCTTACCTGGAAAACAGAGATAATATCCACACAAGACAGGATGCTGTGAGAGGTAATGAGGAAATGTCTGCAGAGCACTTAACCTGGCACCAAGGAGTGACCATGTGATGTTGGGTTTTCAGTCCCTGCTCGTTGGAGCTTGGAAAGTGGCATAGAGGGACTTCCCTGATGGTCCAGTGGCTAACACTCTGTGCTTCCAATGCTCAGAGCCCAGATTCGATCCCTGGTCAGGGAATTAGATCCCACATGCAGCAACTATACATCCCACATACTGCAACTAAGATCCCTAATGCCACAACTAAAAAAAATCCTCTGTGCCGAAACTGAGACTTGGGGCAACCAAACAAATAAATAAATATTATAAAAGAGTGCTATAGAAAGTAGACCTTGTGGGACATCAGTGGTAACGGTCATGTGCACAGGTGACAAATGTCATTGAACCTGGTGACTTGCATTGCTTTCAGGTTTGAACTCTGCAACCCAGGAGTATGACACTAAGCAGTAGAACCCAGACCTCTTTGCTTCCTGGCTCCCCTGAGGAGCTTAGAAATTGAGATTCCGATTTAATTGGCCCCGGGAAAGGAGGGAGTCAGGTCTGAGCTGACTAATGGGAAGCTGTGTTGAGATGCCTATTTACAGGGCACGGTCTCTACCTGGTGTCACCTGCAGAGGTGAGACGGGGTCTCAGGCTTGGGATGTGGTTGCAGGTTAGCATGTATCTGTGAGGTGTCAGAGCTGTTCCTTTCCTCCTAGACACTGTGCAGTCCGCTCAGGTAGTTGGCTCACAAGCATCTTTGGCAGCTGCTTCTGACTGGGCAGAGGTGCAGTTAAGATATAAGGGGAATGTTTTCCTCTCAGATGTACTCTTGAAATAGAGAAATAAAGCTCTGTGAGCAAGTCATAGAGAAAAGCTTGAGCTACTGTATTTTTTCTCATCTTTCCCTGTCTCTGTGCTTCTGCCTCTGTGTGTATATATGTCTGTGTTCATGCCTATCTGCTGTTTTTCCATTTTGTTTGTTTGTTCTGTTCCTTTCTATTGCTTCTGCTGTGTGTCTCTGCTCTGTACCTGTCTGCATCTGTTTCTGTCTTTCTGTCTCTGTCCATCTGTCTGTCTCTCACTTGATTCCTCTGTTGGGACAGGGGCTGATTTTATCCACCTGTTAGGGCTCTGCAGAGAAACAGAACAAATAGGAGATCATGTTTGATTATGTAACATACATATAGTTATTTCATCCTATGGATTGGCACACATGATCATGAATGCTTACAAGTCCCAAGATCTGCAGTCAGCAAGTTGGAAACCCAGGAGAGTAGATGGAGTAAGTTTCACTTTCAGTCTAAGTCCAAAAGAAGGAGAAGACTGACATAGCAGTTTGAAGATAGGCAGAGAGAAATTCTTGGTTATTCAACCTTTCTATTTTATTCAAGCCTTCAGCAGATTAGATGGGATCCACCCACACTAAGAGGGCAATTTGCTTTACTCAGTCTACTGATTTAAATCTACTCCGGCAACAGATACACCCAGAATAATGTTTGACCAAATATCTGGACAAGCTGTGACCCAGTCAAGTTGACATAAAATTAACTATCACACTATAGAAGTCTGTATGTCCACCATCCTAGAACTTCTGGGTCACAGAGGTCTTAAACAGGCTGACTAAGGGTCATATCTAGCTCTCAGGCATGTCCTGTTGGTCTCCCACCCTTACGCTTATGTCACATCCAGTGATGCTACATCCGAGGAGCTTCACTCTGCATATTACCTGCCTTAGTCGTGTTTTCTAGGTCATGACCAGGTATGAGGTCACTGAATATGTGACCCCTTTTCTATCTCTTCAAACAGAGTATAACAGAACTCTGATGGTTTATTTACATCACTGAGAATATCTAAACACATTTCCAACTTGTGCTGGCAATATTACACAGTTGAAAGAATTCAGCAATTTGACTATGCAGCTACCTGATTTCTTCCCTGTCCTGTCTTGAGAACCCATTTCCTGATTGACATCTGTGGAAAGAAGAGGATTTCAGTCATTTGTACTGTTTTCCAGGGTGAACCCCAGGGCATTTTAGTTGTTGCTGTCATCCATCAGGAAAGAGGGTTTTCTCCAAACTTACAGTCTCTCTTCCTGACTCCTTCCTTTAGGTCATCTCATGTTCCTAGCTCACTGGAATTTTACCTGACATCCTCAGACATCTAAATCCTTTATCAGCCCGGGCGTAGACTCCTGGGCTGCTGCAGATATAAACTGTCTTCTGGAAATACCTTGGAGTTTGAAAATACAAGTTTGTCAGTATATAAATTCTATGATGAACCAATTTGCAGGGCAGGAACAGAGGCACAGATGTAGAGAATGGACTTGTGGACACAGAGGGGGACGGAGAGGAAAGAATTGAGAGAGTAGCACTGACAGATATACACTACCATGTGTAAAATAGCTAGCTAGTGGGAAGCTGCTACAGAGAACAGCCAACTCAGCTCAGTGCCCTGTGATGCCATAGAGGGGTGGGATGGGGGTGGGAGGGAAGGAAGTTCAAGATGGAGGGGGTTATGCGCACATACAGCTGATTCACAATGCTGTACAGCAGAAACTAACACAACATTGTAAAGCATTCATACTCCAATAAAAAAGCAGAACTTAGAAAACTTAAAACAAACTGCTCTATCCAATGGGAATAAAAGAAAAGGCAGGTCTGTATCTAAATATATGAAAGTGAAAGTTGCCTAGTCGTGTCTGACTCTTTGAGACCCCATGGATTATACAGTCCATGGAATTCTCCAGGCCATAATACTGGAGTGGATAGCCATTCCTTTCTCCAGGGGATCTTCCCAACCCAGGGATTGAGCCCAGGTTTCCTGCATTGCAGGTGGATTCTTTACCATCTGAGCCAACAGGGAAGCCCAAGAATACTGGAGTGGGCAGCCTATCCCTTCTCCAGCAGATCTTCCTGACCCAGGAATTGAACTGGATACTTTACCAGCTGAGCTATCAGGGAAGTCCAACTAAATATGTAATATAACATCCTGAGCTAAAGACTATGTAATTATGCTAGTGTTTTACATTCTTTTCTGAACATCTTTGGGACAAATTATTACAATTTTCTTGTTTTATATGGCACATCGAAATATTTTCAACAGTGCTGTTTTTTGGAAGGTGTAGGGCAAAAAGAAATCTCAAATATTAAAAAAATAAATAATAATTTCTGTGCTATTTTTGCTTGGCAGGTTGGAGGCAGAGGTGAGGCCTCTGGCAAGAGGAGACTGGAAGAGATACAAGTGTACAGAACTGGTGGCGAAGGAAGCAGAGGACGTGAGGTATGGACAATAGGAACCTCTCAAGGCTTCTTCCCTCAGGATCCTCTTGGCAACCCTGGTCAGTGATTAAACAGTCCCAGAAAATGGTCATGTGCCTCCAGTCTCTAGAAGCAATTTCAGAATCAATTTGGGCCATTTCCAATCAATCTGGCTTGCTTTGGGAACTGGGGTAAACCAGCACCATTAATTCTGCTGGAGTTCTTAAAGCCAGTCAATTTAGGAGCAGATTGCTTTTGGCCCTTCCAAGGAATTCAGATTTTAAAACAAAAATGGAATCAAGAGGCAAGGATGGTCCCATTGCATCCTGTGCTTCTGGCCTGGCTGAACACAAATTGTGAATTTGGTTAGTGGCCCCAAGGAAACAGATGAGAAGAAAAACAAAGACTGTGTCATGAAGAAATGACTGATTTGCTCTGAGGAAACCTGTGTGGGAAGCCTCTGGGGATAACTTGGATTTCTGAAGCAGCTGAGTGTCAAAGAGAAGTGGAACCTGGCCCACGGTCAAGATCATTTTCAAGTGCTTCCAGTCTCCTGACCATGACATCACCAGCTTGGCTTCAAAAAGGGTAACTACAGCACCTCCTGTGCTTTTCTCTGCCAAATTTCAAAACCAGAGTGTATAGGCCCAAAGACTTCTTTATAAGAACTGGAGGAAGCCTAGTAATTTGAATGGAATAATATCCACAGATTTGCTCACTGGAGTCTTTTTTGTCGTTAAACTCTAAGCTCCTTGTAAACTTCTGGTCTAAACTTTGATTTGGACCCTGTCCTTAGGCCACTTAGTCCAGTTTAAACAAAAATCCTGCTGGGTCAGTCTATCAAAAAATCCCCTACCCTTCATATCAAATTAAATCCCTCCCACTCAACATCTTATCACACTGCTCTGTCTCTGGCAAGACTACTGTTGAGTCGGTCTAGCAAGGACTCTTATCCCTAAGCTGATCGCCGAAGAATCGATGCTTTTGAACTGTGGTGTTGGAGAAGACTCTTGAGAGTCCCTTATACTGCAAGGAGATCCAACCAGTCCATTCTAAAGGAGATCAATCCTGGATGTTCATTGGAGGGACTGATGCTAAAGCTGAAACTGCAATACTTTGGCCTCCTCATGCGACGAGTTGACTCACTGGAAAAGACTCTGATGCTGGGAAAGGTTGGGGGCGGGAGGAGAAGGGGACGACGGAGAATGAGATGGCTGGATGGCATCACCGACTCTGTGGACATGAGTTTGAGTGTACTCCGGGAGTTGGTGATGTACAGGGAGGCCTGGCGTGCTATGATTCATGGGGTCGCGGAGAGTCAGACACGACTGAGCGACTGAACTGAACTGAACTGAACTGAATTTTTATCTTACTCTGGTTGTAAATCCCTATGTCCTTAATATATTCAGGGTTGATCCTGATCTTCTCTCCTATTGCAACTGCCCGCTCGCACCCCAGAACATTGCAGTGGTTCCTTGAATAAAGTCTTCCTTACTATCGTAACAAGTGTTAGAATAAATTTTTCTTTGAAAAGGGGCAGCTTGACTTTGCACCCCTAGGGTCAAACGTAGGACCTGGATGATATGGGTGCTCAATTAATAATTTTTGAATGGACAAGGAATGAAAGAAATAGGTGGCTTGGTTTAGCATTGCAAATGGAAGCTTTGAAGTCCACAGACCTGTGTTCAAATTCTTATGATATTCACCAGCTATGAGCTGACGGATAAGCTATTGAACTTTCTTGTGTTCAGCTTCCTTACTTGTAAAGAATGATGAAAATATAATCCATTTTATAGAGTTGTTTTGACGAGCAAACATGATAAAGTGAAATATCAGGTACTTGGTTTTTGGTCAATGATAGTTATTATTGTAATTGCCATTTGTAAGAATAATGATCAAAAGACCACCCATCCTGGGGCATGTAGGAAAGGTATATTTCTGTCTAGATCTTCTCCACTTTCCCCAAGGATTCCCAATTTCCCACTCTGTTATGGACCGCATTGTGCCCTCTCAAAATTTGTACATTGAAACTTTAACACACGATGTGACTGTAGTTAGAGATAGGGCTTTTAAGGAGGTAATTAAGGTTGAATGAGGTATAAGGACTGGGGGCTAATCTGATAGGAATGATATCCTTATAAGAAAAGAAAGAGACACCAGATCTCTCTCTCTCTCCAACATGTGCAGAGGAAAGACCATAGTAAGAAGGCAGCTGTCTTCAAGTCAAGAGGAGAGGTCACATCAGGAATCAATCTTGGCACCTTGATCTTGGATTACCCACTTACAGAACTTCAAGGAAACATATTTCTGTTGTTTAGGACACCTAAGTCTGTAGAATTTTGTTACAACATCTGGAGCTGACTGGTGAATATGCTCGGGCCCACTGTTTACACTTAGATCCTCACTATGTAGACAACCTCCTCCCACTCTTACATGGTAATTTCTCTATCCATCGTTGCATTCTTTACTTATTCAATCTGATTTTTTATTTTATCAATTCCATCTAAGCCTTTATACATTTCCCCCAGAATTTGGCTCTTCAAAGTCTACAATTATCTTCTCATCAAACTATCTTTCAAAGGAAAATCAGTATCCAATATTTTGCTCTTGTAGTTTTATGTGACTAAAGGGATAATTAATTTTGTAAATAAGACATGAGATGATTGGAAAAAATTACAGAAAATTAATGTACATTGTGAAAGCTTCATGAAGAAGCTATATTGTGTATTAAGAAAAAAGAATTTCAATATTTTAGCCCAAGAGAATGTGGAAATCTGCATTAAAAAATTAATTAATTTATTTTAATTGGAGGCTAATTACTTTACAATATTGTGGTAGTTTTTGCCATACATTGACATGAATCAGCCATAGGTATACACTGTCCCCCATCTCAAACCCCCCTCCCACCTCCCTCCCAATCCCATCCTTCTGGGTTGTCCCAGTGCGCTGACTTTGAGTGCCCTGTTTCACGCATTGAACTTGGACTGGTCATCTATTTCACATATGGTAATATACATGTTTCAATGTTATTCTATCAAATCATCCCACCCTCACCTTCTCCCACAGAGTTCTAAAGTCTGTTCCTTATATCTGTGTCTTTTTTGCTGTCTTGCATATAGGGTCGTCATTACCATTTTTCTAAATTCCATATATATGCTTTAATATACTGTATTGGTGTTTTTCTTTCCGACTTACTTCACTTTGTATAATAGGTCCAGTTTCATCTACCTCATTAGAACTGATTCACATGAGTACTTTTTAATGGCTGAGTAATATTCCATTGTGTATATGTACCACAGCTTTCTTATCCATTCATTTGCTGATGGACATCTAGGTTGCTTCCATGTCCTAGCTATTGTAAACAGTACTGTGAGGAACATTGGGGTACATGTGTCTCTTTCAATTCTGGTTTCCTTGGTGTGTATGCCCAGCAGTGGGATCTTTGGGTCACATGGGAGCTCTATTTCCAGTTTTTTAGGGAATTTCCACACTGTTCTCCATAGTGACTGTACTAGTTTGCATTCCCACTAACAGTGTAAGATAGTTCCCTTTTCTCCACACCTTCTCCAGCATTTATTGTTTGTAGACATTTTGCCAGCAGCCATTCTGACTGGCATGAGATGGTACCTCATTGTGGTTTTGATTTGCATTTCTCTGATAATGAGTGATGTTGAGCATATTTTCATGTGTTTGTTAGCCACCTGTATGGCTTCTTTGGAGAAATATCTGTTTAGTTCTTTGGCTCATTTTTTGATTGGGTTTATTTTTCTGGTATTGAGCTGAAAGAGCTGCTTGTATATTTTTGAGATTAATTCTTTGTCAGTTGCTTCATTTGCTATTATTTTCTCTCATTTTGAAGGCTGTCTTTTCATCTTGCTTATAGTTTCCTTCATTGTTCAAAAGCCTTTAATTTTATTAGGTCCCATTTGTTTATTTTTGCTTTTATTTCCATTACTCTGGGAGGTGGGTCATGGAGGATCCTACTGTGGTTTATGTCAGAGAGTGTTTTGCCTATGTTTTCCTCTAGGAGTTTTATAGTTTCTGATCTTACATTTTGATCTTTAATCCATTTTGAGTTTATTTTTGTGTATGATATTAGAAAGTGCTTTAGTTTCATTCCTTTATAGGTGGTTGACCCCTTTTTCCCAGCACCACTTGTTATAGAGATTGTCTTTTCTCCATTGTGTATTTTTGCCCCCTTTGTCAAAGTTAAGCTATCCATAGGTGCGTGGATTTATCTCTGGGCTTTCTATTCTTTTCCATTGATCTATATTTCTGTCTTCATGTCAGTACCATATTGTCTTGATGGCTGTAGCTTTGTAGTATAGTCTGAAGTCAGGCAGGTTGATTCCTCCAGTTCCATTCTTCTTTCTCAAGATTGCTTTGGCTATTTGAGGTTTTTTTTATTTCCATACAAATTGTGAAATTATTTGTTCTAGTTCTGTGAAAAATACCATTGGCAGCTTGATAGAGATTGCATTGAATCTGTAGATTGCTTTGGGTAGTATTCTCATTTTCACTATATTGATTCTTCTGATCCATGAACATGGTATATTTCCTCTATTTGTGTCATCTTTGGTTTCTTTCATCAGTGTTTTATAGTTTTCTGTATACAGGTCGTTTGTTTCTTTAGGTAGATTTATTCCTAAGTATTTTATTCTTTTTGTCACAATGGTGAATGGAATTGTTTCCCTCATTTCTTTTTCTGTTTTCTCATTGTTAATATATAGGAATGAAAGGGATTTCTGTGTATTAATTTTATATCCTGAAACTTTACTATATTCATTGATTAGCTCTAGTAATTTTCTGGTGGGGTCTTTAGGGTTTTCTATGTAGACGATCATGTCATCTGCAAACAGTGAAAATTTTACTTCTTCTTTTCCAATCTGGGTTCCTTTCATTTCTTTTTCTTCTCTGATTGTTGTGGCTAAAACTTCCAAAACTATGTTGAACAGCAGTGGTGAGAGTGGGCACCCTTATCTTATTTCCAACTTTAGGGGAAATGTTTTCAATTTTTCACCACTGAGGATAATGTTTGGTATGGATTTACTGTAGGCGGCTTTTTCTTTATTATGTTGAGATATGATCCATGGGGTCACAAATAGTCAGACATGACTGAGCGACTGAATTGAACTGAACTGATGTTCCTTCTATGCTTGCTTTCTGGACAGTTTTTTTTTTTTTTTTAATCATAAATGGGTGTTGAATTTTGTCAAAGGCTATCTCTGCATCTATTGAGATATGTTTTTTATCTTTCAATTTGTTAATGCAGTGTATCACATTGACTGATTTGCAAATATTGAAGAATCCTTACATCCCTGGAATAAAGCCCACTTGTTCATGATGTATGATCTTTTCAATATGTTGTTGGATTCTGTTTACTAGAATTTTGTTGAGGATTTTTACATCTATGTTCATCAGTGATATTGTCCTGTAGTTTTCTTTTTATGTGGCATCTTTGTCTGGTTTTGGTATTAGAGTGATGGTGGCCTCATAGAATGAGTTTTGGAGTTTACCTTCCTCTGCAATTTTCTGGAAGAGTTTGAGTAGGATAGGTGTCAGCTCCTCTAAATTTTTGGTAGAATTCACCTGTGAAATCATGTGGTCCCGGGCTTTTGTTTGTTGGAAGATTTTTGATTACAGCTTCTATTTCCATTCTTGTAATGGATCTGTTAAGATTTTATATTTCTTCCTGGTTCAGTTTTGAAAGGTTATATTTTTCTAAGAATTCGTCCATTTCTTTCAAGTTTTCCATTTTATTGGTGTATAATTTCTGATAGTAGTCTCTTATGATCCTTTGTATTTCTGTGCAGTCTGCTGTGATTTCTCCATTTTCATGTCTAATTTTGTTGATTTAGATTCTTCTCCCTTTTTTTCTTGATGAGTCTGGCTAATGGTTTGTCTATTTTATTTATCTTTTCAAAGAACCGGCTTTTAGCTTTGTTAATTTTTGCTATAACTCCTTTGTTTATTTTTCATTTATTTCTGCTCTAATTTTTATGATTTCTTCCCTTCTACTAACCCTGGGGTTCTTCATTTCTTCTTTTTCCAGTTGTTTTAGGTGTAAAGTTAGGTTATTTATTTGATTTTTCTCTTGTTTCTTGAGGTAAGCTTCTATTACTATGAACCTTCACTTTAACACTGCTTTTACTGACTCCCATAGGTTTTGGGTTGCTGTGTTTTCATTTTCATTTGTTTCTATGCATATTTAATTCCCTTATTGATTTCTTCCATGATTTGTTGGTTATTCAGAAGCATGCTGTTTAGCCTCCATATGTTTGTACTTTTAATAGCTGTTTTTCCTGTAGTTGACAATAATCTTACTGCATTGTGATCAGAAAAGATGCTTGAAATGATTTCACTTTTTTAAAATTTACCAAAGCTAGATTTATGGCCCAGGATGTGATCTATCCTGGAGAGTGTTCCTTGTGCACTTGAGAAAATGGTGAAATTCATTGTTTTGGGGTGAAAAGTCCTATAGATATCAATTAGGTCTAACTGGTCCATTATATCATTTAAAGTTTGTGTTTCCTTGCTAATTTTCTGTTTGTTTGACTTATCCATAGGTGTGAGGGGGGTATTAAAGTCTCCCACTATTATTGTGTTATTGTTAATTTCCCCTTTCGTACTTGTTAACATTTGCCTTACATATTGTGGTGCTCCTGTGTTGGATGCATGTATATTTATAATTGTTGTATCTTCTTCTTAGATTGATCATTATGTAGTGTCTTTTTCACAGTCTTTATTTCAAAGTCTATTTTATCTGATATGAGTATTGCTACTCCTGCTTTCTTTTGGTCTCCATTTGCATGAAATATCTTTTCCAGACCTTCACTTTCAGTTTGTATGTGTCCCTTGGTTTGAGGTCGGTCTCTTGAAGACAGCATATATATAGGGGTCTTGTTTTTGTATCCATTCATCTAGTCTTTGCCTTTTGGTTGGGACACTCAACTCATTTACATTTAAGGTAATTATTGATAAGTATGATCCTGTTGCCATTTACTTTGTTGTTTTGGTTTCCAGTTTATAAACCTTTTCTGTGTTTCCTGTCTAGAGAAGATCTTTTCACATTTGTTGAAGAGCTGGTTCGGTGGTGCTGAATTCTCTAACTTTTGCTTGTCTGTAAAGCTTTTGATTTCTCCTTCATATTTGAATGAGATCCATGCTGGATATAGTAATCTGGGCTGTAGGTTTTCCTCTTTCATCCCTTTAAGTATGTCCTGCCATTCCCTCCTGGCTTGAAGAGTTTCTATTGAAAGATCAACTGTTATCCTTATGTAGATCCCCTTGTGTGTTATTTGTTGCTTTTCCCTTGCTGCTTTTAATATTTGTTTTTTTGTGTTTGATCTTCATTAGTTTGATTAATATGTGTCTTGGGGTGTTTTGCCTTGGGTATATCCTGTTTGGGACTCTCTGGGTTTCTTGGACTTGGGTGGCTATTTCCTTCCCCATTTTAGGGAAGTTTTCAACTATTATCTCCTCAAGTATTTTCTCATGCCCTTTCTTTTTGTCTTCTTTTGGGACTCCTATGATTTGAATGTTGGGCATCTAACATTTTTCTAGAGGTATCTGAGGTTGTCCTCATTTCTTTTAATTCTTTTTTCTTTTCTCCTCTCTGCTTCATTTATTTCCACCATTCTATATTCCACCTCACTTATCCTATCTTCTGCCTCAGTTATTCTATTGCTGATTTCCTCCAGAGTGCTTTTGATCTCATTTATTGCATTAACCATTATTGATTGGCTCTTCTTTATTTCTTCTAGGTCCTTGTTAAACATTTCTTGCATCTTCTCAATCCTTATCTCTAGTCTATTTACCCTTAACTCCATTTTGTTTTCAAGATTTTAGATCATCTGTACTATCATTATTCTGAATTCTTTTTCAGGTAGACTCCCTATCTCCTCCTCTTTTGTTTGGTTTGGTGGGCATTTATTATGTTCCTTTTCCTGCTGAATATTTCTCTACCTTTTCATTTTGTTTAGATTGCTGTGTTTGGGGTACCCTTTCTGTAGGGTGGAAGTTTGTGGTTCCTCTTTATTGTGGAGCCTGCTCCCTGTGAGTGGGGTTGGACTAGTGGCTCGTCAAGGTTTCCTGGTTAGGGGAGCTTGCATCTCTGTTTTGGTGGGTGGAGCTGGATCTCTTCTCTCTGAAGTGCAATTAAGTGTTCAGTACTGAGTTTTGGGACATCTGTGGGTTTGGCATGGCTTTGGGAAGACTGTCTTTTAATGCTCAGGGCTGTGTTCCTGCTTTGCTGGAGAATTAGCATGGCATGTCTTGCTATGGAGATTGTTGGCTGTTGGGTGGAGCTTGGTTTCAGTGTAGGTATGGAGGATTTTGGGTGAGTTCTTGTCTATTAATGTTCCCTGGAATCAGGTATTCTCTGATGTTCTCAATTTCTGGAGTTAAGCCTCCTGCCTCTGGCTTTCAGTCTTATTCTTAAAGTAGCCTCAAGACTTCTCCATCCACACAGCACAGATGATAAAACATCTAAGTAAATGGTGAAGCAATTCTCCACAGTGAGGGACACCCAGAGAGGTTCACAAAGTTCCATGGAGAAGAGAAGAGAGAGGAGGGAGATAGAGGTAACCAGGAGGAGATGAGGGAGAGTCAAAAGGGGAGAGAGCAATCTAGCCAGTAATCAATTTCCTAAGTGCTCTCCACAGTCTGGAACACCCAGAGAGATTCAGAGTTACACAGAGAAGAGAAGAGGGAGGGAGGAGATAGAGGTGACCTGGGGGAGAAAAGGCAGAGTCAAAAGAGAGAGAGCAGTCAAGCCAGTAATCACACCACTATGTGAAAATGGATACTGAAGATTAGATTCTTAAAGGTACAAAATTGATAACAAATACTGAAAAACAAAGATTAAAAATCCGAAGTAGAGGTTATACTCTCAAAAAAACAATATTAAAAATACAAAAAAAATCAATCACAAAAATTATCAAGAAATATATATGAAATTTGATTTAAAAATAGAGTCTTTTTTTGCAAGGTAATAATATGTTATAAAAATGAAAATTTCATTTCCAAGGTGAACCATTCAATATCATGGTAATCCAAGTCTATGCCCTGACCAGTAACACTGAAGAAGCTGAAGTTGAACAGTTCTATGAAGACCTACAAGACCTTCTAGAACTAACACCCAAAAAAGATGTCCTTTTCATTATAGGGGACTGGAATGCAAAAGTAGGAAGTCAAGAAACACCTGGAGTAACAGGCAAATTTTCCCTTGGAGTACAGAATGAAGCAGGGCAAAGGCTAATAGAGTTCTGCCAAGAGAACACACTGGTCATAGCAAACACCCTCTTCCCACAACACAAGAGAAGACTCTACACATGGACATCACCACATGGTCAATAACAAAATCAGATTGATTATATTCAGTGCAGCCAAAGATGGAGAAGCTCTATACAATCAGCAAAAACAAGACTGGGAGATAATTGTGGCTCAGATCATGAACTCCTTATTGCCAAATTCAGACTGAAATTGAAGAAAGTGGAGAAAACCGCTAAACCATTAGGGTATGACCTAAATCAAATCCCTTATGACTATACAGTGAAAGTGAGAAATAGATTTAAGGAACTAGATCTGATAGACAGAGTGCCTGATGAACTATGGATGCAAGTTCGTGACATTGTATAGGAGATAGGAATCAAGACCATCCCCAAGAAAAAGAAATTCAAAAAAGCAAAATGGCTGCCTGAGGAGGCCTTATAAATAGCTGTGATAAGAAGAGAAGCAAAAAGCAAAGGAGAAAAGGAAAGATATAAGCATCTGAATGCAGAGTTCCAAAGAATAGCAAGGAGAGATAAGAAAGCCTTTCTCAGTGATCAATGCAAAGAAATAGAGGAAAACAATAGAATGGGAAAGACTAGAGATCTCTTCAAGAAAATTAAAGATACCAAGGGAATGTTTCATGCAAAGATGGGCACAATAAAGACTGAAATGAACCTAAGGGAAGCAGAAGATAATAAGAAGAGGTGGCAAGAATACACAGAAGAACTGTACAAAAAAGATCTTCACGACCCAGATAAACATGATGGTATGATCACTCACCTAGAGCCAGACATCCTGGGATGTGAAGTGGGCCTTAGGAAGCATTACTACAAACAAAGCTAGTGGAGATGATGGAATTCCAGTTGAGCTATTTCAAATCTTGAAAGATGATGCTGTGAAAGTGCTGCACGCAATATGTCAGCAAATTTGGAAAACTCAGCAGTGGCCACAGGACTGGAAAAGGTCAGTCTTCATTCCAATCCCAAAGAAAGGCATTGCCAAAGAATGCTCAAACTACCACACAATTGCACTCATCTCACACACCAGTAAAGTAATGCTCAAAATTCTCCAAGCCAGGCTTCAGCAATATGTGAACTGTGAACTTCCAGATGTTCAAGCTGGTTTTAGGAAAGGCAGAGGAACCAGAGATCAAATTGCCAACATCCGCTGGATCATCGAAAAAGCAAGAGAGTTCCAGAAAAACATCTGCTTTTGCTTTATTGACTATGCCAAAGCCTTTGACTGTGTGGATCACAATAACCTGTGGAAAAATCTGAAAGAGATGGGAATACCAGACGACCTGACCTGCCTCTTGAGAAACCCGTATGCAGGTCAGGAAGCAACAGTTAGAACTGACCATGGAACAACAGATTGGTTCCAGATAGGAAAAGGAGTACATCAAGGGTGTATATTGTCACCCTGCTTATTTAACTTCTATGCAGAGTACATCATGAGAAACGCTGGGCTGAATGAAGCACAAACTGGAATCAAGATTGCTAGGAGAAATATCAGTAACTTCAGATATGCAGATGACACCACCCTTCTGGCAGAAAGTGAAGAAGAACTAAAGAGCCTCTTGATGAAAGTGAAAGAGGAGAGTGGAAAAGTTGGCTTAAAGCTCAACATTCAGAAAACTAAGATCATGGGATCTGGTCCCATCACTTCATGGGAAATAGATTGAGAAACAGTGGAAACAGTGGCTGACTTTATTTTTGGGGGCTCCAAAATCACTACAGATGGTGATTGCAGCTCTGAAATTAAAAGATGCTTACTCCTTTGAAGGAAAGTTATGACCAATCTAGATAGCATATTAAAAAGCAGAGACATTACTTTGCCAGCAAAGGTCCACCTACTCAAGGCTATGGTTTTTTCATTGGTCACATATGGATGCGAGAGTTGGACTATAAAGAAAGCTGAGCACTGAAGAAGTGATGCTTTTGAACTGTGGTGTTGGAGAACACTCTTGGGAGTCCCTTGGACTTCAAGGAGACCCAACCAGTCAATCCTAAAGGAGCTCAGTCCTGGGTGTTCATTGGAAGGACTGATGTTGAAGCTGAATCTCCAATACTTTGCCCACTTGATGAGAAAAGCTGACTCACTTGAAAAGATCCTGAGGTTGGGAAAGATTGAGGGCAGGAGGAGAAGCGGATGACAGAGGATGAGATGGTTGGATGGCATCACCGACTTGATGCAAATGGGTTTGGGTGAACTCCGGGAGTTGGTGATGGACAGGGAGGCCTGGCATGCTGCGGTTCTTGGGGTCGCTAACAGTCGGACATGACTGAGCGACTGAACTGAAATGAAAGAAATTAAAAAAAAATTAAAAAGTGATAATATTAAAATATATCTAGGAATTTCTCTGGAGCTGTTGTGTGCACTGTGGGGTCAGTTCAGTTTCAGATAGTTCCTTGTTCCAGTTTGTAGTTGTTCTCAAGTTTTATAGGCCCCCTCCAATGCTTAGTCAATCTGTTGCACCTGTCACTTCCAGAGCAGTTCCCTCTTCTTTGTTTACTTTGGCTTCCTTTTTTGCAAGTCTCTTCAGTGTCTAATTTCAATCCTGACACAAGGGGGTGAAGGTGGTCACTTATTTAGGCTCACTTGTTCAGTTGTGTTGTGGGGAGGGAGAGACACTGCAAACAAATATCACTCGTGTGTATGGGCAGTGCTTGCAGTCTCTGGACCACACTGGATTTGCCCCAGCTCACGGGGGCATGTGCTTCCCAGGTCTACACTGCTCAGGCTCCAGGGTGCTCTGCAGGGGCACTATCCAAAGTGGGCTCTGTGTTTCGTGCACTTCCAAGGTCTAAGCTGCTCAGGTGCTCAGGTACTCCGCAAGGGCACGGACTCGGTTGGGTGTGCATTTTGTGCTCTTCCCAGGTCTAAGAAGCTAAGACAACGAGGTGCTTGGTGAGCGCACTGTCCCAGGTGGGCCATGCATCTTAATCACCTCCTTGTTCCCGGCTACTGGGTTTCCCGAGTGTGCCATGAAAGCACCATCTCAGGTGTGCTGTGTATCTCCTCTGGGGAGCTGATCTCAGGCTCTGACCCTCCTGGCAGATGTCAACCATCCAGGATCCCAGGAAGACATGGTTAGCAACCGGGAGCCTGCTCACAGTTTGGTGGAGGATGCTGGTCTCTGGAGCCGAGATTGCAGCAGCCTCTTGCCTTCTGGCTCTGGCTGTCGCTCACATGCTTTTCTGCCTCTGGAGGTGGGGAGGGGCCTGTACACAACCGGCTAGCTCTCCTTTGGTATTCGCTCAATCCTTTGTTCTGTGAGTAGGCCAGGCTGTGCGTTAGAGCCTTTCACAGGAAAGTTCTCTTTGTTTTCTCTCTGGTGATCCCATAGTTTGGGTTGCTATCTCACGTTAGCTCCCTCAGATTGTCCTCAGAGCATTCAGGCCTGGTCCTTACTCTAAGTACTGATTATGCAGCCCACGCCTCCCTGTCCAGCCCCTGCTCTCTGGTGGCGGACACGAGCATCTGGGCTATTTCTCTGCTGGCAGTTGTGGTTAGGCGTGTACTGTGTTTTTTTTTTTTTTTCCTTCCTGTTATGTTGTCTTCTGAGATTCCAAAACTCCCCACAGACCCATCTGTGAAAGGGTTTCCTACTGTTTGGAAACTTCTCCTTCATGACTCCCTCCCCAAGTCAGGTCTCTGTCCCCAACTCTTTTGTCTCTTTTTTGGCCTTTTATATTTTGTCCTGCTGCTGCTGCTGCTGCTAAGTCACTTCAGTCGTGTCCGACTCTGTGTGACCCCATAGATGGCAGCCCACCAGGCTCCCCCGTCCCTGGGATTCTCCAGGCAAGAACACTGGAGTGGGTTGCCATTTCCTTCTCCATATTTTGTCCTACCTCCTTTCAAAGATAATGGGCTGTCTTTCTGGGTGCCTAGTATCCTCCCCCAGTGTTCCGAGGTTGTTTTGTGGAAGTTGCTCAGCATTCAAATGATCTTTTCATGAATTTGTGGGGGAGAAAGTGGTCTCTCCACCCTATTCCTCCACCATCTTGGGACCACCCCAAAGCCTGCATTTTTTAAAAACATTAAGCCCCATTAATGCTTGTCATTCAACTTTTAACAAAGCAAATCCCTCTCCATGACACCAGTTGGGTGAGCAGATGTTCTGGTTATTTCTTGCCTAACAAACCACTGCATAATTTAATGGCTTATAATAATGATGTTTATTTATTTTGACTCTGAATCTGAAATCTGGCTAGGGGTTGGCAGGGACAGCATGTCTCTGTGATGAGATCTTGGAGACGTCTACTGTGAGCTGCCTACTGTGAGCCACTTTCAAGGTAGCTCTTTCATAGAGCTGGAAGTCTGGTGGCTCAGCTAGACTCTGAGTCAGAGCCTCCTTTTCTCTCCAAATGAGGACCCCTCCCTGCAGGCTGCTTGGGCTTCCTCGGAGTATGGTAGCTAGATTCCAAGAATGAAGTCTTAAGAGACAAGAAGGAAGTAGAAGTTACCAGTTGGTAAGGACTGATCATAGAAACTGGCATGGTGTCACTTCTGCTTTAATGTTTTGGTCAAGTTGTTATGGAGATGAAATTCTAGACGAGGGACTCTAGACCTCTCCTCTTAATGAGGGCCTGTCAAAGAATTTTGGGTTCATGTTTTAAATATGGCACAGCAGATGGTATAAATATTGTGTGTATGTGAAGAAAGCTGACCGCCGAAGAATTGATGCTTTTGAACTGTGGTGCTGGAGAAGACTCTTGAGAGTCCCTTGGACTGCAAGGAGATCCAACCAGTCCATTCTAAAGGAGATCAATCCTGGGTGTTCATTGGAAGGACTGATGCTAAAGCTGAAACTCCAATACTTTGGCCACCTCATGCGACGAGTTGACTCACTGGAAAAGACTCTGATTCTAGGAAGGATTCAGGACGGGAGGAGAAGGGGACGACAGAGAATGAGATGGCTGGATGGCATCACCGACTCGATGGACATGAGTTTGAGTGAACTCCGGGAGTTGGTGATGGACAGGGAGGCCTGGCGTTCTGTGATTCATGGGGTCGCAAAGAGTCGGACACTACTGAGCGACTGAACTGAACTGAACTGATGCTCAGTATGTCTGACTCTGTGACTACATGGACCATAGCCCACTAGATTCCTCTGTCCATGGAATCTTTCAAGGCAAGAATACTGGAGTGGGTCACCATTTCCTGCTCCAGGGGATCTTCCTTCTCTTGTGTTTCCTGCACTGGCAGGTGGATTCCTTACTACTAGCACAACTTGGAAGCCCATGGTATATAGGAGTTCTCAAATTCTGGCTATATTTTAGAAATATTTGAAGTTAGAAATAAAATACTGATACTTGTGACTGAGGCAGGAGGGAGATGGGCTCTACCCAGGGTAAAGAGATAGGAGATTCATTCTCTGTGGACCAAATCTCTAAGACAAGGATAGCAGGACAATCAAGAGATGAGTCTGGGCACTACTCAAACCATATATTTCTCATTTTCGAAGTCAGGAGACCATCCCAACCACAAATGTGCAGAAGAGCTCCTTGAAAGTTAAAAGGGGAGTTGTGTTAAGAGTTCCTCTATCCATCAGTTCAGCTCAGTTCAGTCGCTCAGTTGTGTTGAATCTTTGTGACTCCATGGGCTGCAGCACCTCAGGCTTTCCTGTTCATCACCAACTCCTGGAACTTGCTTAAACTTATGTCCACTGAGTCGGTGATGCCATCCAACCATCACATCCTCTGCCTCCCACTTCTCCTGCCTTCAATCTTTCCCAGCATCAGGGTCTGGGAAGGAGATGTTTCCCTTTTCACTTACATAATTTTCCAATAAGTCAGTTCTTCACATCAGGTGGCCAAAGTATTGGATCTTCAGCTTCATTTCAGTCCTTCCAATAAATATTCAGGGTTGATTTCTTTTAGGATTGATTGGTTTGAGCTCCTTACAGTCCAAGGAACTCCCAAGAGTCTTCTCCAACACCAAAAGCAGGAATTGTTTGGTGCTCAGCTTTCTTTCTAACACTGAGGCTACCCAAGATCATATCCACCTCAAGAGATTCTGGTTTAATTGGGTGAGGAGAGGTTCAAGAATCTATATTTAACAAAATCTGAAGTGATCTTGACGGGCAACTTTGGTCTGTGGGTCAAAATGCCTGTGTGCAAGGATTGACAAAAAGGGTAAAGATGAGGCTCCTCCAGCTATCCAGAGCCTGATGCAAGAAGACAGCTCAAGAAGCTGTCCTGACTTATCCCAACACCACTGCCTAGAAGATAAATTGCTTCCAAAAGAGTATAGGGGGTAATCTTTCAAGTATATTGACCTGCCATCATCATACATGCTTTTTCTCATTTTACATTTTACCTGCAGTTTGTAAATAATTACAAAAAAATCAATAATATGCCATATTGCCATAATCTAATTTGTCTTTTCTGATTGTGTGAAGCATGGGTAGGCGTCTGGCATCACATTTCCAGGCTTCGGAGAGCAATGTTAAACATTTATAGTGCACTTAATCATCTGTCAGAAATGTACAAAGGCATTATGTCTCATTAATAATTATTAAATCATTGAGTCGCACAGAAGGAGATGTTTCCCTCTTCACTTACATAATGACCAGTAACCACTAAAATGTGGGTCATTTGTGATGCACGACCAGCACATCTGATAGTGGAAATCTGCTTGAGGAAATTAATAAAAAATCTTATTAAGAGAAAGGCTTTTAGAAAGGAAGAAAACATGCATATAGATGCTGTAATATTCAGCCAGGCCAAAGAGATGCTCCCTCCCTGTTCAGAGTCAGGTTAACATTCAGTCAGGTAATTGCTAAGAGTGAAGAGATGTGAAAGGAAATGATCTTATTTGCTTTCGGAGGTTAGATAACTCATTTCAAAATGCCCAGCTTTGCGCTTTTATTCATAAGTATATGTATCATTTTATGAATAAAAGAGGTACATATTTTGATTTGGAATAAGGCTGGGATGGAAGGTGC
Source organism: Moschus berezovskii (assembly GCF_049115385.1). Classification (NCBI taxonomy): domain Eukaryota; kingdom Metazoa; phylum Chordata; class Mammalia; order Artiodactyla; family Moschidae; genus Moschus; species Moschus berezovskii. The sequence goes on from NC_142461.1 coordinate 67,771,949, forward strand.
AATTTTTTAAGGCTTGCATTTTATTTCCGATGCTGTTTATGAGGATTTTTTTTTATTTTATAAGAATTTTTAATATCAGGCAATGTCATTTTAGCAACATATAATACAAGAATTGAATTATATCCTTTGTAGATTCCACCTCTTGCCTCCCAATATTCAGTCCAGAGAATGTAAAGATTTAGCCTTTAAAAATTTTGCAAGCTATATTTGTCTTTACAGCAGCTGATATGATCAGCGATTTGTATTTTTCATTTTCAATCTTAAACTTTCTTCATTCTGAGTAAAAGTGAAGCTTCTTAATCTATACATGTGACAATTACATGCTCTAGTCAACTAAGGTGGTGGGTTAAGTTTGTGTGGAATTATTATGGATATCACACACTATCTGATTTGCTCTGACATAACATTCTGTGCCATCAGCTTTCCTTTAGTCAAACTTTTGGAATCTTTCACATGTTTCTCCTTACCATGCTAAGGCTGGGCTTTGGCAAAAAGTTGTATGTTTAATAAAACACAATATTTACCCTCATTCTCCCAGTTCTATGCCAATACTCAGTTACCACGTTGCTTCCCACTATTAGTTATTCCTCTGCATACTTGTTAAACACAGCCTTCCCATAGACCTTTGAACCACTGTGAGCTGAAGCTCTGGTTAGTTGGCACTTATGAGGAAATCATCAGATTATCTTGTGTGTATTACCGCATCTCCCAGAGGTTTTGGGAAGTAGGAGCACATCTAAACTACTTCTTAAAATTTGGTAAGATTGACTTTCATGTTAGTTTGTCTAAACAAATTAATAAATTTCACTCCCTCTATTACCCATAAAGCTTTCCTGGTAGCTCAGTTGGTAAAGAATTTGCCTGCCACACAGGAGACCAGGGTTCAATCCCTGAGTTGGGAAGATAACCTGGAGAAGGAAATGGCAACCTAATACAGTATTTTTGCCTGGAAAATCTCATGGACAGAGGAGCCTAGAGGGCTACAGTCCTTGAGGCTGCAAGGGTTTGACATTACTTGGGAACTGCATTATCCATAAATGATTCAAATCACTTAAAAGCGTACATTTAATTTTTCAAAACACCATAAAGAGATTTAAGTGGGATTTGTGTATACTGAAGAATCCTTTTATTCTAGGGATAAATTCCTCTTGATCATGGTGTATGATCCTTTTAATGTGCTGTTGGATTCTGTTTGCTAGTATTTTGAGGATTTTTGCATCTATGTTCATTAGTGACATTGGTCTGTAATTTTCTTTTTTTGTGTGTGACATCTTTATCTGGTTTTGGTATCAGGGTGATGGTGACCTTGTAGAACAAATTGGGGAGTGATGGCCCTAGAATCTGTCATAGAGAGTGAAGTTAGTCAGGAAGAGAAAAACAAATGTTATATATTAATGCATATATGTAGGGTCCAGAAAAATGGTACGGATGAATCTATTTTCAGGGCAGAAACAGAGACACAGACATAGAGAACAGACATGTGGATGCTGTGGGGGAAGGGGAGAGTGGGACTAAGTGAGAGAATAGAACTGACATATATACACTACTGTGTGTGAAATAGATAGCTAGTGGGAACCTGCTCTAAAGGACAGGAAGCTCAGCTTAGTGCTCTGTGATGACCTGGATGGGAGGGATGGCGAGGGGGAGGGAGGTCCATGAGCAAAAGTGAAAGTTGCCCAGTCACGTCCGACTCTTTGCGACCCCATGGCCTATACAGTCCAGGGAATTCTCCAGGCCAAAATACTGGAGTGGGTAGCCTATCCCTTCTCCAGGGGATCTTCCCAACCGAGGAATCAAACTGGGGTCTGTTGCATTGCAGGTGGATTCTTTACCAACTGAGCTATCAGGGAAACCCCACAAACGAGGGGGTATATATATTTTTAACTGATTCACTTTGTTGTATAACATAACATTGTAAAGCAATTATACTCCAATAAAAAAACAATATACATATATTCACACACACACACACAAACACACACATATTTATAAGAATTAGGTTAGAAACAAGGAGAAAAGCTATTGGTGGAGGTATGCAAAGAAGCCAGGAATGAAGGCAAAACAAAAATGCAGGGCATGCGATCTGTTACTCTTGAAACAGATGGGCCTCAGCTGGTTCTGTAAGTATTCTGGTAACGAAATGAGAAGGAACATTTGATTGGCTACACTATTTAGAGTACATGAGAGTAAAAACAAACCCATCCCTAAGGAGAAGCACAATTCATTTTGATGTTAATGCAAGAATAACATTCTTTCTGGGATTCGCCCTAATGAGCACACCATGTAACGTGACAGTGTCCTCAGCATCCTCCATGTAGTGACCTGGGATTCCACTGGGGTGCCTCTTGTGTTTCTTAGTGTAGACTGATAGTGTCACACCACAGCCCAAGTCAGTATGCAAATGAAAAGGGGCAAAAACAGTCTTTGTTCACAAATTCCTGCTTGTCTAGCTTAAGAGCGGACTCTAGAATATCTGGATGGAAGGATAAAAATGATAGATTTTACACATTATCCCAAAACACTTATTTTTCTTTAAATTCAGCTTTTGATAAATACCAGAAGCCAGCAGCATGTTTTATGTTCTGGGCAAATGCTTAAGGTATGTACATTTTGTGTCAGCATTGAAGGATGAATCCAGGGGCCCTAACAGCTAGATAAGGGGGGTAAGGTTGACACATCCTATGGAAACTGAGCTGGAGGGAGGGCTTACCTGAATCAATGTTAGTTCCACTCAGGTAAGAGGTGAGCTGAAAGAATCTCTGTGTGCAAGAGCAGAAGGCTGAACTGTGGTTTACTCTTTCTAAGTATTTTTGTAATTTCTATTGCAGGAACATGAGAATCAAAGAAGTGGGGCCAACAAATGATAATAGTCCAGGTGAGTCACTGCCAAAGACTCAGAGGGAGCAAGGAAGTAAGATGGCGGATTTGTGCAGGTTCTAAGATACATCTAAATACAGTTTTCTGGCAAAGCATTTGATTTACTTGTCACTTTATTCATGCAATAAGTAAAAATGCGTGATTTAGTCCTCTATGTTTTTTTTTCATTCTCATCTTCCATGGATAGATCAATCTTTCTATGCCTTCCCTTGGAGGTTTTGGAGCTCACTATTTGATTTCTGACTTCTCAGCACAAATGACTGTAAGAGAGAACATGGCCAAGCCTATTCACATGGTCATATAAGAACTTCAATACTATATTCTGGTAATGACAGAAATCCTGGTCTCATGGTTTCCATCTTCTTGTTTTTAAATTGAGTAATAAGATAATGGCTAGGAATTACTGTTAGTAACACAGATAGGAGAGGGTCATTCTAACTTCCTCACTAGAGTAATTATTGGGAAAGCATAATTTTATGCTGAATAATTTTGAGACCTAATTACTGGATCTGCAAGGCTGTTTTTTAAATGTCAGTAATGGTAGAAAAAGATCCTTTATTCTTGAAGACCAGCAGGGTACTAGCAGTACAGAATGTTCTCATTAAAACTTCCCTTCTGTTTTAAAAATAGATGATCAAGGACACCCCAGTGTTTCCATCATTTCAGGAGATGTATATATACATGAGGAACGGTACATAGGAAGACTCAAATCTTTACAATGACACATGGAAGTTCACAGAATAAGAGAAAATTGTACCTGGAAGGGAGGTACAGGTACAGGCTAGCCAAGCCTCCTCACTTTGCAGGTGAGGAAACTGTGCTCTACAAGGGAGGCAGTACTTATAAATGTCACAAAGTTCACAGCAGCGCAAGTCTTGAGTTCAGGGCTCCTCTTTATGGATCTAGTGGTTGTCCCATTTCTCCTTGTGCCTACAGTGTCTGCTTGATGTTGCCACAACATGCTCAGACTCGGTGAGATGGATGGTGACTATCATGGTAATGTCAACCGAAGAAAATGCACAACCTAAAAGTTGAGAGTTATGTTTTATTTGGTGGACTTTCTGAGGATTTCAAGCCCAGGATGCAGCATCTTAGAAAACACTGAGAAAACCGTTCTAAAATGACAACAGGGGTTGGGGGCAGGATATCCAGGAGATTTTGCAACAAAAACCAGATAGTTGGAACAGGATCTACCTGACTCGGGAATCGAACCGGGGTCTTCTGTATTACAGGTGGATTCTTTACCAACTGAGCTATTAGGGAAGCCCCAAAAGAGTAATGTTAATGAAAGAAAACCAGATATCCCAGGTTAAGGAATTTAGCACTTTTCTATGTATGGGAAGACACAAGATTCTGGGCTCACTGAAATCATTCCTTTGATATGCACCTCAGCTGCCTGGGGCCAGTGTGCTGTGCTTTCTCATCCTGAGTCTCCTCTGGATGCACAGCTGGGTGACTGCAAACAAACCCCATCCTTGTCTCCATTCTGAGTTCCCTCAGGGGTCACCATCTCAGCAGCTGAAGTGTGATGATTTTATGGCTGCAACATCCTTTGTTTACTGATAAGGCAGGCAATATTTTAGTTCTAAGTAATTACATTCCCCTTTGCTAGTGGGTATGTTGTAGAGTGAGTTGTGTGAGAGGAGGTTTGCTGGTGCCCTTTGGAAAAGCTTGGCCTCTTTGACAAGACAAGGCACTTGAGATTCAAGCCCCTTTGCTAGTACTTCCCTTGCTTTCTCTTTTGGATACTCTCATGGGAGGATGAAAAGTGGATGCAAAGCTTAGAGCTATGACAGGTCCTCTTGTGACCATAAAAGCAGATTGCTGCCTTTGTACTGATGCCTGCAGATTAGAAGGAGAAAATTAGTCTCATCCTTGTGGACATAATCGATCTTCTGAGCACCTGTGACTGAGTACTTGCCTGCTAAGTTGCTTCAGTCATGTCTGACTTTTTGTGACCCCCATGGACTGTAGCCCACCAAGCTCCTCTGTCAATGGAATTCTCCATGCAAGAATACTGGAGTGGGTTGCCATGCTCTCCTCCAGGGGATCTTCCTGACCCAGGGATCAAATCCCTGTCTCCTGCGTTGCACACAGATTCTTTACTGCTGAGCCACCGGGAAGCCCCTGTGACTGAGTACACCTTTTAATTAGGCTAGCAGAATACTCCCTTGATTTAGGCCAGGCAGGAGGGTGCTTGATATATTTGAGAATAGACAAGGAACACATGTGTTTGGAGAGCAGTGAATGAGAGGGAGTGGAGAAGGAGATGAGGTTATGAGGTAAGGGGAGACCAAATCAGGCAGGGTTTTATAGCTTGGTAAGGACTGTGAAGAAAGCTGATCGCCGAAGAATTGATGCTTTTGAACTGTGGTGCTGGAGAAGACTCTTGAGAGTCCCTTGGACTGCAAGGAGATCCAACCAGTCCATCCTAAAGGAGATCAGTCCTGGGTGTTCATTGGAAGGACTGATGATGAAGCTGAAACTCCAATACTTTGGCCACCTCATGCGACGAGTTGACTCACTGGAAAAGACTCTGATGCTGGGAGGGATTGGGGGCAGGAGGAGAAGGGGACGACAGAGGATGAGATGGCTGGAGGGCATCACCGACTCAATGGACATGAGTTTGAGTGAACTCCGGGAGTTGGTGATGGACAAGGAAGCCTGGCATGCTGTGATTCATGGGGTCACAAAGAGTCGGACCCGACTGAACTGAAGGACTTTTAGCTTAGTGAGTGGGAAATCCTTGGAGAGGTGTAAGCAGAAGCATGCTGTGTTCTCACTTACCTGTAACTGAACTTCTCAGGCTGATAGGCTGAAAATAGATTGTTGAGGTCAAAGATAGAGTCAGGAAAACCTATTGGGAATCTATTGACATAATCCAGGGGAAAGATGGAGATAGCTTAGCCAAGACAGTAGGGGTAAAACTGTCTAGAAATCATCAGAATCTTGATAAACTCTAAAGGTAAAGATAAGACTGAATCTTAACAGAATAATGAGAGAGATAAAGAAAGATAGAGATAGAGAAGGGGGAGAGAGAGAGATCTAAGCCAATTACAAGGTTTTGGGCTTGAGCGACTGTAAGGACAAAGTTGCCATGAACATGAACTAACTGGGGAAGACAACAAGAGGAATGAAAGTTGGGGGAATGATCAGGAGTTCCGTTCTGGACATGTTAAGTTTGAGGTGCCTGTTACACTTAATGGTAGTGATGTTAGCTTGGCTGTCAGATCGTTAAGTCTGAAGTTCAGGGGAGAAATCCATGATGGAGATGTAAATTTGAGAATTTTTATCATATTGATTGTATTTATAGACATGGAGCTAGATGTGATCTATAAAGGGATAAGTATGGAAGGCAAAGAGAAGAGATGCTGACATTGATCTCTGGAGTGCCTCCACATTTAGAAGTGAGGAGAAACTGGAGCCTGAAAATGAGTATCCAGGAAGATAAGAGGAAAATTAGGAGAGAGGGTGATCCTGGTGGCCAAACCAAGAAAGTGTTCAAGGAGGAAAGATTAATCAACCAGGCCAGCAAAGTCAAGTTGGCTATAATCCCCAGTCAGGGTATAAGGGGATACTCTTATATTTTTTCTTCCAATATTTTCTAGTAGTCTTGGTGGGAGTGGAGAGAAGGAGAAGGAATACTTGCACTTCTTCAAGTTGCCTCTGACACCCGTCTGCTTGTTTAGATTTCTTAACCTCTACTTGCGCTCTGACGCCTCTGTGCACTGTCCCATTTTGCTACCACATCACTATACTGGAGGCCTCCTTGGCCATCCCTCCCCCCAGTCCACCAGCTCCAGGCTGCATGTGTGGCAGAATGAGTGAAAGATCTGAGGAAACTAGGGAGTGACGTCACAGCATAAATGGAATGAATCATCAAGGATAGGCTGGGTTATGCTCTGGTAACAAACAACCCCAAATATCAATGAGTGAAATCAAGAAACAAAATTCATCAGCTGGGCGTGTAAGATTTGTACATTTCACTTTACATATATTTTGCCGAAATAGAACTGCAAACAAATATTAGGCTCTACCTACTGACGTGCATGCTGAAGTATTTAGGGATGAAGTGTATTGATGTCTCCATTTTTTTTTTGCTATACCATGTGTTTTGGGGGATCTTATTTCCCTGTACAGAGATTGGACCTGTGCTCCCTGCAGTGGGAAGACTGGCATCCTAACCACTGGGAAACCAGGGAATTCTCTTTGCAACTTACTTTGAAATGCATCCAAAAATAAAACATATTGAAGAATGGGTGGAGGGATGAAAGGATGGATAGATATGTCACCTTTTAAAACCTAATCTCAAATCTTATGCAACACGGTTTTCATATATACTGTTTACGGAAACCATCATGAAGACTTGTTCAGAGTCAGAGGAAAGGGCAATAGATTCCAACTCTCCATGCGGGAAGGAGCAAAATACTGAAAGAGTGTGTGAAGTTAGAGATATGCTGTGGTTGTTTTGAGAATATGTAGCCCACCACAACAGCATCAGATATTTTTCTTAATGGGAATGTGTACACGAGCAGTGCTAAGGAAGCCTCCAACAGCTGAAGTGATGCTTGGCCATGGTGTAAGGAAGAATAGAAGCTGATAGTCTGGATTAGGTAGGCAAGACACATTTAATATTCCTATTTTGCATATGGGGAAACTGAGGAACAGGAGTTGATATATACGCCTAAGGTCTTGAGCTTTCATAAAGGGAGCACCAGAAGTGATTTCTAGTCTCCAGAACCTCAGCTCAGCTCTTGAGACAGCCAAGAGGTTCTTACCAAGACGTGTGAGGCATTTCTTCAACCCATTGCAAGAGGCACAGAAGAATTTCCAAGACGGTGACCTGAGAGCTTTTATTTATCAAATGGAACGGTGCTTTTTAGAAAAAGTGTAAATGCTGTGTTAGATCTTACTGCTGTAATTAATTGTAGACCCTTTTGTTGAGGTCTTTGATTCAAAAGTCTATTCAATTAACTGAGAATCCTTAATATGAAATTCTAGGAGATTCTAGGAAGTATACTTGAATTTAATGAAGGAGAGAAAAGTCTTTATTTCTTAGAATTAATTCCTTAAGGAGTTACCAGGTGAATTGATGAAGTGAGTTACTGACTTACTGCTTTCCCCCGTATCTGATTTCTGTAAACCTTTAGTGATTATTGAATGAGAAGAGTACTTTCTTTCCTTAGAGATCTTCAGGTCAATAAGTGTTTATTGAAAACTGTCTATGTGCTAGACACTATCTTATATTGGAGGAACACAATGCACACACCAGTGTCTCCTCTGAAAAAGCTTACATATAGTTCATTTGAATGTCAAACAAGAAGTGCTATGATATTTAGATATGTCTGCACTGGTTTGCTGGTATTTAAATTCGCTTGGGAGGAAAGGAGCAGTTGTACAGTGGGGTATGCTAGACAGAGTCAGGAAGGAATTGTTGGAATTCCCCAGACATAGCTGGCGGGAAACAAGCAGAATGCAATCTAATGTCTTTTGAAGCTTCATGCAATCCAAGATTAACTGGAGTGGTAAGGTTGGTGAATGGGTTTCCCCGATGGCTCAAGTGGTAAGGAATCCACCTGCAATGCAGGAGACACAGGAGATGTGAATTTGATCCCTGTGTCAGGAAGATCCTTTGGAGAAGGAAATGGCAACTAACTCCAGTATTCTTGCCTGGAAAAACTCCCATGGACAGAGGAGCCTGGTGGGTTACAGTCCATGGGGTCTCAAAGAGAAGGACATGACTGAGCACTCAAGCATGCACATGAGGGTGGTGAATAAAATTAATTTCATCTTCTTCTGGTGTAGTAGATTCCATTTGTCCAGTTCAGTAGATTTTCTTGGCCAATATCACCTTTTTTGGATTGGATATGAAATTCATCCATTTTCTCGTTTGCTTAAAACAAAGAAAAACATTATAAATACTTATAATGAGTTCAGTTCAGTTGTTCAGTCATGTCTGACTCCTTGCAATCCCATGGACTACAGCATGCCAGGCTTCCCTGTCCTTGACCAACTCCCGGAGCTTACTCAAACTCATGTCCCTTGAGTTGGTGATGCCACCCAACTGTCTCATCCTATGTTGTCCCCTTCTCCTCCTACCTTCAATCTTTCCCAGCATCAGAATCTTTTCCAATAAGTCAGTTCTTCACATCAGGTGGCCAAAGTATTGGAGTTTCAGCTTCAGCATCAGTCCTACAAATGAATATTCACTGATTATTTTCCAAAACCTCTTTGCTTAGTCTGTAGAGCTGAAATTTCCATACTTGATCAGTATTAACCTTTCAAGTTGGTTTGGATTTTGGGTGCATGGATTACTCAGTCATTAAGGACTAATTGCTCTAGTTATTCCAGGGAGGAATTTGATTCCACTTTAAGTGTGTTTCTCTTTGTAGTCTCCTCTCTAAATAGGAAGATGGGTTGTGTCTTGCTTTAACTGTAACTTCTCAGTTTCTAACAAATTTAGTCTGTTGCCACTGAGGAAAGTAGGATGAGAATCTTCAGACAGAAATTCTGAGTCTTAGCATCAGTCACAGGCATTGCATCCCCCTCTCCTGGGACACTTTCTGGGCTAATCCTCAGAGGTCTGTCCCATCTCAGGTTCTTAAATATGCCTGGGTAACCACCACATGTCATGGTAAGACATACATAAAAAAGCCAGTCATGACTTAAATCCCCAACAACAGGGGAATGTCTTCCTAAGATATGGCACGGTCATGCTACTGAACACATTGCTTTGTTTAAAATGAATGAGGTAGCTCTCTATATTCTATCAGAGAAAGATCTCACAGATGTGTGTGGTCTGTTAAGTTGCTCAGTCTTGTCTGACTCTTTGCAACCCCATAAACAGTAGCCTACCAGAATCCTTTCTCCATGGAATTGTCCAGGCAAGAATACTGGAGTGGGTAGCCATTTCTTTCCCCAGGGGATCTTTCAGACCCAGAGATCAAAACCACATCTCCTGCATTGGCAGGCAGATTCTTTACCATCTGAGCCACCAACGTAGCTCAAAGATATACTGTCAAGTAAAAAAATTGAGCTGCAGAGCAATGTATGACACTGTCTATATGAAGTTACTTTCATATAATAGTACTCTGTGTTTCATGGGTCCACATATGTGGATGTAAATGGAAGGAGAAGCTCTGGAAGCAGAGACTCCAAGATATAGAAGTGGTTATCTTCAGAAGACAGGATTGAGGGTGATGGCCCAATTGGAGTTGGAACTTATCTGTAATAGTTGAGAGTTTTTGTTACATGTCTATTTGTTGTTTTTAGGGAAGAGATCATACTCATATATTACTCATGTGACTTTAAAAGCTAAATAGAAGTCAATTAGAAGTGGCTGTTTTAGGCAATGCTTGCCATGGTGGGGTTAATTAATTAAACAAGAAGGCCATTAGACAGATGTGATTCTACTGCTGTGGTACTGTGTGTGGAGTGAGGGAGGGGAAGACATTTTCCTCTACTTTTCTAGGTCTTCTATCTGGTCCAAGAATTAAATTGACACAAGACAGATTAACAGGGGAAGATCAAATAAAAGTTTAATAACACATTGTGAACTACAAATTGGCACTTGCCATCTACCTCTTCAAGGATTAAATCATGTGTTGCTGCTGCTGCTGATTTTCAACATCCCCCTGAAAATAGTTCAGGGTGGAGAGCAAAAATGAGGAACTTTGTGCTGGTGGCGGGGGAGCATCTGGCAGAACAGGTCTTCAGATAGTTAGATATTTTCAGGAGCTGATTTTATGAGCCCAATTCTGGTATCATCCCTTATCTAGAAAAAGCACTAAAATCCTTCATGGTGATGACTATTCCTCATGACTAGCAAAAACTTCAGGAGACTAGTAGAAACCTTCTGGGAAAAAAAAATAAAAGTGTTTGATTGCATGTACTCCTCGTTCACCAAGATCACATAGATACTGACCATCCCCCTTGCCTCTTGGGGCAGTTTCTCAGAGCTACATGAGGTGCTGTCTCCCAAACTGCAGCCCTCATTTTGCCCCAAATAAAACTTAAGTTGAAACTTTCACATTGTGTGTGTGTGTGTGTTTGACAATGTGTACCTGTTACAATGCATCACTTGCCAAAATGGGTGACCTTAAATACCATTTTCAGCTAAAAACTAAAGGGGATGTTGGGGGCAGAGGTTGGGACTTCAAAGGAGAGGAAGGCAATTCACAGGGGGTTGGAAAGGCAAATGTTTGGTAAACAAATAAAAAGGTTTGCTGAGCCCTACAGAGACAATGGGACACAGAGTGGACTCTGATCTCTAGACCCAGTTTCCTGACCTGTGTGTGCTCAGTCGGGTCCTACTCTCTGTGACCCCATGGACTGTAGCCCGCCAGGATCCTCTGTTCATGGGATTCTCCGGGCACGAATACTGAAGTGGGTAGCCATTTCCTCTCCAGGAGATCTTCCTGACTGAGGGATTGAACCTGCGCCTCCTGCATTGGCAGGTGGATTCTTTACTACTGAGCCACTTGCACCTCACCCATATTCCTTGCCGATCTTTGTGGTGATTGACGTATTCGGGGAACAGACTCTCTGTCAACATTCTTTCAGATGGTTAGGAGGAAGGTCAAACTTTCTTCCTTAGTCTATTGGCCCTTGATTGTTTCTAACTCAAAATAATCCACATGCTGGAGACATCTTGGTGCGGTAAATTTTGCTTGCCTTCAATGGTGACTCAAAATCTGAGCTTGTAAGTGCCTTAAGGTTATGAAATCAAAATGCTAAAGACAACCAATCACAAATGGCCAGGTAGGCTTTAAGCTTTAGCCAATCAAATAATTTCCTTTTTTTGTTTCTATACTTTCTCGTATAAATCTTTGCCCTGGCTCCTGTTGGAGGAGTTCTTTTAACCACTTCTGGTTTGGCACTGTTCAATTCGAACCAATTTTTCTTAAATAAACTCTTAAAATTTTTAATAAGTCTTATCTTTTATTAGCGGAAAGGCTGAGAACCCCTCAAATCTGGTTCTACTGCTCATAGCTGTATTAATTTAGCAAGTCACTTATCTGCTGAGCCCAGTAACAACAACTTTGCAGGGTTGTTATGAGAATTATGTCTGATAATTTATGCAAAGCACTAGGCTCTTTTGCTTCCTACTCATGAATTTTGGATCCTGGCTTCATGCCCCTAGCTTCATTACTGGCTTTGGACTTGTCAGGGTTAGATACCCACTTGGAGCCTCCAAAGTTCTATTGTTTTCAGTCCTGCAAGCCTGTGCCTCTGGTCGAAGTTTCCCTGAAATTTCTGTCAAGAGAATCCCTCTCCCCAGTCTCTCTCCAGCCACACAGAATTCTACCTGCAGGGTCATTACCTCCCTGGGGGTGAAGGAGGTAGCCTAACACACTTATCATTTATATTCCTCCATTAACACAATGAAGGATGTTTTCAGTTCTTGCATATTCTGAGTCATAATTCTCCTCTCTCAGTTGTTCCTGTATGGGAAGTGGGCATTTGTAAATCAATGGCAGTTTTGCCTGAGACCAAACAATGGACCCAACAGTGCCTGGAGCTTTGTTGGAGCAGGTACAAAGAAGGCAGACTTTTCTGGGGTAAGTTGGCCACAAGTGACTACCAGTAACAGTGAGGCTGCTGCCTCTTCCTGTGAGACAGTGTAACTGGGAAGGGTTAATTTTAGTTCCATATTGGATCTGCTTCTGTGACTTTAACTCTTATTTTGCCACTTTTGTTATTATAGGCATATATAATGGACTGCCTCAGGGACCCCTGCCCACCTGCTTCCCCCTGACCTTTGGGCTAGGGTACGTTTGTTGGCTTACAGGGAGATAGCCTGACCCTGCCCACCTGCAAAGGACTGTGACATTCTTGAATTCTTTGTGTGGGAAATGGCACCCCTTGTCTGCTGCTTACCTGGGTGGCTCAGAAATTCACATTTGGGGGACTGGAATTACAGAAAAATGTGGCATATTTGTTTATTGATATGATAGGAGATATTCCATTTCACACCACCTGTAAAGTGACTGTAAGGAAGTAAAACTAACACATCCTCCTGCCTGAGGCTTGCCATTCTAGGAGATACTTGGAAGAATTAAATGGTCTTTTTACTTTGTTTCCTCACCTTCCCACATCTCTGATTCATGACAGAACCTGGCATCAAGGTCCTGACAAGATGGTTATTTTGAGACATTCATCTGCCATCTTCACGGTCAGCCGGCTCTCTGAATAAAATCATACTCTTTATCACAACACATCATCTCCTGGATTTATTAGCCTATCGTGCCTCGAGCAGAGGAAGCTTGGACTTGGTAACAAGAGGAGATATTCCCAGGTTAGAACATTCATGGTTCAGTGAAGAGCCAGAGTGGTTCCCTCTTTTATACATGAAAGTGAAAGTTGCTTAGTTGTGTCTGACTCTTTGTGATCCCATGGACTATACAGTCCATGGAATGCTCTAGGCCAGAATACTGGAGTGGGTAGGCTATCCCTTCTTCAGCAGATCTTCCCAACCCAGGAACTGAACTGGGGTCTCCTGCATTGCAGGCAGATTCTTCACCAACTGAGCTATGAGGGAAGCCTTCCTTTATACCTATTTTGTTGTTTTACAAAATCATTTTCCTTTGAAACTTTCCAGGAAATGCAGGTTTAAAATTCCTTTTGTTTTCTCTTACCCTGCTGCTTTCTGCTCAAGCTCCTCTTTTCAACATTGCCAACAGAGCAATTTTGCTGCCTGCTTGTTGATTTACAGAATATGTTTGAGACCCAGGTTTCTTAGCTTTATTCCTTGCTGATAATATGAAGAATGTGAATTTCCTGTTGTTGTTGGAGATGAAGGCTTTTCTTGGATGTGTTTGGAAAAATGAACACTCAGCTCAAGGAGGTGTCCACCCTGACTTCTGAAAATGTTGGCTTCACTCACAAATGGTCTAACTGCTGTAGAACTGTGGGGATTTAGAAAACTGGCCTCTTTGTCCAGGAATCATTACTCCTTCCTCATTCTTTCGCCCTGAAATTTCCACTGATAAGAGTCATACCCAGGGGTGATTCCAGTAAAATGTATGGTGTGTTTCTGAACCAAACTTGGGTCTACTTGCCCAAACAGAGCAAAGCCATTCTACTGACAACAAGTTGTCAAACGGTCTTAGAAGATGATACTCTCATCCACCTGCTAGGGCTTTTTGCTGCCTCCTCCCAAGTTGTACGGGCAGGGTGGAGGGCAATGAGGACAAAGCATACCCAGGGAACAGGGTCCCAGAGCAGGCCTGCTGAGCTGGGGAGGCAGCTGGAGCTGTGGCTTCTCAGGGTCAATGTCTAGAAGAAACAAGGTTGTACCTGGCAAAACAGGCAAAGCATCAAGACTGAAGAATAAGATGAGAGTGGAGAAAAACAACTCAGGGCACCTGGGAATAAAAGCACAGAGGGCTGGGAAGTGGTGTGTAAGTGGTGACGGTACAAGGTGCTCCACTTGTAAAATGGTCCTCATGAGCTGTGTTGAGTGTGGGCAATGCACTGGCTCACAGGAGGGATGCTAGAGCAGACTATGGCATTGATCTAATAATCCTTTCAGTGAGATGGGTTGTCACCATGGGGTATCCACTGAAGATTTTCTGTATAGGTCTCAGTTTGTTGACAGCACAAATATATATTGTCTGCTCTCCTTGCCTGTTTTCCTGGATTCCTTTTGCCAGCTCTACAGAAGCTGGTGTGATTAAATGTACCTTGGCTTCATCACATACCCCCTTCAGGCATTTGAATGATCTTTTTTTTTTTTTAATTATTCCACGCCACAGAGTGTAGCTCCTGAACCCTCTGCCAAAGATCACTCAGTGAGTGAAGCCAAATGTGGTTCTTTTAGAGCTGTGTTGACTCAGTGTAGGAATCATTGTCTGAGCACAATGTATGGAGTGTTTTCCTTGTCACTGGGCCATGAAGGCAGCTTAAATCGAAAGCTGCCATTTGAGGGTTGATGACTGGCTTTTGGCCTCTTTTTCCCTCATAAGTAAGAGCTAGGATAATTTTAAAGATTAAGATAAGAGGCTCTCCATTATTTTTCATATTCATACTGGAGGCCTGTGGTTTGCATTCTGCATAAATGTATCTCAGAGAAGACTGCCTGGTGTATAATTCAAATTTGGAAACAGACACTGTCATGCCAAACAGAATGCATGCATTCTCTAAGCAAGGAGAACATTCAGCATCCTTGTCCTTTTCCATTGGGCTTTATTTTGCATCATGCTTTTTTGACTATTTTCTTTCAGAGTCTCCATGTACAGTTGTAAGCTAGGCTTCTGAGTTGGGTAGGTTGTGCCCTGCAAAAATTTTCCTTGTCTAAGAAGACTCCATAATGTTGTATGCATTGTGACTTTGTGTACCTATGATAAAAAGGTCTCAAAGATGACAAAGTGTCCTATTCTAACAAATATGGAAAATGTTCTGACAGATGGCAAGGATGTGTTCTGAGGAAGGGATACCTTTTCCTTATTTGTTCGTCCTAGATGAACAAACTTTAGGAAACTTGAAATACAGAGAGGTTTTATCCCTTGCTTCAGTATGTGAAGGTACTGGGTGTTTGTGTGGCCCTAACTATGTATTGTGCAGTAGTTAGGAAATTAAAAGACGCTTACTCCTTGGAAGGAAAGTTATGACCAACCTAGAGAGCATATTAAAAATCAGAGACATTACTTTGCCAACTAAGGTCCGTTTAGTCAAAGCTATGGTTTTTCCCGTGGTCATGTACGGATGTGAGAGTTGGACTGTGAAGAAAGCTGATCGCCGAAGAATTGATGCTTTTGAACTGTGGTGCTGGAGAAGACTCTTGAGAGTCCCTTGGACTGCAAGGAGATCCAACCAGGCCATTCTAAAGGAGATCAGTCCTAGGTGTTCATTGGAAGGACTGATGCTAAAGCTGAAACTCCAATACTTTGGCCACCTCATGCAATGAGTTGACTCACTGGAAAAGACTCTGATGCTGGGAGGGATTGGGGGTGGGAGGAGATGGGGACGACAGAGGATGAGATGGCTGGATGGCATCACCTACTCGATGGACATGAGTTTGAGTGAACTCCGGGAGTTGGTGATGGACAGGGAGGCCTGGCGTGCTGTGATTCATGGGGTCACAAAGAGTCGGACACAACTGAGTGACTGAACTGAACTGAACTGAACTATGTATTATCTGGGAGGTGGAAGCTCATCAAGGTGATGGGCGGAAGGGCTGTTAATGGGAATTGAAGAGGCAGCCCTGGCTTGGCTCTCTTATTTCCTAGAAATGCATAGGGCTTTCCTATGTCCAGGGAGAGATGAATGGGTTATAGTCTTCATGAGAAGTGGGGACTCAGGGCCTGCTTGTCCACAGTGCTCTGGATGGGATGGTGGGCACCACAGAGCCAAGGAGGGTATGGATGTGCTTGGAAGTTTTGGCAAAGGACCTCTGAGGCCCAGTTTGGTACAGGGCAGGGATGTTCCACCTTCTAAACAAGTCTTTGCGACCTGAGCGCTGAGCATCTTAGTGGTGTTAAAAAAACAAAATTCAACTGAGTACATTTTAAGATCTAATTGGCTGTATTTAACAATTCACAGACTTTCTTTTTGGCACAGTGGATAAGAATCCACCTGCCAATGCAGGGGACACGGTTTCGATCCCTGATCTGGGAAGACTCCACATACCACATGGCAACTAGGCCTGTGTGCCACAAATTCTGAGCCTGAACACTAGGACCCACAAGCCACAACTAATGCGCCTCTGTGCCTCAATTACAGAAACCTGTGTGCAATACTTTGGCCACCTCATGCGACGAGTTGACTCACTGGAAAAGACTCTGATGCTGGGAAAGGTTGGGGGCGGGAGGAGAAGGGGACGACAGAGAATGAGATGGCTGGATGGCATCACCGACTCTGTGGACATGAGTTTGAGTGAACTCCGGGATTTGGTGATGGACAGGGAGGCCTGGTGTGCTGTGATTCATGGGGTCGCAAAGGGTCAGACACGACTGAGCGATTGAACTGAAATGAACTGAACTGAACTGATGTGCCTGGAGCCTGTGTTCCACCACAAGAGAAGCTACAGCAATGAGAAACCTGTAAAGCGCAATGAAGACTAGCCCCCTTACCACAACTAGAGAAAGCCATGTGTAGCAACAAAGACCCAGGGCAACAAAAAATAATAAATACATACATTAAAAAAGCAACAATTCACAAATCAGGCAGCATTCCATCTAGTAAATAGAAAAGGGACCTCGAGAAGCTGTACAAAATGGATGGCTTTTATAGAACCTGGAGGAAGAAAGAGGTTATTTGCTAAAGAAATGAAAGGATTGTTTCTGAAGCTTTTACCTCACTAGTGCTGGCCAGGAACTACAGGTAAGTCTCAGTCTGCAGTGCAGGGGGCAAGTGGCCCCACCTCAGGTCTGTTGTTTTTTTCTCTGCCTCCTTCTCCCACTCCTCCTCTCCTTCACTCCCCCTCACTCCTCCTTCTCCTCTTCTTCCTCTCCTCCTTTTTCCTCTGCTACATTTTCTTCTCCTCTGCCTTTTTTCTCCAGCAGCAGCCAGTAGGGATATCAGAACATGGATCTCTTCCTCAAATTTTCTGCTCTGCGTAAGCCATGCTTCCTTTCCTAGGACTTCAGTATGAATTTACATGATGTTAGGCATCTTACCAAATTAAGTCTAAACAAAAAATAAAGCCATGTGATGTCACTTGTACCCAAGTCCAGTGGAGCAAATTTATGCGCTCTACACCTGAAAACAGATGGTCCTTTTAGCTCAGAATCACAGTGTTTCCAAAGAAGACATCTAGCGCCAGTCACTGAAAGCAAGTGACACTGGTAAAATCTGTCTTTAGTGCTCTGTCTCTTTCTTTTAAAAAACCCAACCTCTCTCATTAAGTTTTGTTCACTTCTTCCTCCCAGGAACCCAGCATGCAGCTGGTGCATGTTTGCTGCCCCAGGAGGCAGCCCATGCTCTCCTTCTTGCCTCAGTCCCGACCCTGTATAAGCACACGTGTCCTGTGACACATCCGTTCCAAACTTCCTCTCTGGAAACAAATCAGGGGAGAGGCGTTAATGACTTGTGGTGAATTAATAGGTCACCCTGCTGTCAAAGACAAAAACAAACTAGAAACCCAATTAGCAAAGGCCATTTATTCATAAGCCTGCAGCTGCCAGGGAACCATCCACTGTCACTTTCTTTACAGCAGGGATCTTAAAGGTCTGTCTTCCCTGGTGGTTCAAATGGTAAAGAATCTGCCTGCAATGCAGGAGACTCAGGTTTGATCCCTGAGTCAGGAAGATCCCCTGGCGGGAGGGACTAGAAACCAGTATTCTTTTTTTTTTCATTGTGTTCATTTTATTTTCCTTAATACATATTTGAAGAAATAAATATGCTAAAGATTGCTTATCCAGTATCCATTTTCCCCCTTCCCTAAAAAATAAATTATTTATTTATTTTAATTGGAGGCTAATTACTTTATAATGTTGTAGTGGTTTTTGCCATACATTGTCATGAATCAGCTATGGGTGTACATGTGTCCCCCATCCCAACTCCCCTCCCACCTCCCTGCTCATCCCATCCCTCTGGGTTGTCCCTGTGCACTGGCTTTGAGTGCCCTGTCACATGCATTGAACTTGGAATGGTGATCTATTTCACATATGGTAATATACACGTTTCAATGTTATTCTCTCAAATCATCCCACCCTCACCTTCTCCCACAGAGTCCAAAAGTCTGTTCTTTATATCTGTGTCTCTTTTGCTGTCTGACATATAGGGTCATCATTACCACCTTTCTAAATTCCATATATATGCGTTAATATACTGTATTGGTGTTTTTCTTTCTGACTTACTTCACTTTGTATAATAGGTCCAGTTTCAACCACCTCATTAGAACTGAGTCAAATGCATTCCTTTTAATAGCTGAGTAATACTCCATTGTGTATATGTACCACAGCTTTCTTATCCATTTGTCTGCTGATGGACATCTAGGTTGCTTCCATGTCCTGGTTATTGTAAACAGTGCTGCGATGAACACTGGGGTACATGTGTCTCTTTCGATTCTGGTTTCCTTAGTGTGTATGCCCAGCAGTGCGATTGCTGGATCATATGGCAGTTTTATTTCCAGTTTTTTAAGGAATCGCCACACTGTTCTCGATAGTGGCTGTACTAGTTTGCATTCCCACCAACAGTGTAAGAGGGTTCCCTTTACTCCACACCTTCTCCAGCATTTATTGCTTGTAGACTTTTTGATAGCAGCCATTCTGACTGGCATGAGATGTAACCTTATTGTGGTTTTGATTTGCATTTCTCTGATAATGCCACTCCAGTGTTCTTGCCCTGAGAATTCCATGGACAGAGGAGCTTGGTGGGCTACAGTCCACGGGGTCGTGAAGAGTCAAATGCTGAGACTGAGACAACTAACACTTTCACTTTGACAAAGCTTTTATAAACTAAAAGGTGGAAGTCTTGAGATAGTCTCTGACTGGTGAGCATTCAATTGGGGTGGCTTTCTGATTGACCTTTAAGTGTATTTGATAGCCTTTAAATAGTTTAATATCTACTTGGTGTTGGAGAAGACTATTGAGAGTCCCTTGGACTGCAAGGAGATCCAACCAGTCCATTCTAAAGGAGATCAATCCTGGGTGTTCATTGGAAGGACTGATGCTAAAGCTGAAACTGCAATACTTTGGCCACCTCATGCAAGAGTTGACTCACTGGAAAAGACTCTGATGCTGGGAAAGGTTGGGGGTGGGAGGAGAAGGGGATGACAGAGAATGAGATGGCTGGATGGCATCACTGACTCAGTGGACATGAGTTTGAGTGAACTCCGGGAGTTGGTGATGGACAGGGAGGACTGGTGTGCTGCAATTCATGGGGTCGCGAAGAGTCAGACACGACTGAACGACTGAACTTACTGACTGACTGACTTTTACATAACTGGGGAATTTTCAAGGTGGGAAGAAATGGAAAGGGCTTTTCTGCCTTCCCTGGGGTATTTAAAGATGTTTCTTAACTCTGCAGGGCAGAGTGGGAATCTGGGTGCTGGCTAGCAGGAGTAGGGAATAATATTCTCCAAACTAAGAAAAAACTTTGAAAAACAAAGCCGGCAACTCCATAATGTATAATTATGACTTTCATTCTGGGTAGCTTCCATAAAGGCAGGATTGACTGGACAGTATTTAAGAGGCATTCACAGTTTCAATCCACACTGCTCAAGGGGTGCAGAGGGATTTAAAAGGGCTAAAGTTAAAAGGAGAACCTTACTACCAAGGGAGAAACACTTCTGTGCTAACAGGAACTGGGTTTTTCTATCCCCCGTGGGTCTCATGACCATTATTCCTCGAGGACCATTAACCATCTGCATTTGTAAAAGACATTCTTCAAATTCTCTAGTCAGAGGAAGGCAGAGGTAAAATTTTGTTGGGAACTTTTCTGGCTTTAGCACATGCCTCAAGAGTAGGCTAAAGCCTAGTTGTGCAGGTTGGGGGTGGGGTAGGACTGCAGGCCTGAGGTGGAGCTGACAAAACAGAATCAATATGGTTCAGCCACACACTGGTCCTGGCAGAGACCAGCCAGGGTTTCTTTCCTTTGTGTGAGATTGTGTTTTTCTTGCTTCTAAGATTGAGATTCTTGAGAAATAACTTCTCACTACTGGGATTCCATCCCTTCCTTTTATTGTATTTTAACAGCAGCAACAATCATGAAAGAAAAGAAAAATCTATTGTGCACTGACTACTTGTACAGATGTGTGTACGTGTGCTGATTTGCTTCAGTCATGTTCGACTCTTTGCAACCCCATGGACTGGAGCCCGCCAGGTCCTAAGAATCTCTGTAGTCCATGGGATTCTCCCGACAAGAATACTGGAGTGGGTTGCAATGCCTTCCTCTAGGGGATCTTCCTGACACAAGGATCCAACCAACATATCTTATGTCTCCTGCGCTGGCAGGCAGGTTCCTTACCACTAGTGCCACCTGGCAAGACCATGAAGTACAGATTCAGTTCAGTTCAGTTGGTCAGTCGTGTCCGACTCTTTGCGACCTCATGAATCATAGCCCGCCAGGCCTCCCTGTCCATCACCAACTCCTGGAGTTCACCCAAACCCATATGCATCGAGTTGGTGATGCCATCCAGCCATCTCATCCTCTGTCGTCCCCTTCTCCTCCTGCCCCCAATCCCTCCCAGCATCAGAGTCTTTTCTAATAAGTCAACTCTTCGTGTGAGGTGGCCAAAGTTTTGGAGTTTCAGCTTTAGCATCAGTCCTTCCAGTGAACACCTAGGACTGATCTCCTTTAGAATGGACTGGTTGGATCTCCTTGCAGTCCAAGGGACTCTCAAGAGTCTTCTCCAGCACCACAGTTCAAAAGCATCAATTCTTCGGCGATCAGCTTTCTTCACAGTCCAACTCTCACATCCATACATGACCACGGGAAAAACCATAGCCTTGACTAGACGGACCTTTGTTGGCAAAGTAATGTCTCTGCTTTTTAATATGCTATCTAGGTTGGTCATAACTTTCCTTCCAAGGAATGTCTTTTAATTTTAGGGCTGCAATCAGCATCTGCAGTGATTTTGGAGCCCCCCAAAATAAAGTCTGACACTGTTTCCACTGTTTCCCCATCTATTTCCCATGAAGTGATGGGATCAGATGCCATGATCTTAGTTTTCTGAATGTTGAACTTCAAGCCAACTTTTTCACTCTCCTCTTTCACTTTCATCAGGAGGCTTTTGAGTTCCTCTTCACTTTCTGCCATAAGGGTGGTGTCATCTGCATATCTGAGGTTACTGATATTTCTCCCGGCAATCTTGATTCCAGCTTGTGCTTCTTCCAGCCCAGCGTTCCTCATGATGTACTCTGTATGTAAGTTAAATAAGCAGGGTGACGATATACAGCCTTGACATACTCCTTCTCCTATTTGAAACTAGTCTGGTGTTCCATGTCCTGTTCTAACTGTTGCTTGCTGATTTGCATATAGGTTTCTCAAGAGGCAGGTCAGGTGGTCTGGTATTCCCATCTCTTTCAGAATGTTCCACAGTTTATTGTGATCCACACAGTCAAAGGATTTGGCATAGTCAATAAAGCAGATATAGATGTTTTTCTGGAAATCTCTTACTTTTTCCATAATCCAGCGGATGTTGACAGTTTGATTTCTGGTTCTTCTACCTCTTCTGAAACCAGATTGAACATCTGGAAGCTCATGGTTCATGTATTGCTGAAGCCTGGCTTGGAGAATTTTGAGCATGGCTTTACTAGCATGTGAGATGAGTGCAACTGTGTGGTAGTTTGAACATTCTTTGACATTGCCTTTCTTTGGGATTGGAATGCAGATTGACTTTTTCCAGTCCTGTGGCCACTGCTGAGTTTTCCAAATTTACTGGCATATTGAGTGCAACACTTTCACAGCATCATCTTTCAGGATTTGAAATAGCTCAATTGGAATTCCATCACCTCCACTAACTTTGTTCATAGTGATGCTTCCTTAGGCCCACTTGACTTCACATCCCAGGATGTCTGGCTCTAAGTGAGTGATCACAGCATCTTGGTTATGTGGGTCATGAAGATCTTTTTTGTGCAGTTCATCTGTGTATTCTTGCCACCTCTTCTTAACATCTTCTGCTTCTGTTAGGTCCATACCATTTCTATTCTTTATCGAGCCCATCTTTGCATGATATGTTCCCTTGGTATCTCTAATTTTCTTGAAGAGATCTCTAGTCTTTCCCATTCTGTTGTTTTCCTCTATTTCTTTGCATTGATCGCTGAGGAAGTCTTTCTTACTATAAGGTAAATGTAGTGATTCCCATTTTAATGAAAGAGAAACTGGATCTCCAAGAGGTTGAGTGAACTGGCCACTGCTCTTCAGCTATTCAGCCAGTAAAAGTCAGAACTGGGACTGCGATCTATTTGGTTCTGAACATCAGGATCTTTCAACGATACCATCTCCTCCTTGGGAAAAGTCAAGGAAGAGAATGATGGCAGCAACTGGGGGGAAATGTTGTGGGTGAAGAGCTCCACTAACATCTTCTAGAAAAAACCTTCTGTTTGGGCCAAAAGTGTAAAAAACTACATGTATTTCTAGCTTTGCATGTACAGTGTCTGTCCTGAAGTTTGGCATTCTTCAATTTCATCTGTGGCTGCATTAGTGAAAACGGCCAAAGGTTGTTTAGAAAGAGGTGGGGATAGCTAGAGGACTCTAGGGTCTGGAAGAGACAAGTAGACTGTGACAACCCAATTGTTACTAACTGTATTTGCTACTGGGATCCTAACCGTAACCCTAACCAAAATCTTACATCTTGAGACAGAGGGTTAAAAAAAAAAATTGTTCTTAAACTTTCAAAAGGGAAAAAAATAGCAGTAAAGAAGAATATTAAGCTCCTAACATTTTCTCTGTTACTACACAGTTGAGTGTATTTCTTATCAAATTTTCAGCTCAGTCACACGATTCCACACAGTCCTTTTGTTGACCTATTGCTGCAGTAATTTGACATTAGGTGAGATGATTGGGCACTGTGCTGAAACAGCCTCACGGGAGTGGAGAGAAGTGATAGCAACCATCCAAAACAAGATAATGTTCTTTTCAAGTGTATACCTGGCTGGACTTGATTGTACCATACTTTGTGGTATGTTGTAAAGTTTCCTCCTTCTGTCACTCTTGCATCCTTTTAGGCACCTGATACCCTTGGATCCCTGGTGTGAAACTTTACCTAAAGCTCCCTCTTCACACCCTTCAGTGTGCATACTTGGCAGGGAGTAGGGAGCAGGCAGGATGTTTTCAGGAACTCTTTGGCTTTTCATCCACCACCAGGATGGTTCCATCTGCAAATGGGGTACACCATTAGTACTTAAAAATCACCAAAAGAAGTTGACTTTAGTTACCGCTTGCTGAGGGGTCCTTCTAGGTGCAATGTGGAAAGTGGAATCAGATGTTTGGCTATGGGAGAGGTAGAAGAGTTAGAAGCTCCTGTCACCCCCATCCAGGTGCCTAATGGATGCTGATGGGAGACAGGATACCAATAAACAGATGTCTCTGTTGTTTGTGAATTTTATTGTGGAGGAGAAAAAAGGTTATCATGTAAATCAGAGCAGAAAACCAACACAAATTACTCATTACCTTTTAACTGCTACCAGTCAATTAATGTTCTTTTCCTGTACTTAGAAGCTTGTACTTCCCTTCCCTGGAGCTTTTGAGTCATACTGGGAAGGTGCAAAATATATTCATTCTCAAAGTATGATGACTCCCAAAATCTTGGGCATGGGCCATCATCTTAAAGATGCTCAGTACGCACAGAGCTAGGAGCTCCCACGTTTCTTAGCTCACTTGTGCAAAGCAGAAAGGAGGGCTTATGGTTACACTGGCAACGATCTGTAATTCCTAATATAAGCCAAGCTCTCATTACTCCTAAGATTACTCAGAGCAGTTTTGTATTAACTAGAGGTCTCCTGACCACTGAGATTCAAATGAAGTTGGCTCTGATCTCATTCAATATTCAGTAGGAAGTTGGAGTCATTCCCAGTCTCTCGAGGGATTCTGGGGGAAGGTGGCTTACATTTCTACTGGTTGCCTCTGGCTTCAAGCCTCTTTTTCACAGAGTAATTCCACTCACAGAGCATGTTGCTCTCCCTCTCATGCTGTCATGCTCTAAAATGCATCATCTGAGCTATAGAACCTGGACCCTTCCCTTGCTTGACAACCTCTTCCCTATGCCTGGAACCCCGAAGCCTTGATGTGGTAATTTACTTTAGTGAAGATTTGGGAAACCAAAGAGAACTGCTACTATGAAAATCCAAACAATAAAAAATTGGACAATATATTGTATAACCCCTTCACCATTTTCACCAGTCCAAGCTCCAGCTTCCCAACATGCTGGTTGGCTCTCCTCACTTGTTTTTCTGCTTCCTTTTTTATCCTGTTTATTTCCCTTCCCTCCTCTACTCCCATCCTTTTCCGCTAAGGGACAGCAATAGGAAATAGTCCAAAGCGCTTAGCTCAGCCTTGGGTCTTTTTACATATTCAAGGGCTCACAAAAGTGTTTTGCAGCTCATTGGACCATAAACAACGGCCTCAGCCTTTCTCCCTCTCCCCTGGTGTCAAAGGGAAAAGGATTAGGCGAGAGATTTTAAGACTTACTGAAATGGTTAATGACTCTCCATCAGCCCCCTCCTCAAAGGCAGAAGCCTCTGTAGTCCATTTGGTTTTGGTAATTTCCTCCTTTTGTTTGATGCATTTCTTTACTTCATCACAAGTCTCCCCTAGTGGAGTTAAACAGATTTCTCTCTCTTAAAAAAGAATTATTGATTTGGCTGTGCATGTTTTATTTGTGGTATGTGAGATCTAGCTCCCTGGACCAGGGATTGAACCCAAGCACCTGGCACTGGGATCATGGAGTCTTAGCCACTGGACCACCAGGGAAGTCCTAAGCAGACTTCTTATATGCTGCTGCTGCTGCTGCTAAGTCACTTCAGTCGTGTCCAACTCTGTGTGACCCCATAGACGGAAGTCCACCAGGCTCCCCTGTCCCTGGGATTCTGCAGGCAAGAACACTGGAGTGGGTTGCCATTTCCTTCTCCAGTGCATGAAAGTGAAAAGTGAAAGTGAAGTCACTCAGTCGTGTCCGACCCTTAGCGACCCCAGGGACTGCAGCCTACCAGGCTCCTCCATCCATGGGATTTACTAGGCAATAGTACTGGAGTGGCTTGCCATTGCCTTCTCTGTCTTATATGCTAGGATGTGTCTATTAATGGAGGTCTCCAAGGATCATTCCTGGACCAACAGTACCATCCGAAAACTTGACAGAGAGGCAAAGTCTCAAGCCCCATCCTAGGCCATTGAATCAGAGATTCTATGGGTTGGCTCAGCAGCCTGTGGGTTCACACACTCCAAGGGATTCTGATTTACAGTCAAATTTGAAAACCACTGAGCTGACAGATGGGCTTAAAAGACATCTGGGCAGAGAACACAGGCCACAAATGCCAACTAATTAGTAACTAATTAAAGTACATACAAAACACTACATTCTTCCTACAGGGTTGATAATTGTAGGGAGGCTGAGGGCCTAATGGGTTGTCCAAGTGAGGACAAGGAGGAGTGATAATGGAAATTAACGTTTACTGGAAACTTACTATGTGTTGGGAACTGCTCTAAGTTCTTACATAATAACCCATTTATCCCTCATAATAATCCTGTGATGTAGGTATACTATGATTTCCATCTAACAAATGAGGAAAGTGCAGCACAGAGGAGTTAAGTAACTTGCTCAAAAACACACAGCCAAGAAACTAGAGTCATTTATATGGCTCTCTTCTTATTTGTAAATAGGAAAAAATTGGAAGTCAGTATATTGAAGGGAAATCTGAACTTTGAAATCAGATGGGCCTGTGCTCAAAGCACTGCTTATTGTAGTCTGAGTCTCTGGGAAGTCTCTATTTCATCTGTAAATGGGTATAATAATATGCATCTCGGGGTAGTTGTGAGAATTAGAAGAGCCTACATATGTGAAACCCCAGAATGAACAATCCAAGAATGTGTTTTCTTAGCATGCCCCTTCCTTTCTTCTGCATAGAATGATTTCCATAGAAAAGTAGAAGTTAGGGATAGGCCATAATTTTGGGGGAGACTTCTGATTTTATAATTTTTTTTCGTACTTTCATTCTTCTTTTGCAAGGGTATTTCAGAGCTTATGACTACTGGTATACCTAGAAGGGTGCTGAGTAGATACCCTTTGATTAGGTGAGCAGTGGTAGAAACCACTTGAGCATGGTTACCAGGAAGCAGAGGGGGCCACTTACCCATGCCCTGGGCCTGTGGGCTAGTGCTTCTCTCTAATATACAGATCAGTATATTGGATTGATTTTGGTAGCAGCTGTATCCTGGTTAAAATCTTTACCAGGAGACTAAATACTGCCTGCTCCTCTGGGGCCTCCTCACTGGCCTACTTAGAATCTGTGCCTTCTAAACATCTCAAGACCTCTCAGCAGCAAAGAGCAAGAACAAGTATTCTTGAGATGAAATGTGTGAGGGAGATAAATTCACCACATAATGCTTTTTTCTTCAATAATCTCACTTTCAAATCCCTCCTGACCTTAAAATGATTAAGATAATAAAAAAGCTTTGTCATTTCATTGACCTACCATTGGCCCTCATAAAAAAGTCATCATGAACTTCAAATGTTAGTGCGTGGTTACTAATATCATCTTAACTTTTCATATTCTTTACTTTCTCTCATAATTACGTTCCATCAAATAATTTTTTTCCTCAATGACTATCCAGAGTACATTATAGGCAATTCCCAAAGTTTTAAAGAAACATTCTACAGGCCGGAAAGATTATTATACTATTACAGGGAAAGTGTGTGGCTTTTGTGCCCAGTGTAAATGCCCATTTTCTTTGGTGGTAAGTGTGCCCTGATCCTCCATTCTTAGCCCATATGCTTCAAGGAAATGAGTCTACTTCAGGCTTCATGGAGGATCACATGATATGAGCCAGACCATCAGTGCATTCTTTCTTTTCTTTTTTTAAGTTTACCATCTTTTATGGGCATAGTTCATGGCACCCCAGAACAATTACAAAAGTAACATCAAAGATCACTAATTATAGGGCTTCCCTGGTGGTCCAGTGGTAAAGAATCTGACTTGCAACGCAAGGTTCACTGGTTTAATCTCTGATCCAGGAAGTTCCCTCATGCTGCAGAGCAATTAAGCCCATGCACCATAACTGTTAAACTTGTGCCCTGGAGCCCGCAAGCCACAACTACTGCAGCCTGCATGCCCAAGAGTGTGTGTAACCCAACAAGAGAAGTCACTGCAATGAGAAGCCCTGGCACCACAAGTAGCGAGTAGATCCCACTCTCTGCAAATAGAGAAAGCCCGCGTGCAGCCATGAAGACCCAGCACAGTCAAAAATAAATAAATATATAAATATATATTTTTAAAGATCACTGATTATAGAACACAATAACAAATATAATAATGGAAAAGGTTGAAATGTTCTGAGAATTACCAAAATGTGACACAGAGACATAAAGTGAGCAAACATTGTTGGAGAAATGACACAGGGTTGCCACAAACCTTCAACTTGTAAAAAATGCATTATCTGTGAAGCTCAACAAAGTGAAGTGGATAAAATAAGGTAGGTCAGTAATAAGTAAAATAAGGTAGGTCAGGTAGGTAATGTCACATCAATGCAAGCAGAGTGTTCTTCCTTTCTGATTTGGATATCCTTTATTTCTTTCTCTTGCCTAATCACTCTGACTAGGACTTCCAGTACTATGTTGAATAGAGGTGGTAAGAGTGGGCATCACTGTTATGTTCCTGATCTGACAATCAGTGCATTCTGTCTTCCCAGGCACTGTGACTCTCTCAGGAACAGGCTTAAGACCTAAGGCTCAAGACTGGAGTTAAAAAGGCTCTGCTCAGGGATTGTGGGTACAGTATTATAGGAAACAGAGTTTCTCTCTCTTTCTCTGAACTTCATATTATACCAATGGGAATAGAAGATGCTGGGCTCAGTCCTGAGGATCTTGAGGATGAAGTCATCAAAGAGAAGGAAGAGTTGAGAATTGGTTCCTGATGACATTGTTTTGTGTCTTGGTCTTCTCAGGATGTTACAAAAATTACCATGTGTTGGGTGGCTTCAACAACGCTGGGGCTGGAGAGTCCAAGATCACGGTGCTGGCAGATGTCTGCTGAGAACCTGCTTCATGGATGGTAGGTAGTCTTGTTGTGTCCTCACATGATATACAGCAGAGAGGAAGCAAATCCTGTTTATGAAGGCTTTACCATCATGACCTTACCTAATTCTAATTATTTCCCAAAGATCCCATATCCTAATACTATCACACTGGGAGCAGAAGGATCCCAAGGACCTGGAAGAAGAAGAAGAATATAATCTAGACCAAAAATGATTCCTTTAGCCACATTGTTAGATAGTTGACATTTATTTCTGAGTGACTACTGTGTCCCAGAATAATTACTAGTTTCTTGGTAAGAATGAAATGGAGATGAATATCAGAACCTGTTCCTCTTTGTGGTCCTTAGATATTTGTGTGCATAGTAAATTATATTTGTTTTCACTGTACAATGTTGGACCAGCTGTTCAAGAAATTCTTTTGTACTATTTGTAATATTATTTATCAATGAAAACCTTTAGGCATCACAAACACGGTTATATCCAGGACTTCACTTGATTTTTCATAGTCATGATTTTGGTGTCTAGAGTACAGATAAGCAAGCTTCCTGTGGGATTCTATCTCAACAAGACTTATTTCTGCCTGGGCCTGATATATATTACACTAGCAATGAACAAACCACTGTCTTGATGTGGATTTTCATGGCTTTCTATGGAGGAATTCCTGTTGACAATCTTTACTGCTAAAGAGTTATGTCTTATGTTTGTGGCAGGCTAGAAAACAATTCTTACAGCTCCAGTCACTCATCCCTAAATAACATAATCCAGTTCTCTACTTTTCAAAAAAGCATCCCTTTTCTCATGTGGTTTTGAGAAAGTGAGATCCATTTCTGATATGAATTTGGCCCTTGGAGTACATGAATCCAGATTATGAATTGTTCCAGAAGGTTGACCCTAAGTAGAGAACAGTTTTTATATCCTTCACTCCCTTCTAGGCTGTTATTAACCACCCCCCCATGTTGGAGGCAGACGCTCCATGTCTTCCAGTGTCTCTGATCACCTCTGGTACACCACACCCGATATTACTTTTCTTTGGAAAAACACTTTTGTTTTCTTTGGAAAAAACACTTTTTGGGGGACCAACAATAATTAAGTGCCCTGTTTAGTCACTAAGTCGTGTCCTCCACCTGCTCTGTGCTAAACACTGTGGAGTTTCTATGTTTGATATTCAAAACAAGCCCACAAGGTAAGTATCTTTATATCCAACGAGAAAACAGAAACTCAGAAATATGATTGCTTTTTTATTGATTAAAAAAATTATTTATTTTTAATTGAAGGATAATTGCTTAAAAGTATTGTGTTGATTTCTGCGATACATCAACATGATGTTAATTTTTAAAAATTTATTTTTATTTACTTTTTGACTGAACAGCACAGCATGCAGGATCTTAGTTTCTTAACTGGGGATTGAACCCATGCTACAATGGAAGCATAGATTCTTGACCACTGGGCCACCAGGGAAATCCCTGAAGCTCAGAAATTTTAAAGTGACTTATTCAAGACAGTCTGATTCCTAAGTCTTTATTTCTTCTAATATACCCAAGAGCTTTTTTACACTTTCCTCTTTAAACACAATAAAATTTGCCTAGGTCACTGTCCAATTGTCTTGGACTGTATTTTCAATCTTCTAAGCACATATTGCTGAGATATCAGTGGTAAGTTTTTCTTGCTAAGGTATTAATGACTGATTTGGCTTTTCTAAGGTGTATTTGTTTTTTAAGAGTTCATTCACCTAATTAAAAATATTTACTAAGTTAATATTTGAAGATTTATAGATGGGCAACATAGCCTAGCTTTTTGGTATGGGCTCTGTGGTGACAAACTGGGTTCAAGTCTTTACTAGCTTTGTAACTTTGTTAAGTTGCTTAGCTGCTCTGCTTTATTTCAACATCATCATTATTGTTAATGAGAATTGAATAATTTAAATCACATCATGTTCTTCGAGCAGTGCCTGGCACATAGGGAGTGCTCACATTGTTCTTGGATAGACTGTGATCCAGCAGACAAGTATTTTGTGCTAGGCACAGGGGAGGCCCAGAGTCACATGAGTTCAACTCAGCTCTCTAATGATATGACTTTGGCTATTTCAGAAGCGATTTTGGGGGCAATAACAAAACTGTAATGAAAGAGCTAAAATGTACTGAGTACTCATTATATGCCAGACTGTAAGCTAAGAGCTTTACTTGGATTAGCGCATGTAATCCTCAACAACTCTGTGAGGAGCCATTATCCCCCTTTCATAAGGAGAGGGCCTGAGAGGCAGGGCTGGGATTTGACCCCATCAATCTGGCTATAGAACCTGCCTGTATGGAACTTCCACTTCTTCCTGGGGTGTTTGAACGTGATGCCAGCCCCTGTTCTCTCTCCCTCTGTCAGCAGCTCTCAGCCTCCCCGACGTGTTCTGGCCTCATTTCTTTTTAGTTCAGAGTGATGTATTGCCAACTAGAAACAGACTTTTTAAAAACCAGTGGGCCTGTATTTTAAAAGCTTTGTTTGCAAAAGCAGTGGGGCAGCCGGCTGGTGCTGCTGTTTGCTGAAGAGACACAGAGGGAGGAAGTACCAGGAATTTGGCTGAATGAGAATATTTATATTTTTCCAGATAATTAACTATGGCAGCTTGTAAGTGAAATATTTGCCAGTGCTCATGAACATTACCCAGGGTAATGTTATCTTTTGATTAAACAACATATGTTCCCTAATAATGTGTGTGTATGAGGGATAAAGAGGAAGGTGCCAAGATGCTCAGAATTTCTTAGAACTGGTGGGCGTCAGCCAGATTCTCACGTAGTTCAAGACTTTCACGGGAGACGGGGAGACTAAAGATTCTGTTGACTATGCACGTTCTTTTTCTAATCCACCTACAAACAATATTGTGCATGTTAATAATGTAAGTAATAATACACGGAAGGAGCACTGGATTAAGTTTGGTAGTAGTGAGGAAAACGAGCAATTTTATGAATTAGGATTGGGTTAATTTCTCCATGAGACTCATTTTCTAGGTCAGTGGGTCTCAAATGTTAGCTGCATTAGCATTGCCTAGTGGCCTTGTTCCTCAGATTGCTGGATTCCATCCAGAGTCTCTGGTTCAGTGGTTCCAGGATGTTGTTGTTCAGTCAGTAAGTTGCGTCTGACTCTTTGTGACCTCATGCACTGCAGTACACCAGAGTCCCCCGTCCCTCACTATTTCCTGGAGTTTGCTCAAACTCATGTCCATTGAGTCGGTGATGCCATCCGATCATCTCATTTTCTGCCATCCGCTTTTCCTCTTGCCCTCAATCTTTCCCAGCATCAGGGCTTTTTCCAACAAGTCAGTTGTTTGCATCAGGTGGCCAAATTATTGGAACTTCAGCTTCAGCATTAGTGGGTCTGGGGTATGGCCTGAGAATTTTCATTCCTAACAAGCTTCCAGATGCTGTTGGTGCTGCTGGTCTGGGGGCCACATTTTGAGACCTCAGGTTGAGGTTAGATTGAAGCAGCACAGGAACATATTGATTGACTGAGGGTCCCACTGTGATATTAGAGACATGTCTATTCCTGCCTGCTCCAAAAGACTCACATACATTTTTGTTTATCAAAGGTACTGGTGGTTTGATGAAATGTGTTTGGCATAAAATCTGCTTGGGTTAGACAAAATTGTAACCTGGACCCTAATTATAAACCTCCGAGCTATTTTTCTTGCTGTAGCGATCAGCAGATATTCAGGAATACACACAAAAACAGCACCAATGAAAAGATGCCTGTCTGGGACATCATAGTGCCCAAGTGGGTGCTTGTATGCTCAGCCACTGGTTGGTTCATTGGTGATATTACCGTGTCTTCTCAGGACTTTTCTCAGCAGCTCCTCAGTTTCTTGTAGGCTTAAATTCTCAGGATGTAAATTTGGGACTATGGCATGGCTTTTTGGATTATGTTGAGTGATATTATTAATACCCTAGCAAAGTTACAAATATTAGAAGCTATCTAACTCAAACCAAATCAAATATGAGAATACGACAAACACATGTTTGTCTGTACCATGGCTCATTACATGATGTCCCATTATCAACAAATACTATTTCTGGAATAAGTAGTGTGTGCGTTAGTCAGTCAGTTATGTCTGACTCTTTGTGACGCCATGGACTGAAGCCCGGCAAGTTCCTCCATCCATGGAATTCTCTAGGCAAGACTGCTGGAGTGGGTAGCCATCCCTGATCAGGGGATCTTTCCGACCCAGGGATCAAAACCAGGTCTCCTGCATTCCAGGCAGATTCTTTACCTGCTGAGCACCAGGGAAACCCAAAAGTAGAGTTGGGCTCAATTTTAATTGGGTATTAAAACCAAGGTATGTCAGATCCAGCATGGCTAGAGAGAATTCACCTAGAATTCATGGACTTCTTTTATTTCAATCTAAGGTGATTAACTCAGAGTCATTCTCCTGGTCGCTTACATTCCATTGCAACTCTAATTCCCTTTTCTGGTTTAGGACACCATGAAGAATATGTCAACTTTAATCAGCAGGTGAATTGTCCAGAGTGTTGGATTCTGAAGTGATGGCTCTGAATAGCTGTGGAGCAACATGAAGACACTGAAGTATCTAATTAATTTGTCAGTCAACCAGGGCCAATTTTGACCCTCTAATGGGGGTATTTGGAGTTTCCCTGGTGGCTCAGCATGGTAAGAATCTGTCTGCAATGCAGGAGATGCAGGAGACGTGGGTTTGGTCCCTGGGTCAGGAAGATCCTGTGGAGAAGGGCACGGTAACCCACTCCAGTATTCTTGCTGAGAAAGTCCCATGGATGGAGGAGCCTGGCAGGCTATGGTCCATAAGGTTGCAAAGAGTCGGACACAACTGAAGCGATTGAGCATGCACACATACGTGGGGATATTTGGCAATGTCTGGAAACATTTTTGGGTTGTACAGCTGGGGAATTGCTATTGGTATCTAGTGCACAGAGGCCATGGTTGCTGATAAATATTGTACAGTGAGCCGGACAGCCCCTCACAAGAAAGAATCATCCAGCTGCAAATGACAATTGTGCTGAGGTTGAGGAAACCCTGTTTTGGGAAGCTGAGATACCCTCAGTTCATTGGGTGCCTTAAGAGAGTAAGTCATTGCAGCCTGTGATGCCTCTTACTTAAGTCACTCTGTTTAAGGGATTCTCCAGGGAAGATTATTGGAGTGGGTTGCCATGCCCTTCTCCAGGGGATCTTCCCAACCCAGGGATTGAACCCAGGTCTCCTACATGTCAGGCAGATTTTTTTTTAACCACTGCACCATCAGGGAAGTCATCGAAGCCTGTGATGCCTTAGTTTTTTATTAAAGGATCCAAGAATCCTAGACTGTGACTCAGGAACACCTGGTCCTGTCAAGCCAGCCAGGAGGAAGTTAGAGGGGAGTGTTTGCTCTTGGCCTTTGGGGAGGCAAGGCTGCAACTCTCATCCAGCAGTGTGGAACCCAGCTCTTGCAAGAATGTGGCATTCACTCCAAGGCTGAGAGACAAATAGGTCCTTTCCTGTTATCCTCCTGTGAAGCTGCACAGTCATTACAGGGCATTCTGAATGAAGAATGTTTGATGAATCCACTCTGGCTGGATGTGGAGCGAACCAGTGCTGGACACTATATGGAAATCCATGCCTGCACCTCATTATCTCTAATGACAGTTTCAAAGGCACTCACAGATTTAGTATCCTATTTGGTCTGACTTGTATAACACCTGTCAGTAAGCTGCTTTCTTGCTATGTTATTAATATTTAAATAATGTGATTTAAAGGTCAAACTGCTCCTATGGCAATATGAAATATATCATTCAGGTCTAGATGGTACTGCAAAGGACTAAGAGACGCAACTCACAGGAGACAGTGAAAACTTAATGACCCTACCTAAGAGGGAGAAGCAGCCACACATTTATTTTTATTGCATTAATATGATTAGTAAATTGAGAAGGTTGCTCCCCCCACCCCTTTTTTTTTCTTCTCTGGTCAGAAATTGACATCCTTGGATTGAATTGGTGCAAAGATGAACTTTAGGGGATGAGTTTTATCTAGACTAGTTGGGAGTGAGCAGGAGAGGTTGGGAGACTTGCCTTCCCTTTACTGTCTTCCTTCTGAGTTTTACATCCTGCTTACTTCCGTGGTCCACTCTGGTCTTTCCTGGGAAATGCTTTGGCTAGATGGCTCTACCACCTCTGCCTGCCCTGCACCTCATTTCTAGCAGAAGGGGTCTCCACCACTGTTGCTTTGGAAGGAAACAGTAACAAATTTATCAATGATATTAATAAGGAAGGAAATGGCAACCCACTCCAGTGTTCTTGCCGGGAGAATCCCAGGGATGGCGGAGCCTGGTGGGCAGCCATCTATGGGGTCGCACAGAGTCGGACACGACTGAAGCGACTTAGCAGCAGTAGCAGCAGCAGCAGTGAACTTTTGCCAGTTTTGGCCATTCAGCATCTACCTGTTGCCTTCTCATTCTATCACATCTTTTGCTGCTGTCGTTCAGACACTAAATTGTGTCTGACTCTGCAACATTAAGGACTGCAGCACACCAGGCTTCCCTGTTCTTCACTGTCTCCTGGAGTTTGCTCAAACTCATGTCCATTGAGTTGGTGATGCCATCCAACCATCTCGTCCTCTGTCATCCCCTTCTCCTCCTGCCCTCAATCTTTCCCAGCATCAGGGTCTTTTCCGATGAGCTGGCCCTTTGCATCAGGTGGCTAAGGTATTGGAGCTTCAACTTTAGCATCAGTTCTTCCAGTGAGTATTCAGGGTTGATTTCCTTTTGGATTGACTGGTTTGATCTCCTTGCATTCCACAGGACTCTCAAGAGTTTTCTCTAGTACCACAGTTTTGAAAGCATCAACTCTTTGGCGGTCAGCCTTCTTTCTGGTCCAAAGCTCACATCTGAACGTGACTATAAATCCAGGTCCTGGTTCCCACCGTGGGTGATGGAAGATGTGAATGGTTCCTCTCCAATTGAAGAGACTTAGTATGTAAGATAAATTCCTTCAATATCCTCATGTTGAGCAGAATGTTCCTATCTTTGGAGCAATGTAGCTTTCTTGGTTCTCTGTGTAACCAACTCAAGTTTTACTGTGGTCCATGACTCTCTGAGCTTTCTGGTGCTGCCCTTCCATGGACAGAGAAGTAGCACATCGAATGACCTATTAACTGAACCCTTGTCTATTTAGGAATGAGACTTCCTAAAGATGTGGGACAAATTGGTCATGAAATGCCTCCTAAATCGTGGTTGAATTGATGACCAAGAGGAGGTGTTGTGGAAAAAGAATCTTGTCTGCCATTTCAGTGAATGAATGATGTCCACCATCAGGCCCTCAGCCACTGCAGCCACATTGATGGTGCACCCTGAGGGGAATTTAAGATGGAGAAAATCAGGATACTTGCCTTACATAGCTATGGTGCATACCCAAGGAATGATTTCAATAAGCCTAGACTCTTGCAGAGTGCACCCTCCTGACCCCAAACTCCCTACTGATTTGTGGGTCTGTCTTGTGTGTTGGTGCACAGAAGCCCAAACAGGCATGAAAGATGCTCCTTCTTGATGGTAGCAAATTGGATTGCACTGTTTATGCCTGAAGATGACACTTCATCAATACTTCAAAAAGCAGAAAAGCTATTGGATCTGATCTGCCCAACTTATTGCCAGGGATGAGGACAGAAACCCTAAACAAGGGTGTTTGTAGGCAGCAGTGAGAGAAAGTCAGCTTTTTGTTGATTATTAAATTGATTATTAAACTGGTGTCCCTTCGGTTACTCTTAGTGAATTACCAGAATCAGTTTCCCATCCTTGGAACCAAAGCTCTGTACACAACTTAAGTGTGGCATGCCTCTCAGAGGTATTTGTGTTGCAGTGCAGGATAACTTTTAAAAATCAAGGTGAGATTTTTCTGGCATCCTTCACAGGTGCGATGAGGGAGAAGAAGAATAGTATATTCCCTCACAAAATGAAACAGTGAGTTTCCCTGTGTTTGGGCTGCATCCTTGCTGGATACTGTCAGACAGATGATGGGAAGGTCCACCATCACAGCCAGCTGTGGACCTGTCTTTGTGGCTTGAATTATGACCTCAATTCCAGGTCACTTAATGGCTCCAGGACAAGTTTCCATATTTACAAAGTGAGAATAATAACAACTTGTAGAATGGTGAGAATTCAGTGAGGCAACACATGTGAAATAGTTTTTTAAACTGTAAAAGAGTGTACAAATGGGAAAGATTTTTCTTAATTTTTGAATAGATATTTTTAGCATATGTGCTTTAAAATATTTCTAGAGACATTAGAAGAAAGTTCCCTCTTACTCCTGTCCCTCAAGCACCCAGTTGTTATCTCAGTCTCTTCCAGATCTCTACTGTTTGTAGCTTCTTTATGCATATTCAAGCAAAGCCCAGCGTACATTCTTATTTTTCTCCTAAATTTTACTCAAAGGTACA
Source organism: Moschus berezovskii (assembly GCF_049115385.1). Lineage (NCBI taxonomy): Eukaryota > Metazoa > Chordata > Mammalia > Artiodactyla > Moschidae > Moschus > Moschus berezovskii. Next base: position 67,808,876 of record NC_142461.1, read on the forward strand.
ATTATTCCTCTGCAACTTGCTTTTTGCCCCCATTTATTTAAAAATATGTCTTGAGTTTGTTTCTATATCAATATATGGTTCGTTCTTTTTTTTTGTAACAGCTGATTTAGTGAGTCCTCTGTTCATACACATCTAGGCTGTTTCCAGTATTTTTCTATTTAGATAAGTCTGCAAAGAAGCCTTGTGTGTATGTGTGCACATGTGGTTATGTACATGTGTGTTTACATACTGAAATTTCTCTGTCAAAGAGGGAAGATTTTTTCTTTCTTTGTTGGTGCAGGAAATCTTGAAACAGTGCTCTCTTTTAGTAACTCTCACCAAGCTCTGATTTTTTTCCCCCTGGACAAGACTGGATTCTGTCAGAGGCCAATTCTTTGTAGCTTTTAAATTTGAGGAAAGAGAAGGGAAGCAGGAAAGGCTTGGTCTAGAGTTGGATTTCTCTCCTCCAGACACGATGAGCTGCTCCTAGAGAAAAGGGACTAACATCACTTCCTTTCTGTGTTTTAGGGCACTTTTCTCATCCAAGGAATGAGATTGGACTCTGATTTACAGGGTCACAGCTGGCTGTGATGGTGGACCTTCCCACCAGGCCCTCTGTCTGACAGTATCTGGCAGGGATGCAGCTCAAACATAGGGAAACTCACTGTTTCATTTTGTGAAGGAGAATACCATTCTCCTGGAGAAGGAAACAGCAACCCACTCCAGTGTTCTTGCCTGCAAAATTCCATGCAGAGAGAAACCTGGCAGGCTACAGTCCAGGGGGTTGCAAAGAGTCGGCCGCGACTGAGCACATCAGCACATACCATTCTGCTCTTCCCTCACTCCCACCTGTGAAGGATGCCACCCAAAGGACTGAATTCCCAGCACAGGCCCACTCTGTGATGTTAGACACACAGCTGTCCTGTCAGCAGGGTATTTGATGGTCCCTCAGCTCCATTCAATTCACCATTACAATGTGAAATAGGACAGGTGCCAGAGGAGCAGGGGCGGAACAGAACCAGGTGTGTAAGGCCATTGTTCACAGTTTGTGGTTTTGGAGGCCCCAATACTCCGCTTCTTAGTTGTCTCAGTGGGTGTCATGTAAACACGCTTGATGCTGGGACAGCTCATGTGCTCCCTGCAGTTGAGCACAACCTGGTCAGACACTGACCTCTCTGTTGCTTGTCCAAAAGCAGCTGCTGTGAAACAGCAGAGCGTGTTCAGGGGCATTGTGCAAGCATCATTTCCTCCTCACAGTGACTGCTCCAGAGACAGGCAGAAGTAGCTGCTGAGAAAAGAGGATGCACCAGGCGGGGGCTGGATGGTGACAAGTCTTGATGACTAAGTTCAAGCTTTTAAACTATTCCAAAATCTTTGGCTTCTGTTGGGGATTTTAAGTAAGAGTGTAACTCCAAATGCACCGGTGTTTGCATGTAGAAAGAGCAATCTCGCACCAGTGGAGGGGGATGGAAGGGGAAGACCCTGGGCTGGCAGGCCAGGAGAGCAGTGAGGGCGCCAGGGTAAGGCAGGAGGTGGGAATGCAGGCTGTGACTCACTGGGAAGTGCAGAGCATGGGAACTGTGAGGGATAGGAGATGGTAGAGGACTAAGTCCTGGATGACTGCCCAGTTTCCAACTCTGCTGGCCAAGTAGACGGTGGTGTCATTTATTGAGCTGTAGGCATAGGAGAAGAAGCTGGTGTTTGTTTATGGAGTGCTGCCATATGGTGATGCACTCCACCCGCGAGTCCCCACTCCCGGGAGGGAGCCCCGCCGCTGAGTCGGACGTAGCCGAGCAGGTGAGGCGGCCTTTCTGGCGCGGATGAGGGGGAGGGTGGACGGCCGAAGTGGGGACGGTTGGAGCGGGGCCCAACGGGGCTCTGCCCTGGGGGCCTTCCTCGCGCCAGTGGCTCCCCACCGCCCGGGCCGCTAGGCCGCCTCCGGCCGCGCCCGACGTCAGCGCCCGTGACCCTGGGCTGCAGGTGCTTTCCCCCCATCCCCTGGCGGGAGAAAGTTGACAATTGTGCTGTTGCCCCCGCTCCAGTGACCGCGTTGATTTGCCCTCCGACAGGTAGTGGGCGCGAGTTGGCCTGCACTGGATAGGGACCTGCCTGGGGAGAAGGATGCTGCACTCAGGACCCTGCGGGTTTTACCTGCCACCTGGTCATGACATTCACAAGTCAGCATCGTTTTTGCTTTGCTCTGATTTTACCACGATTCATGCTTTAGATTTCTCTAAAATCTAAATCTAAGTAGCTCCATTGAGAAAATAGAGCTAACTGGGCGATAAAATGATGGTAAGACCTATGTTTCTCAAACTTGAGTAATGCGTGAACACCTTTAAAAGGTGTTCACTTATTCTCTGGAGTTTGTCTCAGAACCTGGAGGGCTTCTCAGACCCCAGTTAGAGGAACACCAGTGTGAAGTGTTTTCAGAGAACATTTGTCACTAGTAGGAAAGTAAAGAGATGCCTTACAATTTAGGAACTTCCATGCTGGAAGATCGGAGAAGGCAAGGGCACCCCACTCCAGTACTCTTGCATGGAAAATCCCACGGATGGAGGAGACTGGTGGGCTGCAGTCCATGGGGTCGCGAAGAGTCGGGCACGACTGAGCGACTTCACTTTCACTTTTTACTTTCATGCATTGGTGAAGGAAATGGCAACCTACTCCAGTATTTTTGCCTGGAGAATCCCAGGGACAGGGGAGCCTGGTGGGCTGCCGTCTATGGGGTCGCACAGAGTCGGGCACGACTGATGTGACTTAGCAGCAGCAGCCATAAGGTGGCGAGCTTGAGTTCCTGGAGAGACATCTAAATGAAGATGTCCAGTAGGCAGTTTGACATGTGAGCCTAGCTTGGGAGAGAGATAAGGACTGACAGCTGTGCGGATCAGTCTCTTCTACGTTTTTGCCACATTTATTTTTCTGGAAACGGTCTTTTCTTTCTTTCCTGTCTGCATCTTCTCCCATCCCCTCAAAATTGCCTTTCTCTTACAACAGAGACTATGCCGCTCAAGATGTAACCCTCCTGGGATGCTGTTTCTCAGCTAGTGGATCTTTGGTGACTACCTCCTGCTTGCTGAAATGGAGCCTGTCCTGCACATTTGAAAGGAGTGTTAGCAATTCTAGCCTCTGACAGATACCAAGTCCACTAGTTACAATCCTAAGTAATTAAAAGATAGATTAAATGTATCTTTCGTTCTTCTTTAGATTGCAGGAAGAATGATCAATTATGCAAGATTTTGTTTGATCAGTCAGGAGACTGGAAATTCTCAAACCGCAACCTTTCAAAGCATCAGTGGCAGATTGCAGCTCCCTCTCACTCATGAGCACCCACTGTTTCTTGTCTAAAGGAATTAATTAACCATTGTTCCTTCCTTTCCATGTGGATGTCTACAAACCTCCAGGAAGATGCCCTGGTAAGAAACTCACTTCTAGAGAAGAAAGGGAAAGCCCCTTCCATGTGTCTTCTGGAACATTGTAGAACAGGCATTACAGCAAAAATCACCCCAAATTCATCAGCTCTGGCGTATCATCAAAGGAGAAGAAAGACTTCTAATGGGGTGAGCGAATCTTTGTAAATTCAACAGCTCCTTTGAAAAAACCTGACATTTCCTGCTGCCATAGAAACCATCTTTTTCAAGTGTATTGTAAATACAAACAGGGCCCTCTGTCTTCCCATTTATAGTATATGTATATTCTCTTTTAAATATGGAAGAGTATGCCTATTTCTCTCAGAGGTGTCTGGTCTGTTGGTCTCATTTTCATTGTATCTGACTAATCATCGGGAAAACTCAAGTTAGTCTTTCTGGGTTAAGAGATAAGAAATTGACGCAACTGAAAGATGCCAATATTCATTTTAATGCAGTCATAGGTTTTGGGTTCCTGAGAGCAGATGAATCACGGAAAATTAAAAAAAAATCTCTCAGCATGGCTAAAATAATGTCATAGATGTGTGTGGAATTGCTCACAGAACTCCTGTGACAGGAGGGCTGAGGCTGTTTTCAGACATTTCATCTGTTTTTCACAATTTACTTTGAGAGGAGATTCTAGTATTTCATTAGGGCAGATATTTGCCCTTTGTATATCCTTCTCGGGTTTTGACTGGCAGTCCCATGGAAGAGCGCATCTGAGAATCTGCACGGAGGATGAGAGCAGGGTGGCCGGAAGTCGCTTCTGCCATCAGCTACACCTGCCACATACCAACTGGGCAGGGAGGCATGCTGGCAGGTGGGTGTAGGGCTTGATAGCTTTCTTCGCTAACCTTGAGTTAAAGGATAACTGACTTTGCACATTTAAAATGGAGGTCTCCTTCAAAAAGCTACTTGTTTACCCTTGATTTAGCTAAATGCTCTTCTTTTGCATTCCTGTAGCTTCCATCTTGTCACTCAAAGAATACTGAAATTATCTGTTTCTGTTTTACCCACCAAACTCTCCACTTTTTAAGTGCAGATACTGCTCCAGATTCATTCTTATGCAGCAGTGTCCAGTCCCGTGTCCCACACCTAGTAGGTTGTCACTAAATACCTTTCAAACAGAGCTGAAATGAGTTCAAAAGCCACAGCCTGTAATTAGACGCGAGCTTCTCCAGGGTGGGTACCAGGTCTCATTTATTTTCACAATAACAGTGAAGACAGTAGCTCACATTGGTTGATATTTGCATGCATTATCGTTTCTAATTGCCTCATCAATTCTATAAGATACCTTCTATTATTGTCTCCATTTTTCAGATAATGAAACTGAGTCAGAAAGGTAATTTATTTGGACTTGTACAGCTAGTAAGTGATGGATCTGGGGTTTGACACATACCCTCTAATTCCAGAGCATGTGACCAGTGCCATGATGGTCTTCTGTCTTCAGACCTAAGCATGGTCCCTTCTTTAAAGAAGATGTTAAGAGATGTTTGTTGAATGAATATATCCCATAGGAACTCTGGTAGCTCAAAGTCGTCGTGTGCCTGGCTTGCTCTTTAATGTTTATTTATTTGGTTGTGTCAAATCTTAGTTGCTGCACTCAGAATCTTCAATCTTTGATGGGGCATGAGAGATCTTTAGTTGTGGCATGTGAAATCTAGTTCCCTGACCAGGGATTGAACCCAGACCCCTTGCATTGGAAGCATGGAGTCTTAGCCACTCAACCACCAGGGAAGTCCCTGGCTTGCTCTTTTGCTCTTTAGAAGCAGTCAAAACCTTGTTTTTCATGGTGCTGTTGGTTGATACTTAGGGGACTGATCTCATGACCAATCATGAAAGTTGTTCACAAATGTTTTGTTTCTTATCCTTCCAGGCCACGGTAGAATTCACTTCCCTGTTACTTCCTGTTAGTCCTGGACAGTGACTTGGTTTAGCCCACCAAGAAGGAGAAAAATGATATGTGCCACTTTACAGGAAGAAGCTTCGAGGGCCAGTGTGTGTTTCACAATGTACTCTTTCCCCTGCAGTGGTGAATGTGGACACAAAGGCTAAGATGGTACTGTTCTCATCCTGGGTCCGTGAGTGACCTCAACAACAGAGCTTCTTGACAATTCATGTTGGTCATATGTAGTCCGAGGGAGAAATAAACCTTTTTGTTATTGTTGTTGTTGTTGCTGTCAGTCACAGACATTGGGGCTTGCTTGTAATTATAGCGTAATCTTACCCATCCTGACTGGTCCAATTATCAAATGATTGCTTCTCTCCCATTTCAACCATATTGCATCACTGCAATGATGGTCAAAGTACAAGAGGTATTCAAAAGATCTCTGGTAATTCAACAAATATTAACCTATTTCTCCTACCATCTCCTTTTAGATTTCAAAATTTGGAAATTTTTGATGGTGCCTACCTAATATTCCTTTTGAGAGCTTTGTTAGTACGATTGCTTTTCTGCATTTGGCTAGGTCTTTCTTAGGTCAGGTTCCCCAGGAACAGACACAGAAATGAGAATTCCTTTATTGTTGTTCTTGTTGAGTCCCTCAGTTGTGTCTGACTTTTAGTGACCGCATGGACTGCAGCCTGCCAGGCTTCCCTGTCCTTCACTACCTCCTGGTGTTTGCTCAAACCCATGTCCATTGAGTCGGTGATGCCATCCAACCATCTCATCCTCTGTCGCCCCCTTCTCCTCATGTTCTCAATCTTTCCCAGCATCAGGGTCTTGTCCAATGAGTCAGCTTTTCTCATCAGGTGGCCAAAGTATTGGAGCTTCATCTTTAGCATCAGTCCTTCCCAGGAGTATTCAGGGTTGATTTCCTTTAGGATTGGCTGGTTTGATCTCCTTGTTGTAAGTGTTTAACTCAAGAAGGGGTCCCAAGGGAGGCCAGGGAAGGGTAAGGGAGCAGGACAGGGAAGGGGAGGAAACCAAGGTAGCACATAGCCTCAGGCTAAGTCTTTAGCAAGAGTCCAAGGGAAAGGAAAGTAAAATTTTAGTGTTGTCTTTCCCGGCGTAAGGAGTTAGGCTTCACTGCTCCTTAGCTGAACACCTTTGATTAATGGTCACCCTGTAGCAGGTGGGATGCAAACCCCAGGATATGGCCTCCTCATTGGCCAAGGACATTCTCAAAGAAGATGAGCAGATGTTGGCTGTTGAAAGCATAGTGAACGGGGGAGGAGAAAGGAAGGGTAGACACAGAAAGTTAATTTGGGGACATTTTTTAGTTTTGACCTGTTTTAAACGCATTGCTTGACATCTGTCAGTGAGAAATCAAAAGCTGGCCTCCCTCATTTCTGTATGACAATGACAGACAGGGGCCATGGGGGTGTAAAATGACCTTCCTGTCATCAGGGAAGCAGTTGCAATGAAAGATGCTATTGGCACTGTGACTTCTGAGTCTGGTTCCAGAGAATCATGCACCAGCTCTGGGGTACTTTCAGCACGAGAACTGATTGTATCAAACTCTAAGTGGGCTCTACTTTAATACAATCTGATGTGCAGATGTCTAAATGTCCCACAAAGACAAATTAGGGTATATCTACCAACATTACAAAATCATTTACTGAAGCTGAAAGGTTAAATGCCAGTATTCCTGGTAACGGTTTCCAAGGTACAAAAAGTGAGTTTGGGAGTTTGAGATTGACATGTACACACTGCCATGTTTAAAACAGATAACCATCAAGGACCTACTGTATAGTACAGGGAACTCTGCTCAATATTTTGTAATAATCTGAATGGGAAAAGAATTTGAAAGGGAATAGATACATCTACATGTATAACTGAATCATTTGTCATTTGCTGTCCACCTGAAACTAACACAACATTGTTAGTCAACTATACTCCAATATAAAATAAACATTTTAAAAAGTGCAATAATTAGGAATGAGGTTGGACAAGAAAAGAACAAAGGAATAAGAGTATAAAACTCTGAGAAAAAAATAATCGTGGTGTGTAAATTGTTTATAAGTAGTTCACTAGGAGAGGTTGGAGGCTTTCTTTCTTTTGAGGATTTTAACAAGGTCTTATGTGGGGGCATAGGAGGAATGGGCTTCCCAGATGGCACTAGAGGTAAAGACCTTGCCTGCAGTGTGGGGGACATGAGACACTTGGGTTTGATCTGGGTCAGAAAGATTCCCTAGAGGAAACCATGGCAACCCATTCCAGTATTCTCACCTGGAGAATCCCATGTACAAAGGACCTGGCAGGCTACAATCCAAAGGCTTACACAGAATCAAACATGACTGAAGGAACTTAGCACACAGGCAGAAGAATGGGGAGGGAATGACTTTTCAAGGTCACTCATGTTGTGATAATACTGCAACAAAATTGGGATTCCAAGTAACTGTGATCAGAACTATTTATGTACGATACCCGGCACTACATGAACATATGGCAGGGACACAGACACTGGAATGCATGTACAGATTGCATCATTATGTTTGTGTGACTTCTGTTTTATACATCTGTCACAAGGAAAGAATGAGGCCTGTGATTATCTTTCTCTTAGATTGGCAAATGAAATTGTAAAAGTTGGAGAAAAGACAGACATTCTATTTACCAGAAACTCATGAACTATGAGAATCTGTAAGTAAATGTGTGAGAATCAATTTCTTCTTGCTTGGGAACGTTATCAACATTTCAGCTGTAACTGCAAATAATGTGAGATTTAAAAACAAATACCAAAATATGTTCCTGTTTGGAAATGTTTTAAACTTTGGTCTTTATCAATAAATCTAAATCTTTTCATTCCACTCACAGCTCTGACATTTTATTTTCAAAACGTTGTGTTTTTATTCTGGCATACAACTCTTTTGCTTCCTTACCCCTTCCATAACAAACAATCACACAAACAAACAAAAATCACCCTGGACCTTTACAGTTCATTGTGCTATGCTGGCTCCCACTCAAAAGTTGTCTGAAATTCTTAGCAGAATTATTTCAACATTTGGTTTTATCATAGCTATAACACTTATCATGTTCTTTTTTTTTTTGAAAAAGAGGAGGGACAGAAATGAAATACAACTTTCATTATAATTTGTTTTAAGCAGTAATAGAACATGACTGTGCAATTAACTTTTCTTTTCCTCCTTGCATTTCTTGGATTTCCTGTCTCTTTGTGGAGTCTTAGCCGGTGACTCTAGGTCACCTGCTACAGTGGAATTGTGCCTCTTGTCTCAGTGTGGAAGGTGCATTTATAGCATGATCCATGGCAGGAAGGATTAGTAAGAAGTAAAATATTAAAGCTCACGGGTACAGGTAGATGTGGGTACGGTGCTTTAAAAGTGTAAAAATTTTTAAAAAGTGTATCCACAAATTCTCTCAAATTCTACTAGTACTCTATCTTCCTTTTTCTTCTAAATCTGATTTTACTCTCATCAAGACTCTGAACCTTAACTTTTCCCTGTTTTCCCCCATCTGTTTTTCTTTGCATTTTCTTAGTCTATGCTTTTATAGGCACCCAAGAGTTTCTTATTCCCTATTTCATCTTGCCTGCTTTGAACATCCTTAACCGCACACAGCTCCCCAATGTCTGCATTCTGTTTCCAGTATTATTACAGGTGAAGACTTTTGAGAGTCCATCAGACTGCAAGGAGATCAAACCAGTTAATCCTAAAGGAAGTCAACCCTGAATATTCATTGAAAGAACTGTTGCTGAAGCTGAATCTCCAATACTTTGGTCACCTGAAGTGAGGAGCCAACTCATTGGAAAAGACCCTGATGCTGGGAAAGATTGAAGGCAAAAGGAGAAGGGAGGGTCAGAGGATGAGATGGCTAGATAGCATCACCGGCTCAAAGGACATGAATTTGAGCAAACCCCAGGAGACAGTGAAGGACAGAGGAGCCTGGCATGCTGCAGTTCATGGGGTCACAAAGAGTTGGACACAACTTAGGGACAGAACAACAACAGCAGAATATTATGGTGGAAAACTAGGATATTCATGTTTCTTGAGAAAAGGTGGCACATGTGCCATTCAGGCCATCATGGGGAAGCCCCAGGTTTGGTCAGGAGGTGAGAGCAGGAGCGAAGGGAAAGCCTAGCTCACAGGGAAAGGAAAGGCAGGATGGGAGGAGTATTTTAGGACTGGCAAGAATAATTCTGGCAGAACTTGGGGCATAGGGTCTCCAGCTGCCAGGTTCACAGCCCTGGGTGATTAGGGCAGAAGAATATAGTCTCCTGGGGTGCACCAAGCAAATAGAAGAGGTGGTTTAGAGCGTGGGTTCCGGACTGGGTAGATCGCACATGAAAGACATGTTCCTGTCAGAAACCTTAGTTATCTCTAGGAATTGGCTAGTCCTGATGGGGGCAGTCTCTTCCTGTCCAGGAAGGTGTTGCATTTAAGACGCTAAAGCATCACAAGAAACAGAAAAAAAAAAAAAGATTAACCCAGTGCACATCATTTTTCTAGCTTTCTTTTCTTAAATTTAGTTTTATTTTTAAAATTTATTTAATAAATTATTAAAATTCTATTTTTTTTAACTGGAGGAAAATTGCTTTACCATGTTGTATTGTTTTCTGTTGTACAGCAATGCGAATCAGCTGTAATGATACATATATCCCCTCCCTCCTGTCCTCCCATGCCACTCTAGGTCATCACAGAGCAACAGGCTGGGTTCCCTGTGTTATACAGCAACTTCCCACCAGCTGTCCATCTACTTTACATGTGATAGTGAGCTCTCATTTTATTATCTCACCACCGCATCTCTGTTTCCTCTTGCTGTCAGATTACGCCCCCCTCTAAAATTTAGACCTAAACCCTCCAGTTCTCCTTCGTTTCAGTCTGTTGTGCCCATGTGCCCTTTTGGGGCCTTAATCAGTGCCTCTGTCTATCAGGGATGGAGTAAGCTTTAGTAAGTGTTTCTGTTTGGGCCTCTGCTTCTTTGTCTTAAAATAGAAGGAGGTAAGGGGTCATAAGTGGTCGTGCTTAGTCATGTCAAACCCTTTGTGACTCCATGGACTGTAGTCGACCAGTCTCTTTGGTCCATGGGATTTTCCAGGCAAGGATACTGGAGCAGGTTGCCATTTCCTTCTCCAGTGGATATTCCCAACCCAGGGATCGAACCAACATGCCTGCATCTCCTGCATTGGTAGGCAAATTCTTTACCACAGAGCCACCTGCGGTAGAGGGCTTCATTTTTCCTCCCATCTGTACTTTTTATCTTAAAGGTTGTAACCAGCCCCTGAAAGGGGGCCTCTTTTTGAAATAAGGCGTGGAGGATATTCTCCATCACCAAAGTGCTTGTTTACCTGGGAGAACAGAGGAGGGAAGATGGAATATCTCTGGGTCAGACAGAAAAAGAAGTAGTTGAAACAGATTTCACAACTCTCTGCCATCCAGCTGAATATACAGCACTCTAATTTTGCTTGTGTTATTAATTTTAGGCCCCATAATATGAATGCCTGATATTTCCCAACACAAGCCATTGTCTGCATCCTGACAGGTCTTTGCTTTTTCTTTTTTTCAAAAACTTTTTATTTTGTATTGGGATATAGCCAGTTAACAATGTTGGGAGAATTTCAAGTGAACAACGAAGGGATTCAACTATACATATACATCTATCCGTTCTCCCCCAAACTCACTTCTTATCCAGGCTGCCACATAACGTTGAACAGAGTTCTGTGGGCTATACAGTAGGGCCTTGTTTGTTATCCATTTAAAATATAGCAGTGTGAACTTGAGACAGGTCTTTGTCAACTGTCTTCGTTATTTCCACCAATGTGTCTTGCTTCATCCTGGCTCCTCTGTCTTGCATGCCCTTTCCCTTCATGTTTAATCTTCAAGGCATAGGGTTTTTACTCCTGATTTTCTTCTCTGGTTTTTCTGGGCTGCCTTGAGCTCTACTATAGTAGTTAGGGTCTGCATCACACAAGGATCCCTTAACTAATTCTAATTGTTACAAATGTGTTAGTTTTTGAAATTGGACCCCGAACTTTAGGTGGTCTGAGGCCACTTCTGAATGCCCTGCCAATGTTGGAGGTCTTTAGTTACATACATATATGTGACTACATAGTATGTTTTCTCCTTGGATCTCCCAACTGCAGGCTGCTCTTCCTCCTGCACCAGCTGAATGCCCTGCTGCTTCAGAATTCAGTGCTTTCACCCATACAATCCCCTTTGTTTGCACACCCCCTCCATCCCCATTACAGTTTTATTGGCTTCGTTATGCCTACTGTAAAACTCAGTTTTGATTACTTATCGAATCTCCTTAGGCTGTGAACTCCTTGAGGGCCATGACTTGTAATGCTTGGCACACAGTAGGTGCTTAAGAATTGCTCTTAGTATAATTAAAGAAGAGGCCCAGCTGGCTTTCTCACATATTGTATTATTCTCCACCCCGGACTTATCACATTTATTTTATCTTGAAGGGGGCTGGTTTCCTGGAACAAAGAGGGACAGAGTTTGCCATGAATTCTGACTTCTGTTTGACCCTGGTAAAGACAATCTGAATATTTTTTCCCTTTGGGTGCTTGAGGAAAGCAAATTAGCTCCATGCTTGTCAGATTCCCTCCTCTCTTTGTGCTGCAGATGAAAGTACAAGGAGTGAAAACTGGAACTCTCTTAACCTTTTCAGGTCTTCAAATAATGATTTTCTAGACAGATAAGACTAAATTGGTATTGGATCTCTCCTCAGGAGCAGGAAGGATGGCTGTTTACAGGCTGCATGTGTCTTGCTCACAGCTTCATTGTCTCCTCTGCTCTTCAGTGGAGGAAATTAAAACTCTGATGGTCAGATTAGGTGGTTCTTAGCCTCTGCCCTTTTCCTGCTGCTGCACATGTGAGAATTAGGCTTATCTACCGGTTCAGATGAAGTGGTCGATAATTTGAACAATTGAAGAAATAACTGAGGTAATAAGATCCTAAACTAAAGGGCTCATCGGTTGTTAAAAGAAATCCACAACCCAAAGCAAACAAACAACCGTCCTCACCCTCAGCTTCCCACTGAAGAGCAGAGGGTTACCTATTCAAAGAAAAGCAGAAGGCATGGTCAAGATCATCTACTTCCTAAGACTGCCTTCTGATGTGAACTGCCCCTATTAATCATTCCTTTGCGTTAAAGCATCCATCTAAAATGGAGCTGCCTGTTAAACAGGAAACATCTGCTGTTGACCAATATAAACACGACTTCCATCCAAGTGTTTAGCTGGGCTTGTGGGGAGCTGAACCATGTGCCAGGTAAGTCTTCAAGAGGAAAGGGGGTTGGCAATAATCCAAAGCCAGGGGTTGTTTCCAAAGGCCCATTTTCATCACATACCACAGGGGAAGTAACTGGGGGGCACTGGCTATTTTCTTGAAAAAGATATCAGGGGTTGGAAGGAGAGGTCCTCAAAAACACTTGTGGCTTACATCTCGGTATGGCTAAGACTGGCTTCCCAGGTGGCGCTAGTGGTAAAGAACACATCTGTGAATGCAGGAGACATAGGAGATGCCAGTTCGATCTCTGGGTTGGGAAGATCCCTCGGAGAAGGGCATGGCAACCCACTCCAGTATTCTTACTTGGAGAATCCCAAGGACAGAGGAGGCTGGTGGACTACAGTCCATGGGGTCACACAGAGTTGGACGTGACTGAAGCAACTGAATATGCATGCATGTGGCTAAAACGAGCAATGATGTCTTCGAAGCGTCCTTATTAAGGGCTGTGAGTCAGTCTGCATTTACTGGGTGTCTTGACTCTTGGAGCAATGAGAATTGGAAGGCCAGAGAGAAAAGTTGAGTCATCAGACTTCTTTGTTTAGTGGCACATCATTGTAAGGTATACTTTTTCTGCACCTACTCCTCTATGTTACTGATCCTCTTAGGGGGTAGCTTTGAATCTCAGTCATATAACTCTGCACTGTCTGGGATAAAGCATTAGGAGAAACAGGCCTGGATAGTTATTCCTCTAAGGCTTAGCAGAAATCAAGCTTTATTTACTTATTTTTCAAGCTCCATAGTTAAAGAATACAGAAGATTATTGCATCTGATTCTCACAGCAGTGTGACTTTTCTTCTGAAACCAGTGGAACAGGACTGGTTTTGTGCAGTCACACAAGTAAAGAATCTGAGGGTCACAGTGAACCACTAAATAAAGCCTAAATGAGACTATAGAAAAAATATTAACAAGAGACTGTTATTTTTCTATTTTTTAGTCTCTTGCTCTCTTTTTCTCTCTTTCTCCTTCTGTTTATAGAAGGATTGGGCTCTCTAGACAGTACCTGGTCATTTTCTCCTGTGACCCTTTAATTTTACTAAAACAGCTCTCTTTATTGGGAAAAATTAGGTTCAAAAGAGCATTTACTATTGTTCTTTGGTTTACTTAATGGCAGATGAAATAGTTATTTGTGTACAGTTTATGTGACTTTTTATAGTTCCTAAGCTAAACATTATAAAATGGCATGACCCTTTTATCAGAAAGTTGACAGTTCTGGCCGGTAAAGTGTCCAGAGCATAGATGACCAAAGCCTCCTTCTCTCTGTGATCAGACTCACACCAGGTTCATTCTAAGCCATTAACAAAGCCTAGGATAAAATCATACTGAGAAAACATGTCTCATGAACCGACAGAGTCTGGTACTCTATACCCTGAAATGACTAAAATGAGACTGCGTTTGTTGTATTGACATATTTGAAATGATGTCATATTGCAAAGGGGCAGCCTTTGTCCAGAATTTGGTTTGATGTCCAGGAGTTCAGGGCAGGGAGATCTGAGCTCATTATAAGGAAGAATTGTTCCATTAGAACTGGTGATGTACTGAGACTTCTTTCACTTTAAGTATTCCAGCAAAGACTGGATGCTTACTTGTGAGAATATTGTAGATGAGATTAGGCTGGGTTATCCAATGTGCCTGAATCTCAGATGAGGTTTTCCCCAGTATAATCCTCAAAGAAGCAAAAGTTATTTTATATTTGAAGACAAATAAGCTTGGAGATACTTTAAATACTTTAGTTGATGCTACTTTGAATAGCATCAAAGATTTATGATTTAAATAATAGAATCGGTAAAAGATGAAGGAAAAGAATTTCTGAAAAATTTAGTAATGGTTTCTGGGTATTTGACCTTGCAATTCAAAACACTGAGGTTGTTATAAAAAATAATTTTAAAATAATGTAATACTACACTACAGTAAGAGGTTACTCTGGCAGTGGTTCTTATCTGGGGGTGATTTTGCCTCCCAGGAAATATTTGGAGACTCTTTTTTTAAAAAAACTTTTTATTTTGTATTGGAATATAGACAATTAACGATGTTGTGATCAGTTTCAGGTGAACAGTGAAAGGATTCAACCATACATATACAGAGTCTATTCTCACCCAAACTCCCCTCTAGGCTGCCAGGTAATTTTGAGCAGACTTCTGGAGCCATTTTTGATTGTCATGACTGATAGGAGCTGTATGTGCTATTGCCCCCTAGTGGATAGGGGCCAAGGATGCTGCTAAACATCCTTCAATAAGCAGGACTGCTGCTGCTGCTGCTGTTAAGTCGCTTCAGTCGTGTCCGACTCTGTGCGACCCCACAGATGGCAGCCCACCAGGCTCCCCCGTCCCTGGGATTCTCCAGGCAAAAACACTGGAGTGGGTTGCCATTTCCTTCTCCAATGCATGAAAAGTGAAAGTGAAGTCGCTCAATCTTATCCGACCCTCAGCGACCCCATGGACTGCAGCCTTCCAGGCTCCTCCGTCCATGGGACTTTCCAGGCAAGAGTATTGGAGTGGGTTGCCATTGCCTTCTCCAAATGAGCAGGACAAGCCCCCACAATTAAGAATTATCCAGCCCGAATGTCAGTCGTGCTAGAGCTGAGAAGCCTTGCTTTAAGGAAATCAGGAATTTAGCTACAAGCCTAACAAAAATCAAATCAGTGACAACATCATGTATATTTACAAAATGCTATATTTTAAACAATATTATGGGAGTAAAGATGATGTGTTTTGAAGAACCATGTTTAGTGTTATGTGGCTCAAAAAATGACTTTGTTGACAGCAGACATTCTGTTATCAGCAATGTATGTGGAGAGTTCCAAGAAAGCTGTATCATAAAATGTGTAAGTGAAGAAAGCAATATCTCTAAATCAATGTTATTGTATATAACATGCGATTTTAAATATTTGCTTGTAACTAATTTAATAAACTAAATGTTGTAATCATTTGGCAATGTAATTTGTTCTAATAGTTGACTTATTGAAGTAAGCCTGATACAATTTTTTGATCTCCTCATTGGGAAAAATGCCTGCATGCCTGGTATTCAAGTGAGCTTCATATTTGGAAATGGACAGAAAATCTAATTCCAGGGTCTTAAGTTCTGCCTATGTGTGTAACATACATTTTTTTTTGGGTCATAATATGAAATTCCTTCTGTCTTATGAATCTGGAAATAATATCCAAATGTAATCAAATCTTTCCTTTTATTTGCTTTAAAAAATTACACACTGTAAAATTCAGCACATTCTATGAGTTTTGACAGATGCACACAGTTGTGTAGCTCCTGCCACAATCAAGATGCAACCAATCTATCATTGTTAATATTTTCTCATGCTTGCCTTTTGTTATCAGCCCCTTTCCTCCACGTTATATCTTTTAAGATGTACACTTACACACCTTACCAGTAGAATCTAATTTTCACAATAGACTCCACTGTGGAGACCCAGCATCTAAATCGGACCCACTCACTTCTCTGGGCAAAGTGGGGCATAGAGTCCTCAGTTCACCTGCTCTGCCTCCTTCTGGCCCCTGCCAGGGCCCTGGGGATTTTTTTTTTTTGTAAACTTGTGCTCTATTGAACAGCCAACACCACTGATAAAATTCTTCCCTTGATCAAATGTTAGATTTGGCCCTTACAGTGTGCCAGACTGGGAGCTGGGATGGAGAGAAAGAAGAACCAGATAGATATGGTTCCTGCCTTTAACGAGCTTAAATTCTAGTAGACAGATATCAGTCAAACACACATACAAACAAAACTGAAGATTTGTTAAGTGTTAAGAAGGAAACCTCACAGTGCTTTGGGAGGATGTGACAGTGAAGTCAAGGCAAAAATGATGTCCTCTCTGATGGAACCATTCCTGTTCATCATTCACATGCTGAGCAGAGTACGCTTCATGGGAACCCTGAAGGGAAGGTGCAATTATGAGAAAGCTGATGTGGCCAGACGGGCACAGAGTGCCTGGAGAAGTTGTCAGGGGTTGGGCTGAGCAGGCCTTTGTGTGCCAGAAAGAAAGAAAGGAAGGAAGGAAGGAAGAATACTGAAAAAATTGAATTTCACCTTGAGGTTTGGAATGAAGGGTGATACTTAGGACAGTGAAATGATCAGATCTCTCTCATTTATTATGGTTTCAGTTAGTGGATTAGATTGGAGTGTGGGATGGGTAAAGATTGTAGATGGAGTAATGAAAAAACAGTTTCAGCAGCGACAGACAGGAGATGATGGTTGACACACAGAAGGGTGATGGTGAAAATAAAGATGAGGTAATTCATTAAATGTCAGAGGCAATTTAATGCTGGCCTGTTGCTGAGATAAGGAGAGAGTGATGATGAGGAGGTTGACCAGATATTTGGCTCGGTGTGTGTGTGTGTGTGTGTGTGTGTGTGTGTGTGTGTGCGTGCGCACACATGTGTGTGGTGTGTGTGTGGGGGAATACAGAGTCTACTTTTGAACATGTTAGACTATGGGGCATGGGAGACATCTAGAAGGAAATCCAGATGAGGTAGACAGGTATCAAGGTCTGGAGCTCCATTCCAACACTTATTTATTTATTCTTTGGAAAGATCCACCATTCCCTGGTCCCTGAGCTAGGTGTTGGGATGAAAATACAGCTATGATGTGAGCCATGCCCTGGAGAGGGAAACAGCATACATTTGGATTAATGTTGTAAAAGAAATGTGTTCATGCAGCCATGGGGGCTCAGCAGAAGACACAATTTCTTTTGCCTAATGGAGTCAGAAAAGTTGTTTCTAGCTTTGCTGATGGAGGGTTTTCCTAGACAAAAAGTGGAAAGAACATCATTCTTGGGACAGAAAGCAGTTAAGTATAAAGTTTACAAGATATGAAAATTGATGGTCTACATGGGGACCTTCAGGGAGTTGGATTATAGGCAAGCCGTAGAGACTGCAAACTAGGGGAAGTGGCTGGAAATGGGTCCAAATGTTGAATATGCAAAATGCCTTGCAAGGGAGAAGCCAGGTAGGGCAGCAAGGAGGGAGGAGACATGGTAGGAAAGATCCATGGCTGCAAACTGCAGTGTGGACTGCAGGGACGGGCTGGGGCCAGGGAGACAGGCTCAGGGGAGTCTCAGTGGTCCAGATGGGAGGTGGAGTTTCTCAAGGCCATGGGAATAGGAGTGGATAGAAAGGGGTGACTTGGGGACATAAGAAGCAGAGTCGTGTGGCCTTGGTGAGAGACGAGATGAAAGGACAGATGATATTATTTCTAATTTGAAAAAGCCTGTGATGGTGATGCTGTTAACTGCAACTGCAGACTAGAGAGGAGCAGCAGTGTTGTGGTCAAATATTAAATTCCATTTTTTTTACATGTTGTGTGTGGGCTCCTGAAGGGCCTCTGTGGACCCCAGTGGGAAGTCAGGATGATGTAATCCCATCACGTTGACTGTGATTCTCTGGCAGGTTGTGACAGACCCAGCTGTTTCATTCCAGTGATTTATTATGAGTCTCTGTTTAGATTATATGTATTCCCAGGGTAGAAGCTGGGCTGTATTTTCCCTTTCTCTCCAGGCACATGTTGTAGGGTGGTGTCTTTCAAAATTCAATTTTTTTTTTACTTCAAACACAGTAAGAAATACATTTTCCTTATTGCACAAACATCCATCTAAAATATACCTAAAATTGTCTTAGAAAACACTTACCTATAGCATCTGCAGCGTACTTTTCTCTCTAGTTTCCTCTCCTCTTATCTCTTCTTATTTCTCCACATCTCTTCATTTTCTATTCTAATTTTATTTATTTTATGTCTCCTGCTGGGATATACGTGTCTCTTTCAATTCTGGTTTCCTCAGTGTGTATGCCCAGCAGTGGGATTGCTGGGTCATATGGCAGTTCCATTTTTAGTTTTTTAAGGAATCTCCACAATGTTCTCCATAGTGGCTGTACTAGTTTGCATTCCCACCAACAGTGTAAGAGGGTTCCCTTTTCTCCACACCCTCTCCAGCATTTATTACTTGTAGACAATTCTGACTGGTGTGAAATGGTACCTCATTGTGGTTTTGATTTGCATTTCTCTGATAATGAGTGATATTGAGCATCTTTCCATGTGTTTGCTAGACATCTGTATGTCTTCTTTGGAGAAATGTCTGTTTAGTTCTTTGGCCCACTTTTTGATTGGGTCGTTTATTTTCCTGGAATTGAGCTGCAGGAGTTGCTTGTATATTTTTGGGATTAATTCTTTGTCCGTTGCTTTGTGTGCTATTATTTTCTCCCATTCTGAAGGCTGTCTTTTCACTTTGCTTATAGTTTCCTTTGTTGTGCAGAAACTTTTAATTTTAATTAGTTCCCATTTATTTATTTTTCGTTTTAGTTTAAAAATTCTGGGAGGTGGGTCATAGAGGATTCTGCTGTGGTTTATGTCGGAGAGTGTTTTGCCTATGTTTTTCTCTAGGTGTTTTATAGTTTCTGGTCTTACATTTAGATCTTTAATCCATTTTGAATTTATTTTTGTGTATTGTGTTAGAAAGTGTTCTAGTTTCATTCTTTTACAAGTGGTTGACCAGTTTTCCTAGCAGCACTTGTTAAAGAGATTGTCTTTTCTCCGTTGTATATTCTTGCTTCCTTTGTCAAAGATAAGGTGTCCATAGGTGTGTGGATTTATCTCTGGGCTTTCTATTTTGTTTCATTGATCTATATTTCTCTCTTTGTGCCAATATCATACTGTCTTGATGACTGTGGCTTTGTAGTAGAGACTGAAGTCCGGCAGGTTGATTCCTCCAGTTCCATCCTTCTTTCTCAAGATTGCTTTTGCTATTCGAGGTTTTTTGTATTTCCATACAAATTTTGAAATTATTTGTTTTAGTTCTCTGAAAAATACCATTGGTATCTTGATAGAGATTGCATTGAATCTATAGATTGCTTTCGGTAGTATACTTCTTTTCACTATATTGATTCTTCTGATCCATGAACACGGTATACTTCTCCATCTATTTGTGTCCTCTTTGAGTTCTTTCACCAGTGTTTTATTTATTTTTTTGTTTTTTATTTTTTCCTCTCTCTCTTTTTTTTTTTATTGGAGGCTAATTATTTTACAATATTATATTGGTTGGTTTTGCCATACATTGACATGAATCCGCCCCGGGGGTACATGAGTTCCCCTTTCTGAACCCACCCTCCCACCTCCCTCCTCCCTTTATCCTCCCTCTGGGTCATCTCCGCACACCAGCCCCGAGCATCCTGTAACATGCATCGACCCTGAACTGTCACCAGTGTTTTATAGTTTTCTATATATAGGTATTTTGTTCCTTTAGGTAGATATATTCCCAAGTATTTTATTCTTTTCATTGCAATAGTGAATGGAATGGTTTCCTTAATTTCTCTTTCTGTTTTCTCATTGTTAGTGTATAGGACTGCAAGGGATTTCTGTGTGTTGATTTTGTATCCTGCAACTTTACTATATTCATTGATTCGGTTCAGTTCAGTTCAGTCGCTCAGTCGTGTCATTGATTCAGTTCAGTTCAGTTCAGTCGCTCAGTCGTGTCCGACTCTCCGCGACCCCATGAATCACAGCACGCCAGGCCTCCCTGTCCATCATCAACTCCCGGAGTACACTCAAACTCATGTCCACAGAGTCGGTGATGCCATCCAGCCATCTCATTCTCCGTCGTCCCCTTCTCCTCCCGCCCCCAACCTTTCCCAGCATCAGAGTCTTTTCCAGTGAGTCAACTCGTCGCATGAGGTGGCCAAAGTATTGCAGTTTCAGCTTTAGCATCAGTCCCTCCAATGAACATCCAGGATTGATCTCCTCTAGATTGGACTGGTTGGATCTCCTTGCAGTATAAGGGACTCTCAAGAGTCTTCTCCAACACCACAGTTCAAAAGCATCGATTCTTCGGCGGTCAGCTTTCTTCACAGTCCAACTCTCACATCCATACATGACCATGGGAAAAACCATAGCCTTGACTAGACGGACCTTGGTTGGCAAAGTAATGTCTCTGCTTTTTAATATACTATCAAGGTTGGTCATAACTTTCCTTCCAAGGAGAAAGCGTCTTTTAATTTCATGGCTGCAATCAGCATCTGCAGTGATTTTGGAGCCCAAAAAATAAAGTCAGCCACTGTTTCCACTGTTTCTCCATCTATTTCCCATGAAGTGATGGGACCAGATGCCATGATCTTTGTTTTCTGAATGTTGAGCTTCAAGCCAACCTTTTCACTCTCCTCTTTCACTTTCATCAAGAGGCCTTTGAGTTCCTCTTCACTTTCTGCCATAAGGGTAGTGTCATCTGCATATCTGAGGTTATTGATATTTCTCCCGGCAATCTTGATTCCAGCTGGTGCTTCTTCTAGCCCAGCGTTCCTCATGATGTACTCTGCATATAAGTTAAATAAGCAAGGTGACAATATACAACCTTGACGTACACCTTTTCTTATTTGGAACCAGTCTGTTGTTCCATGTCCAGTTCTAACTGTTGCTTCCTGACCTGCATACAGGTTTCTCAAGAGGCAGGTCAGGTGGTCTGGTATCCCCATCTCTTTCAGAATTTTCCACAGTTTATTGTGATCCACACAGTCAAAGGCTTTGGCATAGTCAATGAAGCAGAAATAGATGTTTTTCTGAAACTCTCTTGCTTTCTCCATGATCCAGCGGATGTTGGCAATTTGATCTCTGGTTCCTCTGCCTTTTCTAAAACCTGCTTGAACATCTGGGAGTTCACGGTTTACATACTGCTGAAGCCTGGCTTGGAGAATTTTGAGCATGACTTTACTAGTGTGTGAGATGAGTGCAATTGTGTGGTAGTTTGAGCATTCTTTGGCATTGCCTTTTTTTGGGATTGGAACGAAGACTGACCTCTTCCAGTCCTGTGGCCACTGCTGAGTTTTCCAAATCTGCTGGCATATTGAGTGCAGCACTTTCACAGCATCATCTTTCAAGACTTGAAATAGCTCAACTGGAATTCCATCACCTCCACTAGCTTTGTTAGTAGTGATGCTTTCTAAGGCCCACTTGACTTCACATTCCAAGATCAGTGATCACGTTATCGTGACTATCTGGGTCGTGAAGATCTTTTTTGTACAGTTCTTCTGTGTATTCTTTCCACCTCTTCTTAATATCTTCTGCTTCTGTTAGGTCCATACCATTTCTGTCCTTTATCGAGCCCATCTTTGCATGAAATGTTCCCTTGGAATCTCTAATTTTCTTGAAGAGGTCTCTTGTTTTTCCTATTCTGTTGTTTTCCTCTATTTCTTTGCATTGATCACTGAGGAAGTCTTTCTTATCTCTCCTTGCTATTCTTTGGAACTGTGCATTCAGATGCTTATATCTTTCCTTTTCTCCTTTGCTTTTCGCCTCTCTTCTTTTCACAGCTATTTGTAAGGCCTCCTCAGACAGCCATTTCGCTCTTTTGCATTTCTTTTCCATGGGGATGGTCTTGGTCCTTGTCTCCTGTACAATGTCACGAACCTCCGTCCAGAGTTCATCAGGCACTCTATCAATCAGATCTAGTCCCTTAAATCTATTTTTCACTTCCACTGTATAATCATAAGGGGTTTGATTGAGGTAATATCTGAATGGTCTAGTGGTTTTCCCTCCTTTCTTCAATTTAAGTCTGAATTTCGCAATAAGGAGTTCATGATCTGAGCCACAGTCAGCTCCTGGTCTTGTTTTCGTTAACTGTATACAGCTTCTGCATCTTTGGTTGCAAAGAATATAATCAATCTGATTTCGGTGTTGACCATCTGGTGATGTCCATGTGTAGAGTCTTCTCTTGTGTTGTTGGAAGAGGGTGTTTGCTATGACCAGTGCATTCTCTTGACAAAACTCTATTAGCCTTTGCCCTGCTTCATTCCGTGCTCCAAGGCCAATTTTGCCTGTTACTCCAGGTGTTTCTTGACTTCCTACTTTTGCATTCCAGTCCCCTATAATGAAAAGGATATCTTTTTTGGGTGTTAGTTCTAAAAGGTCTTGTAGGTCTTCATAGAACCGATTAACTTCGGCTTCTTCAGCATTACTGGTTGGGGCATAGGCCTGGATTACTGTAATATTGAATGGTTTGCCTTGGAAACGAACAGAAATCATTCTGTCATTTTTAAGATTGCATCCAAGTACTGCATTTCGGACTCTTTTGTTGACCATATTGGCTACTCCATTTCTTCTAAGGGATTCCTGCCCACAGTAGTAGATATAATGGTCATCCGAGTTGAATTCACCCATTCCAGTCCATTTTAATTCACTGATTCCTAGAATGTCGACGTTCACTCTTGCCATCTCCTGTATGATCACTTCCAATTTGTCTTGATTCATGGACCTAAAATTCCAGGTTCCTATACAATATTGCTCTTTACGGCACTGGACGTTGCTTCTATCACTGGTCACATCCACAACTGGGTATTGGTTTTGCTTTTGCTCCATCCCTTTATTCCTTCTATAGTTATTTCTCCACTGAGCTCCAGTAGCATACTGGGCACCTACCGACCTGGGGAATTCCTCATTCAGTATCCTATCATTTTGCCCTTTGTTACTGTTCATGGGGTTCTCAAGGCAAGTATACTGAAGTGGTTTGCCATTCCCTTCTCCAGTGGACCACATTCGGCTGTGGTCCATGTGATCAGATCGACTAGTTTCCTGTGATTATGATTTCAATGTGTCTGCCCTCTGATGCCCCCTCACAATACCTACCATCTCATTTGGGTTTCTCTTACCTTGGTCACGGAAAATCTCTTCACAGCCGCTCCAGCAAAGTGCAGCCGCTGTACCTTACCTTGGACGAGGGGTATCTCCTCAAGGCCGCCCCTCCTGACCTTGAACGTGGAGTAGCTCCTCTCGGCCCTCCTGCGCCCGCACAGCCACCACCTGTTGGATGTGGGGTAGCTCCTCTCGGCTGCCGGCCCTGGCCTCAGGCGTGGGGTAGCTCCTCACAGCCCCACCTCTTTGCGTGGTTCGTTGCGCCGGGGCTGGCATCTCTCGCGTCGCGTCTGCACCACCGGGGCCGGCGTCTCTTGATTAGCTCTAGTAATTTTCTGGTGGAGTCTTTAGGGTTTTCTATGTAAAGGATCATGTCATCTGCAAACAGTGAGAGTTTTACTTCTTCTTTTCCAATCTGGATTCCTTTTATTTCTTTTTCTGCTCTGATTCTAATTTTATTTTAAAAAGTTACTCCTTGCTATATTCACTCCTTCCTATATTCACTTCAGGATGAGGAATCTGCTGTCAATCGTGTGTTAACCACTGATGTGGAGCACAGAGTGTAGTAAAGATTCTGGAATCTGTAGTCAGGCAGACTCAGGTCTGAACTCTGTCACCGAATAGCTTTATGCCCCTAGGCAAGTCATTTAACTTCTTTGAATCTCAATTTCCTCACTTGTAATATGAAGACAAATGCTTCAACTGTAGTGAAGAGAAAATAAGAAAAACATGTAAAAGGGAATTTAGCTGTATTAGTTTGTCTTGCTGCTGTGGCAAATTACCACAAAATAGCTAGATCTTTAAATCTTACATTTCCGGAGGTCGGATGTTCAAAATGGGTCTTCAGTTCAGTTCAGTTCAGTCGCTTAGTCGTGTCCGACTCTTTGCGACCCCATGAACCACAGCACACCAGGCCTCCCTGTCCATCACCAACTCACGGAGTTCACTCAAACTCATGACCATCGAGTTGGTGATGCCATCCAGCCATCTCATTCTCTGTCGTCCCTGTCTCCTCCCACCCCCAATCCCTCCTAGCATCAGACTCTTTTCCATTGAGTCAACTCGTCGCATGAGGTGGCCAAAGTATTGGAGTTTCAGCTTTAACATCAGTCCTTCCAATGAACACCCAGGATTGATCTCCTCTAGAATGGACTGGTTGGATTTCCTTGCAGTCCAAGGGACTCTCAAGAGTCTTCTCCAGCACCATAGTTCAAAAGCATCAATTCTTCGGTGCTCAGCTTTCTTCACAGTCCAACTCTCACATCCATACATGACCACTGGAAAAACCATAGCCTTGACTAGATGGACTTTGATTGGCAAAGTAATGTCTCTGCTTTTTAATATGCTATCTAGGCTGGTCATAACTTTCCTTCCCAGGAATAAGCGTCTTTTAATTTCATGGCTGCAAACAGCATCTGCAGTGATTTTGGAGCTCCCAAAAATAAAGTCTGACACTGCTTCCACTGTTTCCCCATCTATTTCCCATGAAGTGATGGGGCCAGATGCAATGATCTTTGTTTTCTGAATGTTGAGCTTCAAGCCAACCTTTTCACTCTCCTCTTTCACTTTCATCAAGAGGCCTTTGAGTTCCTCTTCACTTTCTGCCATAAGGGTGGTGTCATCTGCATATCTGAGGTTATTGATATTTCTCCCAGCAATCTTGATTCCAGCTGGTGCTTCTTCTAGCCCAGCGTTCCTCATGATGTACTCTGCATATAAGTTAAATAAGCAGGGTGACAATATACACCCTTGACGTACTCTTTTTCCTATTTGGAACCAGTCTGGTATTCCATGTCCAGTTCTAACTGTTGCTTTCTGACCTGCATACAGGTTTCTCAAGAGGCAGGTCAGGTGGTCTGGTATCCCCATCTCTTTCAGAATTTTCCACAGTTTATTGTGATCCACACAGTCAAAGGCTTTGGCATAGTCAATGAAGCAGAAATAGATGTTTTTCTGGAACTCTCTTGCTTTCTCCATGATCCAGTGGATGTTGGCAATTTGATCTCTGGTGCCTATGGGTCTTACTGGGCTAAAATCAGGGTACAGGAGGTCTGTGTTCCTTCTGAGGCTCTGTGGGAAGATGTGCTTCCTCACTTGCCTGCACTCCTGGGCTTGTGGCCTCTTCCTCCATCTTCAATGATGGCAGCACAGTATTTTCAAATCCCCTCCCAGACTGTAACCTTTGCCTCCTTCTTTCACATTTAAAGAACCTTGTGTACTGTATAGAGGGCTCACCCAGATAATCCAGAGTAATCTCGTCATCTTAAGGTTAGCTGAATAGCAAACTTAATTCTCTCCTGCCATTGAACATAATATATTCATAAACTCTGGGGATTAGGATGTGGGCATCTTTACGGGCCACAATTCTGCCTATTGCAATAAGTACAGTTGATACTATGTAGGCCCTGTTGGGCTTCAGGACCCAAGATCTTTCCCTATCCCTCATTTCTTTGGTTATAGGAAACAGCCTTTGTTCAGCCTCCATGACCTTCCCTGAATTCCAATGGGCAGATTTAAGCAGATGTTAATTAAGGAAGGGAAGGAATGGGAGATCAAGTAGAAACAAACAGTCAAGAGCCATCTTGGGGCAAGGTCCTGTATCTCCATCAGTGGATACATGCAACAATACCTTTGTGCTATTTTTCAGATACTGAAATCCCCTCCAGGTGGGAGGAATTAATGAAGATTAGATTAGGAATGGTATGCTGCCCGCAAGCATGTAGACTTCAAACCAACTGGACCTGAAAGTTGATGTTGACTTTTACATACTTCACCACCAACCCATCAGAAGAATGTCCATGAATTGATCACTCTGTCTTTGAAAAATTGCTATAAAACTTCTATCTTCTCCAAGTTGGGACACGCAGTTTTGAGGTCACTAACCTTCTATGTCCTCCTTTGACTGGTTAAGCATTGCACGTGTGTTGTCACTTCAGTTGTGTCTGACTCTTTGCGACTGTAGCCCACCAGGCTCCTCTGTCCATGGGGTTCTCCAGGTAAGAATACTGGAGTGCCATACCCTTCTTCAGGGGATCTTTCCAATCCAGGGATCAAACTTGCACCTTTTATGTCTCCTGCATTGGCAGGAGTGTTCTTTAGTACTAGCACCACTTGGGAAACCCAGCTAAGCATTAAACCTTCCCTTTTCTACTTCACCCAAAACTCTGAGATTTGATTCGGCACCTGCATACAGAGAAGCTGAACTTTTGGCATCACAGTGAGTAGAACCTTATGTGTTTCCAATAAAGAGCCAGTACATTGAAGTTCCCCTTTAACTCTGTCAAGAAAAACATATAATATAAATCAATGCAACACAAAACAAAAAAATCTAATCTTTAAATATAGATTCAGCTTTAAACCAGATACTCATTTAAACATTGGGAAACTGGCATTTAATGCTAAGTACAGGACGTGGCATTTGATTATCTGATAGTTTTGAAATCAGGCATTAGCATCAAAGTCTTCTTAAAATGTTTTGCCTCAATTGAGAATTTGGTAAGCAAGCTTTCTTGCCAGTGTTCAAATCAACAATGAAAAAGTCAAGCAGGCTAGGTCTTGTGGAGTTCTCATAGAGGCTTTTCTCAACTTGGAAACTGATAATCATCAGTACTTCCCACATTTGAACTGAGAGAGAGAAGGAGAAGGTGGAGAGAGAAGGAGAAGGTGAAGAGAGACAGAAAACAGAAATTAAGAGCAAGCTGTACTTCTGACAAAATGACACAAAGTAGATTTTTTTCCCTGGGGATTGATGTCTTGGAAAAAAAAAGTTGAGTTATAATAAGGCCAGTTCAGTTCAGTCGCTCAGTCGTGTCCAACTCTCCGCGACCCCATGAATCACAGCACGCCAGGCCTCCCTGTCCATCACCAACTCCCGGAGTTCACTCAAGCTCATGTCCACAGAGTCGGTGATGCCATCCAGCCATCTCATTCTCCGTCGTCCCCGTCTCCTCCCGCCCCCAACCTTTCCCAGCATCACAGTCTTTTCCAGTGAGTCAACTCGTCGCATGAGGTGGCCAAAGTATTGCAGCTTCAGCTTTAGCATCAGTCCCTCCAATGAACACCCAGGATTGATCTCCTTTAGAATGGACTGGTTGGATCTCCTTGCAGTATAAGGGACTCTCAAGAGTCTTCTCCAACACCACAGTTCAAAAGCATCGATTCTTCGGCGATCAGCTTTCTTCACAGTCCAACTCTCACATCCATACATGACCACGGGAAAAACCATTGCCTTGACCAGACGGACTTTGGTTGGCAAAGTAATGTCTCTGCTTTTTAATATACTATCAAGGTTGGTCATAACTTTCCTTCCAAGGAGCAAGCGTCTTTTAATTTCAAGGCTGCAATCAGCATCTGCAGTGATTTTGGAGCTCCAAAAAATAAAGTCTGACACTGTTTCCACTGTTTTTCCATCTATTTCCCATGAAGTGATGGGACCAGATGCCATGATCTTTGTTTTCTGAATGTTGAGCTTCAAGCCAACCTTTTCACTCTCCTCTTTCACTTTCATCAAGAGGCCTTTGAGTTCCTCTTCACTTTCTGCCATAAGGGTAGTGTCATCTGCATATCTGAGGTTATTGATATTTCTCCCAGCAATCTTGATTCCAGCTTGTGCTCCTTCCAGCCCAGCGTTCCTCATGATGTACTCTGAATATAAGTTAAATAAGCAAGGTGATAATATACAACCTTGATGTACTCCTTTTCTTATTTGGAACCAGTCTGTTGTTCCATGTACAGTTCTGACTGTTGCTTCCTGATTATTATTATTCTACCTATTTTCAGCATTTCTCATAAATTACACCTGGAGCTATGCACAAGGCTCTCACTGTTGTCTCCCTTGTCAATGAGATTAAAGAGCTAAATCCCTGGATATTTAGCCAGCTTGCAAGCCTGCAGTCAATCGTGCATGCTAAGTTGCTTCACTCGTGTCCGACTCTGTGATCTCATGGACTGTAGCTCACCAGGCTCCTTTGTCCATGGGATTCTCTAGGCAAGAATACTGGAGTGGGTTGCCATGTCCTCCTCCAGGGGATCTTCCCAACCAGGATCAAACCTGCATTTCTTATGTCCTCTGCATTGACAGGTGGGTTCCTAGCGCCACCTGGGGAAGACAGTGCCTAATTCTCTTCACATTAACTCCTCAAGATTTGAAAGTAGGGTCAACACCAGTGCAAAGGATTCTGGGAGCTAAGGACACATGTTTAGCAGCACCAAGAAGAGTGATGTAAGGTTTAGAATTAGGGATCCTAAGGGAGAGTTTATGGGAGCTTTGCCTTCTCTGAGCCATGGGGGAAGTATGATGATAAAGGAAGTATGGTGATAAAAGGAAATAAAGCACCACAGCAGTCAACTAAGAGGAGATTAGGGATATCATCACTGATTTTTTTTTTTTTTAAGATTTTTTTAATGACGTGGACCATTTTTAAAGTTGCTATTGAATTTGATGCAACATTGCTTCTGTTTCATGTTTTGGTCTTTTGGCCATGAGGCATGTGGGATCTTAGCTCACCAACTAGGGATTGAGCATGCACCCCCTGCATTTGAAGGTGAAATTCCAACCACTGGACCACCAGGGAAGTCTCTATTACCACTCATTCTAATGTTTGGCCTACATGGCATCAAACATGGGGACTTTGAGGACAGTCCAAATGATGAATTGACTTTTTCATACTCTATTGTCTTTCCACACTCATGAAGAAACCCAGTTTTCTGATTTCCATATATTTTGCCTCTAGACACATGATTGAATCACCTGGTTGCCTGCTGACCTCTGACATTATATTGATTCAGGCTAATCTTGAAAGATGATGCTGTGAAAGTGCTGCACTCAATATGCCAGCAAATTTGGAAAACTCAGCAGTGGCCACAGGACTGGAAAAGGCCAGTCTTCATTCCAATCCCAAAGAAAGGCAATGCCAAAGAATGCTCAAACTACCACACAATTGTACTCATCTCACACGCTAGTAAAGTCATGCTCAAAATTCTCCAAGCCAGGCTTCAGTAATATGTGAACTGTGAACTCCCAGATGTTCAAGCAGGTTTTAGAAAAGGCAGAGAAACCAGAGATCAAATTGCCAACATCCGCTGGATCATGGGGAAAGCAAGAGAGTTCCAGAAAAACATCTATTTCTGCTTCATTGACTATGCCAAAACTTTTGAATGTGTGGCTCACAATAAACTGTGGAACATTCTGAAAGAAATGGGAATACCAGACCACCTGACCTGCCTCTTGAGAAACCTGTATGCAGGTCAGGAAGCAACAGTTAGAACTGGACATGGAACACCAGACTGGTTCCAAATAGGAAAAAGAGTACATCAAGGGTGTATATTGTCACCCTGCTTATTTAACTTATATGCAGAGTACATCATGAGAAATGCTGGGCTGGAAGAATTACAAGCTGGAATCAAGATTGCTGGGAGAAATATCAGTAACCTCAGATATGCAGATGACACCAACCTTATGGCAGAAAGTGAAGAAGAACTAAAAAGCCTCTTGATGAAAATGAAAGAGGAGAGTGAAAAGTTTGGCTTAAAGCTCAACATTCAGAAAGCTAAGATCATGGCATCTGGTCCCATCACTTCATGGCAAATAGATGGAGAAAGAGTGGAAACAGTGGCTGACTTTATTTTTTGGGCTCCAAAATCACTGCAGATGGTGATTGCAGCCATGAAATTAAAAGGCGCTTACTCCTTGGAAGGAAATTTATGACCAACCTAGGTAGCATATTAAAAAGCAGAGACATTACTTTATCAACAAAGGTCCATCTAGTCAAGGCTATGGTTTTTCCAGTAGTCATATATGGATGTGAGACTATAAAGAAAGTTGAGCACCATAGAATTGATGCTTTTGAACTGTGGTGTTGGTGAAGACTCTTGAGAGTCCCTTGGATTACAAGGAGATCCAACCAGTCCATGCTAAAGGAGATCGATCTTGAGTGTTCATTCGAAGGACTGATGTTGAATCTGAAACTCCAATACTTTTGGCCACCTGATGTGAAGGGCTGACTCATTTGAAAAGAACTGATGCTGCCAAAGATTGAGGGTAGGAGGAGAAGGGGATGACAGAGTATGAGATGGTTGGATGGAATCACTGACTGAATTGACATGAATTTGGGTAAATTCTGGCAGTTGGTGATGAACAGGGAGGCCTGGCATGCTGTGGTTCATGGGGTTGCAAAGATTTGGACATGACTGAGAGACTGACCTGAACTGAACTGAACAGACACTCAAGATTGGCCTGATTTATGAAGATGTTCATTATTAACTTACAAAGCAACTATTGTTTGACAGTTCCAGCGTCTTCAATGCCAACAGTTTCAGCTGGGACCCAGACACTATAGCTTCACGATCTTCCATGTTGCATTGGTTCTTTTTCAAT
Source organism: Moschus berezovskii (assembly GCF_049115385.1). Lineage (NCBI taxonomy): Eukaryota > Metazoa > Chordata > Mammalia > Artiodactyla > Moschidae > Moschus > Moschus berezovskii. The sequence continues at coordinate 67,839,440 of NC_142461.1, forward strand.
GGCTACATAATGGGTGCTCCAACTCCACGGTACCATGTGCTAGCATTGTCCCCAAGAAAAATGATACCAAAAAGCTTTTTTTTCTTAGAGATCTTTTTATCCTACAAGTGAAAGCCTCCAGTGATGGACTTCACCTTATGAATCTTTGGCCAGAACTGTGCCCACCTCAAGACCATACTTGAGGAGGAGGAACGACCATGCTTCTTTCTCTGTGATCAAGTCATTTCTGCTTCCAAGCAGGAGGATAGAGAGCACTGTCTGCTGGGTTAACTTTAAGTGACATCTGCCATACCTCCTACACATGATTCCCTCCCTGCCTACCTTCTCCTCACATGCCTTATCTGTAGCCAGTGCCTCTGAACTTTGTTTTCTTCTAGAGGTCATGATCCCTAATACACTGGAAGTTCTAAAGGGTTAAGTAGGAACCCCATCCAACATGTTTTTGTTGTTGCTGTTGTTGTTTTATTTGCACATTCTGTCTCCCCCAGTACAGCATAGAGTCTTGAAGAATAAAGATTGTCTTATGCTCATTTTTGTTTCTAGTACCCAGCACAGATCCTGCTTGATGGTTTCTGTTTAAAATAGGTTTGTTAAATGAAATAAGTGTGTCTGAGACCTGAAATTCAATGAGAAATTCATGTAGATTAGAGTAGGAATGAGGTTCTAGTTCAATAAAGGACCTATGAGTATAGAGTAGAAGAGTGATTAACCAAAATGCCAGATAGGTATAAACTCAGATATTAGCACCTACCTTGCTGTTGATTTGCAAAGTAATCTCCTTTGCACCTAAAGGCAGCTTCTGTCTGGGAAGGGAGGAGGAGCTGGGAATAGTGTGAATCAGCTGGGTCTAGCATAAATGTGCACGTGCATGTGTGTGAATGTGTACGAGTCACGTGGGACTCTTCATGGTCAGTAACCTTCACCTCAGGTCTAGTGGGTATGGCTTCTACATGTATTCTCTTCCCTAGACTTGGTGTTGTGGCTAAGCCACAAAAATTACTGAAGTTCCCTGGGATTTGGGGTCATCTCATGAGTAGCAGCTATCACAGGACATCTGGATTTCCCACAGGCTTCCCCTGAGAGCAGAACAGTTTTGCTAAGCTACTTACATTTGGGGGTTAATTTGTTATTGCAGCCTAATCTGTTTATGTGAAGGAGAAGCTGAAAAGTCAAGAGAGAGGACTTCTTTGAGGAAGTTGCCAAAATGTTGTAGAATGTTCTTTTCCTTGATGTGATGGAGAAGGGTAGGTGGGTACCACCCTTTCACTTCTACCTAGTTAGAGGGGCCTCAGAGGGGCCATGCAGAGAGCTGGACATCTTCCTCTGGGGACCACAAGGAGGCACAGAGACTGTTGGATCTAGGGCAGGAAGTCTGAAGGTGAGATACTATGGCCAGCAGGAGAGCTGGCTGCTTTGGGAGTAGGCTATGCTTCTGGAGTTTGCGGGACAAGGATGGATGAGGTAAAGTAAGAGCCAAAAGTTGACCTAGAGGGACTTTGTGCAAGTTAGCTACTTTTAGGGGTGTTAGGACCTAACAAAGCCAGGCTGTGTCTGGGGTGCTGCAGGGGCAGGGCTGAAGAGTGAATTCAGAGCAGCCGGTTGGAGGAGGGGATGACAACCACTGGACTCTGTTATAGCTGTGCGAAAGAACCCCCAAGAGAAAGAATCAGTCTTAACCCTCTGCCACAGCTGCAGGCCATCCTTTTCTGCTCTTGAATTCTCCTCCCTCCTCCCCCTGGAGGAAGCAGAGGTGACTTTTGAACTGAGGAAAGGGCCAGATACTTTAGGTGGGGAAATGGAGAATGTGGCCTTGACCCCCTTCCTGAATGAGGAAGTAACTTTGTTATTAAGTATAGTTGACAGGTTTGACTCTTGATTGAGACCGAATAGTTATATTACGAACAAAAATTGGGAGTCTAAAAGTAGAGAAGTTTTCAAAAATATACAAGAATGACAGAAAAAATAGAGAAAAATAATATAAAGAAGAATTAGTCCCACAGACCAGATTTGAAAGAGTGGAGAAAAATATGTGTGTGTTGTTTTATTTTTGCTTGGCTTCACTTTCTCTTTCAAAGGTATGGTTTCACAAACATCACATATGATACTGATTGTAATAACAGCAAAATAACTGAAATAGAACGTATGTTTGTGCTCAGTTGTGTCTCTTTGTGACCCCACAGACGGTAACCCTCCAGGCTTCTCTGTTCATGGGATTTTCCTAGCAAGAATACTGGAGTGGGTTGCCATTTCCTTCCCCAGGGGACCTTCCTAACCTGGGGATCAAACCCACATTTTCAGCATCTTCTGAATTGGCAGGCAGGTCTTTACCACTGAGCCACCGGAGAAGCCAAACCACAAAATAGGACAGTAACCTGAAATATGTAAGAGATACGTAATATCTTTTCTTGAACGATCTCACAGAGTATGACAGTGAATAATGTATCATTCTTCTAATTATAGAACATAATCTCCTAGTATGGAACAGGATACCAAGAGCCGAAGTTTCATGAGCCTCCTGTACATAAACAGTTCACTGTCTTTAAAAAAAATCAATTAATTGTAATGCAAAATTGCTTGACAAAACCCAGAGGAAAATTTAACAATAATTTTCCTAAACACCTTTTATTTTTGGCAACAATAAAAACAGCAATACTAGAGATTATACTCTACAAACATGTTCCACAAAGAAACAGGTAATTACATTTTTATCAACTGCACTTCTTGCCTTTTTAAAATTGTGCGTTTTATCCTCCTCTAAAATGTTTTCTCTTATCTACTGTTGCCCTGCAAGAGCAGCAAATAGTGTGGTGATAAGCTCAGTAATTATGGACACCGTAGGTTCTGGAAGATTTTCGTGGCTGGAGTCAATGGGCAGCATTATTATCTGAGGCCATCACACTGGGTTAAGTGTCCTTCAGGATGAATCCTCAGAGGATCTCAGTGTGTCTTCTGTGTCATCAGTAGAGCCTAGTCGGGGGTGGGGCTGGATAATGGGTAAATGAAGGGCTTTGAAGATGGCTTTGGAGATGACAACCCCCAACAAGCCTCCCCTCTTCTCTACCTGACAATGGTGCAATTTTGGGCAAGTCATTTAACTCACTTAAGGCTCGAGTTTCTTCTTTACAATAATGTGGTTATCACCTACTGAGGTTTACTTTGAAGGTTAAATGTGCTAACACACTTAAAGCACTAACACAGTGCCAGGTAAATAGCATGTTAAAGACTAATAAAGGGAATTATTTCAGGCTGATGATACAATGACATTCACTAGAATGATAGAAGAATGGATGATGCTAAAAGGATAAAACAGTAATAATGAAAATTGGATAACTGTAAAAGGAGACAATGATAAAACAATGTAAAATTTATAATAAAATACATGCATGTCACAGGCCAAAGATATACACTTTTCCACTTTCAATTTATTTTATAACTGTGAGAGACCTGATATTCTCTTTTAAAATTGAGGAAAGAATTAATTATTTAACCCATTTAGGACTATTCCTTCTAAACGGATGTACGGCAAGCATCTTAGAAGAATCAATACAGTTTGCTTCTGTCTCGTTTCTTGGTCGTAATCTGCTTGGTTCACTTGCAACAGAGGATTTTTCAAGGCTTTGCCAATAATCCCTTCCAATTGTGTTATTGATGCTCGAGCTGTATTTGAATTACCTTAAAAAGGTGGGGGTGGGGGTGTGCTTCCCTGAATGTGAGCTGATTGCTCTGTAGAGACCTCTTGTTCTAGAAATACGGGTGTATTTTTAAAATCGCTCTTGCTTGAATACAAAAGTGTCAGGGGATTGCTTCTTGCTGAGGGGTTGGGTTTTATTAACCTAGTGGTAAAAGTGAAAGTGAAAGTCATGTCCGGCTCTTTGCTACCCCATGGACTCTCCATGGAATTCTCCAGGCTAGTATACTTGAGTGGGTAGCCTTTCCCTTCTCCAGGGGATCTTCCAAACCCAGGGATCGAACCCAGGTCTCCCGCATTGTGGGTGGATTCTTTACTAGCTGAGACACAAGGGAAGCCCAAGAATACTGGAGTGAGTAGCCTATTCCTTCTCCAGCGGATCTTCCTGACCTGGGAATTGGACCGGGGTCTCCTGCATTGCAGGCGGATTCTTTACCAACTATCAGGGAAACCCTAACCTAGTGGAAAGACTGTGAATTCCTGGGAATAGTCACCTTGCTGTGTTTCCTTCCTGAACCTAAAGATCTTAGGTTTGCATCTTTGGCAGAATTGGACATTGTCTGCAGCTTTTTTTTTAAAAAGATTTTTTATTTTTTTTAATGTGGACCATTTTAAAAGTCTTTATTGAATTTGTTACAATACTGCTTCTGCTTTATGTTTTGGTTTTTTGGCTAGAAAGCATATGGGATCTTAGCTCCCCTGCCAGGGCTTAAACCTGCACTTCCTGCATTGGAAGGTGAAATCTTAACCACCGGACCACCAGGGAAGTTCTTGTCTGCGGCTTTGAACTTGCTGCCATTCAGCCCCAGGCTCAGAGCAAGTCCTGAGCATCCCCAGAAGCAGTGGTAGTATGGAAGGGGCTGGGCTGACTGGTTTTTCTATAAAGACTGCCCAGGCGTTGGCTTGAGGAGATTCAAGGTGGAAGGAATGAGTGGAGACACAAACACGAAGTAACACAGTGTGCTCAGCTCTCTCTGTGCCCGGCACTGCCTATTCAGGGGTTCTCCGGCTCACAGATTATTTTGACCCTTCCTGTTCTCTGCCTTTCTTAGATGGGGAGCCATCTGGCCCTCCCCATGGGTATTATTTCTCAGACAGTGACAGTGACGGATAATGAACACAAACCATCCATTTTCTCCTGGCAGCAGCTCTCTAATACCCAGAAAGGCATATGTGTGGATGAACATATACATGGTGGTACCCTCTTCCTCTCATTTACCTGCTTCAGCTCTTATTCTACTGCCTCATGTTTACCTTCATCATTAGTAACCTCCAAGAGGGCACACACAGGACTCATCTCTTTCTTCTGTTTTCTTCCCCCTATAAAAAGAGCATGTCAATTTTTGACTATTTAAAAATTTTGAAAATAAATAAAATAAAACAGGATTCTGAAACCCCACCACTGAGAGATACTAGGTATTTATGTTGTTTTTCTATCTTGGTTTGACCTTGTGTATGTACACAGTTGAAATCATACAACATATTGCATGTTATGTCTTATTTCATATAACATTTTATTATGAGCATTTCCTTATACCAATAAACATTTTTCTCATAACTTCAATAGCTAAGACTATTCCATTGTACAGGTATTTCTGATTTATTTAACCTTTCCCTTGTTGCTGTATCTAATTTTTCACTGTCATAGACAGTGCCGCAGCAAGCATCTTTCTCTGTAAATCTTTGCTGGCCTCCCAGAGTTTGGGATACACAGTGCTAAATGCTTTCCAGAGAACAAGTATCCATTTTCAGTCCCCTCAGTCCTGTCTCAGAGTTCCATTTCCACCAAATTCCCTCGATTGCCATGAAGTATCATATTTTACTGCCTATTTTTAAAAAAGAAATGACATCCCACTGTTATTTCAATATACATGTCTCTGATAATTAATGTCATCTGTATAGACTACTTTACTTTTTGGGGCTCTGCTTACCCCCAAAGGATGATTTCTGCATTTATAGTCAATATGAGCAGGAAGTCCAATATGCCCTCTTGAGGCCTCCCAGCAACACCTGCATCCCTGCCTCATCTGAGAACCCCCAGGGTGGAATCTGTCTGACATCCAAGTGTCTAGGAATAAGGTAACTGGAGAATCTAATTGGTACCTTCTGAGGCTGCTGAGGGGGTGCCGGCTGAAGGCTGGTCTTGTGAAGTTCAGGTCCTCGTCCTGTGCCCCGCACATGTTCACTCACTGTGTTCAAGCTCAGTCACGGTGTCAGGTTGGCTGGTCTTGGGGTGAGGTTCATGCTTGTTGACACTGTCCCTTGCTACCCTGAATCTAGCCTGTGAGTTTCAAGGACACCTCCAGTCTTTTTGTGGAGGTCCTTCTGGTGACCTGAGCATCCTTTCTCTCAGTAGACCTTAAGGAAACACCTGGTTCAGCCAAGGTTCTAGTTTAGAATCTGGGAGCTGGGGGGCAAGGCTGTGATCTCAGAGGGTTTTAGGCCGTTAATGAAGTGGATCTATTCCTTCTGAGAGATTTGCCTACCAAGGGCAGGGGGCTTTTCCTAAAGCCTGGGTGTGACAGTATCCTCTGGGGGTCTGACTGCCTGACTTTGAATCCTGGTTTTACCATTTCTGAGCTGCATAATTTTATGCAGTTTGCTTAAATCTCTTTAAGACTCAATTTCCGCATCTGTGAAAGAAGGTTTATTTAAGTACCTTCCTCTTAGGATCCCTGAGAGGATTAAATGAGATAATCCATGAGAAGTGTATAATGTAGTCCCTGGCACAAAGACGTGCAACACAAGTTAGCCACAAAATTACTATTCTAATCTGCTGGATCATGGAGAAAGCAAGAGAGTTCCAGAAAAACATCTATTTCTGCTTCATTGACTATGCCAAAGCCTTTGACTGTGTCGATCACAATAAACTGTGGAACATTCTGAAAGAGATGGGGATACCAGACCACCTGACCTGCCTCTTGAGAAACCTCTATGCAGGTCAGGAAGCAACAGTTAGAACTGGACATGGAACAACAGACTGGTTCCAAATAGGAAAAGGAGTACATCAATGTTGTATACTGTCACCCTGCTTATTTAACTTATATGCAGAATACGTCATGAGGGACGCTGGGCTGGAAGAAGCACAAGCTGGAATCAAGATTGTTGGGAGAAATATCAATAACCTCAGATATGCAGATGACACCACCCTTATGGCAGAAAGTGAAGAGGAACTAAAAAACCTCTTGATGAAAGTGAAAGAGGAGAGTGAAAAGCTTGGCTTGAAGCTCAACATTCAGAAGACGAAGGTCATGGCATCTGATCCCATCACTTCATGGGAAATAGACGGGGAAACAGTGGAAACAGTGTCAGACTTTATTTTTTGGGGCTCCAAAATCACTGCAGATGCTGATTGCAGCCAAGAAATTAAAAGACGCTTACTCCTTGGAAGGAAAGTTATGATCAACCTCGATAGCATATTAAAAAGCAGAGACATTACTTTGCCAACCAAGGTCCGTCTAGTCAAGGCTATGGTTTTTCCCGTGGTCATGTATGGATGTGAGATTTGGACTGTGAAGAAAGCTGATCGCCGAAGAATGGATGCTTTTGAACTGTGGTGTTGGAGAAGACTCTTGAGAGTCCCTTGGACTACAAGGAGATCCAAGCAGTCCATTCTAAAGGAGATCAATCCTGGGTGTTCATTGGAAGGACTGATGCTAAAGCTGAAACTGCAATACTTTGGCCACCTCATGCGACGAGTTGACTCACTGGAAAAGAGTCTGATGCTAGGAAGGATTGGGGGTGGGAGGAGACGGGGACGACAGAGAATGAGATGGCTGGATGGCATCACCAACTTGATGGACATGAGTTTGAGTGAACTCCGGGAGTTGGTGATGGACAGGGAGGTCTGGCGTGCTATGATTCATGGGGTCGCAAAGAGTCGGACTCTACTGAGCCACTGAACTGAACTGAACTGAACTGAAGCCACTTTAGTCATGTCTGATTCTTTGTGACCCCATGGACTGTAGCCTGCCAGGCTCCTCTGTCCATGGGATTCTCCAGGCTCATGAATACTGAAGTGGGTTGCCATGCCCTTCTCCAGGGGATCTTCCTGACCCAGGGATCAAACCCATGTCTCTTGTGTCTCCTGCATTGGCAGGCAGTTCTTTCCACTAGCACCACCTGAGAAGCCTCCAAACATCCTATTGTATCCGAACGAAAGTTTTGCTGCCAGGGCACTTCATCATTATGTGGAGAAACTGCCTGAAACTTACTTCTTGTTTAAAAAATTCTGTCTAAATTCATTGATTAGTCAAGTTAAATACTCTTACTCCCACCTCTGGCTTTGTGATATTTATTTGCTCTTTGCAAATTGTGGGTAAGCCATTTTGTGTTTTCTGCTTTCTTTTGATTCTTTAGTTAAACTTTTTATTTAGAGATAGCTGTCTATTCATATGTAGAAATAAAAAGTAAGACAGAGAGATTCCATCTCAGTTTCCTGAGCGGATCTGTGCATGTGTGTGTGTATTTACTTATTTTTCCAAACTGTTTCTCTGTTTTTCAGATTATATCATTTCTATTGCCCTATCTTCAAGCTCACTAATTCTTTCTTCTGTTCTCTACATTTTGATGCTGAGTCCATGCACTGAGTTTTTATTTAGGTTTTCTATTTTCCCATTCTAAAATTTCTGTTTGGTTCTTCTTTACATTTTCTGTTTCTTTGCTGAGATTTTCTAATTTTTGCTAAGTCTTTCTATGTTTTCGTTTATTTCGAATGTGTTCTTAATTGTTCCCTGAAACATTACATGATGGCTGATTTAAAACCCTTGTCAGATAATTTTAACATCTCTGTGTAGGTGTCTATATTCCCCACATTCCTGCTGAGGTCTTCTTAGTTTTTTGCAAGATGAGCAATTACTGATTGAAACCTGAACATGTAAGGTATTATGTTACAGACTCTGGGTCTTAGTTAGACCTCCTGTTTTAGCTGGCATTTGTAGCATCACTCTGTCAGAGGAAGGGAGCTCACCCTTGTTACCACCCAGCAGAGTGGGAATCCCAGGTCCTTCATCCCCTCTGTTGACCCTCGAGGGTGGTGGGGCTCCTTCTTACTGCTGGGTGGGGGTAAAAGATTGACTCACCATGAGGTCTTTATGACAACTTTGCCTGGGAGGGGAGCCTTATCACAGCTCTCACATGGCCTCTGAGTTGGGGGCAGGGCAGCCTCATTACAGTGGATGCTGGTGAAGTCCTGACTCAGTGCCAGGCCTCCGATGACTCCCAGGGTGGCGCCTTGTTACTACTGGTGGGTTACTTACTTGGTGCTGCGACATTGCAGCCTCCCCACACGGTCTCCATAAAGTGGGGGTGGGGGACCTCATTGCTGCCCATTGCATGCCTCTTGTTGTTGCTGTTGTTCAGTTGCTGAAGTGTGTCTGACTTTTTGTGACCCCATGGACTGCAGCTCACCAGGCTCCCTGTCCTTCACTATCTCCTGGAATTTGCTCAAACTCATGACCATTGAGTCGGTGATGCCATCCAAGCATCTTATCCCCTGTCGTCCCCTTCTCTTCCTTCCCTCAGACTTTTCAGCACCAGGGTTTTCCAATGAGTCAGCTTTTCACATCAGGTGGCCAAATTATTGGATCTTTAGCTTCAGCATCAGTCCTTCCAGTGAATATGCAGGGTCTATTGGCAATTATGATTCACAACTGCTCCCTACTCTGCCTTTTCTGCCATAACCCTTATGGGAGAGTTCGGACACCTTCTTAAAGACCAAAGAGGATGGACATCTAAGCTCCCCACTTGGCCTTTGCTGGCATGGGTGGAGTGGGCCAGAGTTTTATCTGTCATGTTTGACTAGGGGAGAGCATTAAGATCTAAAATTTATCTGCTTTATTAGGCTGCTCTTTACATGGTCCTTTCATTAGGAAGGTGCTTCCTTGGTGGCTCAGATGGTAAAGAATCTGTCTACAGTGGAGGAGACCTGGGTTTGATACCTGGGTTGAGAAGATCCCCTGGAGCAGGGAATGGCTACCCCTCAAATATTCTTTCCTGGAGAATTCTGTGGACAAGGGATCCTGGTGGGCTACAGTCCATGGGATTGCAAAGAGTTGAACACTACTGAGCAATTAACACTTCATTAGGGAGAGCAGGCTTTTGGGGGCTTTTATTTCTGTCTGCATCTATTGGCCTTTTCAGCTGAAGATGCCAGGAGATCAGGAGACTGCTGGTAACAGGAGCACCTTGGTCTCCAGCTGGGCTGAAGAAGTTCCTATCAGTGATCCATACTGGTTCTGCCAAAGGACCTTGATGATGCCTTAGAGTCTTGGATAATTAGAGCTTCAGTGAAAAGCCTGTCCCCTTGGCAAAATGCTGGAGACCTTCCCTTTATAACACCAAAGCTGCAAAAATGAGAATGTCCTTGGTCTCAGTGACTTTGGGGACATTATTTGTATGACACTCTCACATACTGGACTTTCTGTTCCCTCCAATCAGGAAAGACTGCCAGGAAAATTGTGACCTTTGGGATGATGGTTTTGGGTGATTATACATCTTTTTTGCCCTTCATTCACATATTCATTAATTGAATCATCTATTTAGTTTTTCATCCACTTACTGGAGAACTACCCGTATGGCAGAAAGTGAAGAACTAAAGAGCCTCTTGATGAAAGTGAAAGGAGAGTGAAAAAGTTGGCTTAAAGCTCAACATTCAGAAAACTAAGATCATGGCATCCGGTCCCATCACTTCATGGCAAATAGATGGGGAAACAATGGAACCAGTGGCAAACTTTTTTATTTTGGGCTCCAAAATCACTGTAAATGGTGACTGTAGCCATGAAATTAAAAGATGCTTACTCCTTGGAAGGAAAATTATGACCAATCTAGACTGCATGTTAAAAAGCAGAGACATTACTTTACACACAAAGGTCCATCTAGTCAAAGCTATGGATTGTCCAGTGGTCATGTATGGATGTGAGAGTTGGACTGTGAAGAAAGCTGAGTGCCGAAGAATTGATGCTTTTGAACTGTGGTGTTGGAGAAGACTCTTGAGAGTCCCTTGGACTGCAAGGAGATCCAACCAGTCCATCCTAAAGGAGATCAGTCCTGGGTGTTCATTGGAAGGACTGATGTTGAAGCTGAAACTCCAATTTTTGGCCACCTGATGCAAACGAAAGAAAGTGAAGTCGCTCAATTATGTCTGACTCTTTGTGACCCCATGTACTGTAGCCTACCAGTCTCCTCGATCCATGGGATTTTCCAGGCAAGAGTACTGGAGTGGGTTGCCATTTCCTTCTCCAGGGGATTGTCCCAACTCAGGGATCAAACCCAGGTCTCCTGCATTGCAGGTAGATGCTTTACCATCTGAAACACCAGGGAAGCCCAAGAGCTGACTCATTTGAAAAAGACCCTGATGCCGGGAAAGATTGAAGGCAGGAGGAGAAGGGGACAACAGAGGATGAGATGGTTGGATGGCATTACCGATTCAATGGACATGAGTAAACTCCAGGAGTTGGTGATGGACAGGGAGGCCTGGTGTGCTGTGGTTTATGGGGTCACAAGAGTCGGACATGACTGAGTGACTGAACTGAACTGAACTACTGGAGAACTACATTATTTTCAGGAGGCATCAGGGAAACAAATGAAAAGCATCCATTATCTTGGTAGGATGATCATGAGTAGGGGAGACAATGACCATTAAACTTAAAGCCATGAAGGAAGTGCAAGATCATCCCAGAGTGCAGAGCAGACTAGCAATGGAGAGTCAGAAAAGGCTTCTCCAAGGAGGTGACTGGTGGACTGAATCTTGTTGAGAAAAGGAATTAGCCAAGCCAAGAGCGAGCAGGCATGCAAGTCTGACCACTGCAGCAGAAGGATGTGGCTCCAGGATGGTAAGACCACACAGTGGGAAATACTAGGCATGTGAGAGGTAACCCTGAGACGGTGACGAGGTTTGGTGCTGCATAGCTTTACTGTCAGGCTACCGAGCCTAAATTTCAGCCTAAGGACATGTGACCATGAAGGGTTTTTTTGCGGAATAGTGGCACAATATTCCTGGAGAAGGAAATGGCAACCCACTCCAGTATTCTTGCCTGAAGAAACCCAGGGACAGAGGAGCCTAGTGCGCTGCCGTCTATGGGGTTGCACAGAGTCGGACACTACTGAAGCGACTTAGCAGCAGCAACAGCACAATATTCCAGAAAGTTCATCTGACTCTCTTGCAGAAGAATGAACTGGTGAAGGATGAGCCTTTGCTTGAATGTAATCACTGTCCACTTCAGTCTTGGAGGAATTTGGTATCTTTATTTGAACCAAGATAGGAGTGACTTTATATAACCATAAGAACGTTATTTTTGTTGTCATTGTTGTAAATGAGGATTGGAAGAATGGAAGATGGCTCATATTTTGTGGTGAACATTCAAGCCATACCATATGGGTGAGTGTATATTAGCTGAAGTTTGAAACCTGTTGGCCTTTCTTTCTTACAAACTACAGGTAACTGAGAGCTATTATCAAAGATGAACTCTTTACAACCCATTTGCTTATGTAAATAATAGGAAGGGCCTTTCTTTTGAGTTGTGAAGACTGTCTTGAAAGAGAAAATAGCTGCTTTGCAGTGCTTTGGGAAAATGATAAATACTGATGGTGAAAGAGCACAAAATGAAGGCCATTTCCCACTCATTTTCTTCCTTTGGATCAGAAACTACAAAAATGTAAGTCAAACCTTGAAATGCTCCAGCAGAAACAGGAAAACACAGGACAAAGGCTGTTTGAGACATAGCTAGTGAGTTTGGGGAGAGTGGAAGATGGGGGTGAGATTTTCTGTCTCCAGAAAACAATATTACGTTCATCAAAAGAAAGAAAAACTAAGTTCTCTGGCTTCCTGTGTCCTGAGGCTGAGTTTAATTAAGGCTAGAAAGGGCAGAAAGAAGTGATAAATAAAACAAAACCAAGATCTGTAGGAAACTGCCCTAGAGAAGTTAAAGGAGAGTGAGGTTGGTAATGATCATTACATGAGGGATGAGATATGTCAAGGGTAGAGGATGTCGTGTGGACAATATAATGAAGCGCCATATGGGAGGAGATAGTAAAATTCAAACACCTTTTATAATAGCAGAACTAAGATGCAGGGTGCATGCCTGAGCACTGGTTCTTTGTAGTTTGACAAAACGGATCTGTGATGTTTCCCTCTTTATCAACCTGAGGGATGAAAAATGTGGTACCTGCAAGGTGATGCCCTTGGCCTGGGCCGCTAAGTTCGATTGGAGACATGAGAGAGGAACACTGAGTGATGGATAATTTGTATGGTAAGGATCACATTTCAGATGAACTTGGGGAAAGGTAATATGAGCAAAAATACAACAAAAAGCAATGGGAATGCCTGGAGCAATTGAAAATTCAAGTTCTCAAATGCAGGATGGCAACCCCAGGTTTGCCAGTTTTGGGCTTGGTGACTTAGGGCAAGTCACAACTTCACTATTCATCTGTCAGTCAGAGAACGGGGGTAAGGTGCATGTACCTCATTTTCAGTTCAGTTCAGTTCAGTTGCTCAGTCGTGTCCAACTCTTTGTGACCCCATGAATCACAGCACGCCAGGCCTCCCTGTCCATCACCAACTCCCAGATGTCACTCAAACTCATGTCCAGAGAGTCGGTGATGTCATCCAGCCATCTCATTCTCTGTCGTCCCCGTCTCCTTCCGCCCCCAACCTTTCCCAGCATCAGAGTCTTTTCCAGTGAGTCAACTCATCGCATGAGGTGGCCAAAGTATTGGAGTTTCAGCTTTAGCATCAGTCCTTCCAATGAACACCCGGAATTGATCTCCTCTAGAATGGACTGGTTGGATCTCCTTGCAGTCCAAGGGACTCTCAAGAGTCTTCTCCAGCACCACAGTTCAAAAGCATCAATTCTTCGGCAATCAGCTTTCTTCACAGTCCAACTCTCACATCCACACATGACCACTGGAAAAACCATAGCCTTGACTAGACGGACCTAGGTTGGCAAAGTAATGTCTCTGCTTTTTAATATGCTATCTAGGTTGGTCATAACTTTCCTTCCAATGAGTAAGCGTCTTGTAATTTCATGGCTGCAATCAGCATCTGCAGTGATTTTGGAGCTCAAAAAAATAAAGTCTGACACTGTTTCCCCATCTATTTCCCATGAAGTGATGGGACCAGATGCCATGATCTTTGTTTTCTGAATGTTGAGCTTCCAGTCAACCTTTTCACTCTCCTCTTTCACTTTCAAGAGGCTTTTTAGTTCCTCTTCACTTTCTGCCATAAGGGTGGTGTCATCTGCATATCTGAGGTTACTGATATTTCTCCCAGCAATCTTGATTCCAGCTTGTCCTTCTTCCAGCCCAGCGTTCCTCATGATGTACTCTGTATATAAGTTAAATAAGCAGGGTGACAATATACAATATTGATGCACTCCTTTTCCTATTTGGAACCAGTCTGTTGTTCCATGTCCAGTTCTAACTGTTGCTTCCTGACCTGCATACAGGTTTCTCAAGAGGCAGGTCAGGTGGTCTGGTATCCCCATTTCTTTCAGAATGTTCCACAGTTTATTGTGATCGACACAGTCAAAGGCTTTGGCATAGTCAATGAAGCAGAAATAGATATTTTTCTGGAACTCTCTTGCTTTCTCCATGATCCAGCGGATGTTGGCAATTTGATCTCTGGTTCCTCTGTCTTTTCTAAAACCTGCTTGAACATCTGGAAGTTCACGGTTCACGTATTGCTGAAGCCTGGCTTGGAGAATTTTGAGCATGACTTTACTAGTGTGTGAGATGAGTGCAATTGTGCGGTAGTTTGAGCATCTTTGGCATTGCCTTTCTTTGGGATTGGAATGAAGACTGACCTTTTCCAGTCCTGTGGCCACTGCTGAGTTTTCCAAATTTGCTGGCATATTGAGTGCAGCACTTTCACAGCATCATCTTTCAGGATTTGAAATAGCTCAACTGGAATGCCATCACCTCCACTAGCTTTGTTCGTAGTGATGCTTTCTAAGGCCCACTTGACTTCACATTCCAAGATGTCTGGCTCCAGGTGAGTGATCACGCCATCGTGATTATCTTGGTCATGAAGATCTTTTTTGTACAGTTCTTCTGTGTATTCTTTCCACCTCTTCTTAATATCTTCTGCTTCTGTTAGGTCCATGCCATTTCTGTCCTTTATTGAGCCCATCTTTGCATGAAATGTTCCCTTGGAATCTCTAATTTTCTTGAAGAGATCTCTTGTCTTTCCCATTCTGTTGTTTTCCTCTGTTTCTTTGCATTGATCGCTGAGGAAGACTTTCTTATCTCTCCTTGCTATTCTTTGGAACTCTGCATTCAGATGCTTACATCTTTCCTTTTCTCCTTTGCTTTTCACTTCTCTTCTTTTCACAGCTATTTGTAAGGCCTCCTCAGACAGCCATTTTGCTTTTTTGCATTTCTTTTCCATGGGGATGGTCTTGGTTTCTGTCTCCTGTACAATGTCATGAACCTCCGTCCAGAGTTCATCAGGCACTCTATCAATCAGATCTAGTCCCTTAAATCTTTTTCTCACTTCCACTGTATAATCATAAGGGATTTGATTTAGGTCATATCTGAATGGTATAGTGGTTTTCCCTCCTTTCTTCAATTTAAGTCTGAATTTGGCAATAAGGAGTTCATGATCTGAGATTAAATGAATTAATGTGTGTAAGGCACTTAAATGGGGCTTTTATGGTAGCTCAGTTGATAAAGAATCTGCCTGCCATGCAGGAGACCTGGATTCTATCCCTGGGTCAGGAAGATCCCCTGGAGAAGGGAATGGCGACCCACTCCAGTATTCTTGCCTGGAGAATTCCATGGACAGAGGAGTCTTGTTGGCTACAGTCCATGGGGTCTCAAAGAGTCGGACATGACTGAGTGACTGACACATACACAAGGCACTTAAATAATACCTGGAACACAGAGAATGTAACATATAAAAAAGTTAAAAACTATTGTGATGAAGATTACCTGCTCAAGTTATTGGGGTGTCTGGGGCCTCACTTGAGATATACTTGAGATAGTATGAAACCAAAATTGTCACTGGGAAGATGAACCAACTTGAAGAAGAGTCTAGAATCAAGGGAAATCAATATTAGTATCCAGTGGGGGATGGGAAAGATCAGGATCATAAATGGGTGCACGAACCATGAGTCAGGGGTGGGCTGGAAAAGGCATGGAATCAGAACCAGTCTGGATCAAGATGGGGGTGGTCTGTAAACAGGGATTTATGTCACCTTGTTTATTGCTATAAGCCCAGTGCTGAGAACAATACCTGATACATTGCTGGCCCTTCCTAAGTATTTGTTGATAAATGCTTTAGGTGTTGAGTGGACAGTGGATATGCAGGTCTGGATAAAGGAACAGAATCAGGATGGACAGAAGTTACAGGAAGGCAACATCAAAGGCCATGATAATTCCCACAGCAAGGAGTCTGGGTTCTCTGAAGTATCCAGAATGAGAAAATCCTGAATTTGAGTAAGGAACGCTGAGGAGCATCAATTAATGTCTTTCTCTTTCTTCTCCCTCTTGCCTTTCCTCCCTCCTTTTGGATCTCTGTCTTTCCTCTGACAGTCTACTTTGATCTAAAGGAATTGTTTAATATCTAATGTTTCACTTTTCTGTGGTTGGAGAAAGGACAAAAATCAAGTGAGTTTAATCAATTGTTGAAAGATTTCAGTTAGGTCTAAAGAAGAATTTCTTACCAGCAAGGAGTGCTCAATTCTGAAATCTGTTAGTTACAGAGTCAAGTGGGGAATATCTTCTGGTCTAAAAGATCTCTGTCAGTAGCACAAATTCTCCATTCTTTAGAAAGCTCTGTGACCCTACATGAAAGAGAATGAACAAGGAAAACTCATGAAGGGTCTCTGCCCAGGAGGACGTGGAAGAGAAGATGAACTTAAAGATGACTTGAAGATTTGTAGGCAGGCAAAATGGAATCGGGATGGGAGGGATAGGGATGATGTCCGAAGACTAAGTCAAGGCAAATAGCAGCCTTCTCTTTCCAGCAGATCAGAGAGGGTAAGAATCCTTGGTGTCTTCATGATTAGATGTTTATTCTGGGTTTTTAGCCTGTTTGGGACATTGTGATAGATGCATAAGATTGTGGTGGTGGTGGCGGTCTGTGCTTAGGTGTGAGTGTGGGGTGTATGTGTATGGGTCTGTATGGATGTGTGTGTGTGTGTGTGTATAAGAATGAAAACGAGGAGTCTGTATTTTCAAATCTGCCAAAGTGCTTAGAGATCCTCATTGTGGGTTTCCATGGAAACTCATGATTCTCTTTCAGAAACAAATGGCAGGATCCTTGAGAAAAGGGCATGGATATTCACATTTCATCTCTTTGTAATCTACCTATTTTGTGCATTTGTGAGGGGAAATGGGCTAAAGGGTGATCAAAATACTGAGAAATGTTTTAGTAGTTATTTTAACAACAACAAAAAAAGACATTGGTCATTGGGCTTTTGTTTTATACAGCTTTCACATAGCACAGAGGTTATTTTCAAGAGTCTCTCTTTGATTTCTTACTTTACTTCAGCTTGTATACCAACCAATTCTTGTTAAATATTTATGGACAAGATTAAAGACTTTATAAAACTTAACAGCTGGCAGCTGTCCTCGCCTAAAGGATAAAGCAGAAAGTTTTCATTTTAATTGGATGACTATGTGACCGAAATATCTAACCCCTAAGGGAAATACAAGAATTAAAATATG
The DNA here is from genome assembly GCF_049115385.1 of Moschus berezovskii. NCBI lineage: Eukaryota > Metazoa > Chordata > Mammalia > Artiodactyla > Moschidae > Moschus > Moschus berezovskii. Next base: position 67,856,793 of record NC_142461.1, read on the forward strand.
TAAAGCAATTTTTAAAAGGGAAAATCGCGTTTTACATTTCATAGTTTTTGTTTCCTTGTGTAGTTTGTGTGAAGGTGAAGTTGCAGTTGTTGTCTTTTATAGTTTCCTAAGGTTGAAGACATATTTCAGTGTTTCCGAATGTTTCCTATTAAGATTCAGGTGGTGAAAATACACTTTTGGCCCTTGTTGTGACGCAAATCACTCATCCTATTTCACTTCTCAGAATCTTTAATACAATTGCCTCATAACCAAGTTGTAAAATGAGAGAATAAACTGAAACATTCTATGGGTGTGGGTAGAGGGAGCCGTTAAACTGACTGACATTGAATATAATCAACAGCAGTGGGGAGAGTGGTTCTATTTTTCTGTTTTTAAGCTAGCAATTACCTGACATTGAATAGCCACACTGTTTGTATTGAGATTCTGATACTGATCTGAAAGACCCGTCTGATCTTCAACAAGTCACCTACCCGCTATGGGCTGACACTCAACTATACCATATGGGGCTTGGACAAAATAGTTCCTGAGGTTTTTTTTTTTTTTTTGAGAGTCTAAATATTTAAGTCAGGGTTAGCAAGCAAAGGATCATGAACCAAATCCTGTCTCCTTACTGCTTTGTGCCTTCCCTGGTGGCACAGTGGTAAAGAATCCGCCTGCCAATGCAGGAGACCCGAGTTCAATCCCCAAGTCAGGAAGATCCCCTGGAGAAGGGAATGGTAACCCACTCCAGTATTCTTGCCTGGAAATCCCGAGAAGAGAGGAGCGTGGTGGGCTACAGTCCATGGGGTTACAAAAGAGTTGGACGTGGCTCAGTGACTAAACAAAAACAAAACAAATTAAGAATGACATTTTTAAATGGTTAGGGAGGGGATCAGTATAATATTACTACTTTGTGATACATGGAAATTATATAAAATTCAAATTTCAGTGTTTATAAAGTTTTATTGCAACACAGCCAAGTTCATTCATTTATGAAGCTTTGTTCATGGCTGTTTTCACACCACAGTGGCACTGCTGAGTGCTATGACAGAGACCCTATAATCCTCAAAGTCTAATGTGCTCACTCTCTGATCTTTGCAAAAAAAGCTTTCCATCTCCTATCTGATTCTCAGCCATTGAAAAGAATCAATCAGATCATCTCTGTTTGTTTGAACAGTAATCTTAATAGAACAGATAGTGTTTGGATAAAGTTTTTGTTAATTTTTTACTCTATTATTAAAGGGGAAAAATGTAGGTTTCCTCAAACAAAGCTGATAACTTTTTTGACATGAACCAATTTGTCTAGGTAATTTTTCCTCTCTTAACCTCACGTGGGGAGTGTTAGCTACATTCCTGGAGGAGCAGGGGCGGTAGGGGAATGTAATGTATGGACCTTAACTTTATTTATGTATTTATTTTTTTTATTTATAATAACCTTATATTTTTTAATGGTAATTAAAAAAATTTTTATTTATTTTAATTGGGGGCTAATTACTTTACATTATTATATTGGTTTTGGCATACATTGACATGAATCTGCCCCAGGTGTGCATATGTTCCCCATCTTGAACAACCCTCCCACCTCCCTCCCCATCCCATCCCTCTGGTTCATCCCAGTACACCAGCCCTGAGCATCCTGTATCATGCATCAAACCTGGACTGGCGATTCGTTTCACATACGATAATATACATGTTTCAATGCCATTCTCCCAAATCATCCCACCCTCGTCCTCTCCCACAGAGTCCAAAAGACTGTTCTATACATCTGTGTCTCTTTTGCTGTCTCGTATACAGGATTATCATTATCATCTTTCTAAATTCCATATATATGCGTTAATATACTGTATTGGTGTTTTATTTTCTGGCTTAATTCACTCTGTATAATAGGCTCCAGTTTCATCCACCTCATTAGAACTGATTCAAATGTATTCTTTTTAATGGCTGAGTAATACTCCATTGTGTATATGTACCACAGCTTTCTTATCCATTCATCTGAAGATGGACATCTAGGTTGCTTCCATGTCCTGGCTATTATAAACAGTGCTGCAATGAACATTGGAGTACATGTGTCTCTTTCAATTCTGGTTTCCTCAGTGTGTATGCCCAGGAGTGTGATTTCTGGGTCATATGGCAGTTCTATTTCCAGTTTTTTAAGGAATCTCCACACTGTTCTCCATAGTGGTTGTACTAGTTTGCATTCCCATCAACAGTGTAAGAGGGTTCCCTTTTCTCCACACCCTCTCCAGCATTTATTGCATGTAGACTTTTGGATAGCAGCCATTCTGACTGGCGTGAAATGGTACCTCATTGTGGTTTTTGATTTGCATTTCTCTGATTATGAGGGATGTTGAGCATTTTTTCATGTGTTTGTTAGCCATCTGTATATCTTCTTTGAAGAAATGTCTGTTTAGTTCTTTGGCCCATTTTTTGATTGGGTTGTTTAGTTTTCTGGAATTGAGCTGCAGGAGTTGCTTGTATATTTTGGAGATTAATCCTTTGTCAGTTGCTTCATTTGCTATTATTTTTTCCCATTCTGAAGGCTGTCTTTTCACCTTGCCTGTAGTTTCCTTTGTTGTGCAGAAGCTTTTAATTTTAATTAGGTCCCATTTGTTTATTTTTGCTTTTATTTCCAATATTCTGGGATGTGGGTCATGGAGGATCCTGCTGTGATTTATGTCGGAGAGTGTTTTGCCTATGTTCTCCTCTAGGAGTTTTATAGTTTCTGGTCTTACATGTAGATCTTTAATCCATTTTGAGTTTATTTTTGTGTATGTTGTTAGGGAGTATTCTAGTTTCATTCTTTTACAAGTGGTTGACCAGTTTTCCCAGCACCACTTATTAAAGAGATTGTCTTTTCTCCATTGAATATTCTTGCCTCCCTTGTCAAAGATAAGGTGTCCATCAGTTCAATTCAGTTCAGTTCAGTCTCTCAGTAGTGTCTGACTCTTTGCGACCCCATGAATCACAGCACGCCAGGCCTCCCTGTCCATCACCAACTCCTGGAGTTCACTCAAACTCATGTCCATCGAGTCAGTGATGCCATCCAGCCATCTCATTCTCTGTCGTCCCCATCTCCTCCCGCCCCCAATCCCTCCCAGCCTCAGAGTCTTTTCCAGTGAGTCAACTCGTCGCATGAGGTGGCCAAAGTATTGCAGTTTCAGCTTTAGTATCAGTCCTTCCAATGAACACCCAGGATTGATCTCCTTTAAATGGACTGATTGGATCTCCTTGCAGTCCAAGGGACTCTCAAGAGTCTTCTCCAGCACCACAGTTCAAAAGCATCAATTCTTTGGCAATCAGCTTTCTTCACAGTCCAACTCTCACATCCATACATGACCACGGGAAAAACCATAGCCTTGACTAGACGGACCTTTGTTGGCAAAGTAATGTCTCTGCTTTTTAGTATGCTATCTAGGTTGTTCATAACTTTCTTTCCAAGGAGTAAGCGTCTTTTAATTTCAAGGCTGCAATCAGCATCTGCAGTGATTTTGGAGCCCCAAAAAATAAAGTCTGACACTGTTTCCACTGTTTCCCCATCTATTTGCCATGAAGTGATGGGACAAGATGCCATGATCTTTGTTTTCTGAGTGTTGAGCTTCAAGCCAAGCTTTTCACTCTCCTCTTTCACTTTCATCAAGAGGTTTTTAGTTTCTCTTCACTTTCTGCCATAAGGTGTCCATAGGTGCATGGATTTATCTCTCGGCTTTCTATTTTGTTCCATTGATCTATATTTCTGTCTTTATGCTAGTACCATACTGTCTTGATGACTGTGGCTTTCCAGTAGAGCCTGAAGTCCGGCAGGTTGATTCCCCCAGTTCCATTCTCCTTTCTCAAGATTGCTTTGGCTATTCGAGGTTTTTTGTATTTCCATACAAATTGTGAAATTATTTGTTCTAGCTCTGTGAAAAACACCATTGGTAGCTTGATAGGGATTGCATTGAACTTATAAATTACTTTGGGTAATATATTCATTTTCACAATATTTATTCTTCCAATCTATGAACATGGTATGTTTCTCCATCTATTAGTGTCCTTTCTGATTTCTTTCACCAGTGTTTTATAGTTTTCTATATATAGGTCTTTTGTTTCTTTAGGTAGATATATTCCTAAGTATTTTATTCTTTTCGTTGCAATGGTGAATGGAATTGTTGGACCTGAACTTTAAAGAGTCCATTCCTTCAAGGACTTCCTTGGTTACAAAATCTCAAACCTGAGTTCTGGCTGCCCAAGTGGCTCAGTGGTAAAGTCACTGGTGGCCCCTGCCAATGTAGGAGATACAGGAAACGTGGTTTCAATTGTAGAGTTGGGAAGATCCCCTGGAGTGCGAAATGGCAACCCAGTATTCTTATCTGGAAAATTCCATGAACAGAGGGAGACTGCCAGGTATGGTCCATGGCGTCAGATATGACTGAGCATGCACACACTATAATGCACTACTAGAGACCCGAGTTCTGGGAAAAACTCTTGACTGGCTGAAGTGCAAATGAAACCAGTCATTAGCAGACCTGGGGGTGGTAATCTTTATTGATTCCCTACTTTGTGCTAGCCTCAGTGTTAGATATTGGCATGCATAGTTTTATTTATTCTTTTTAATGACCTCATCTCCCAGGGGAGAAGGCCTGGGGCATGGAGAGTTTAGACAGCTGCTTAGTAAAAGAGGGTAGATTTCAGCCTGGGTCTGTCTGACTTCAACACTTATCTTCTTACAAAATCAATTTAATATTTACAAAATCTCTCTTCTCAGTAAGGAAATTACCCAAAGAAATCAAAAGTAAATCCAGAAGACCTGCATTTACGTCATAGACAAATCCAGGAACCTCTGTCAGTCTCTATGGATATATCAAAGCTCTATGTATCTTCCAATCTCTGTTTTCAAGTGTCAGAGATCTCCTTTATGAGACATTGCTTGTTTTTTACACTCTCACTTCTGTTGTTGACAACCTACTCATCTTTAAGAGATGACTCCCAGTGTGCAGAGCAAGTCAGGGGCCCTGACACCTTGCTGGCTGTTAGCAAATGCTACCTCCTCCAGCCAGTTTGTTAGGAATGTTCCTGCACTGCTTGATTACATCTTCCTCTGAGACCCTAGCCTGTCCTTTTCTTAGACTCAACATTCTGCTATGGGCCCTGCTGGACCTTTAACTTCTTAAGGTCAGAGATGATATCTTAGGTTTTTGTGTCCCTGCAGCACTGAGTGTGGTGCCTTGTGAGGGCAATGAATGTTGGTGGTAAGAATTACACGGGAAAAAATTCCATTCTGGCAATTTACCTTGTTGCCTATATTCTGAGCACCTACTATATGTTGAAGCCAACAAGAACATATTGAATGAATGCAAGGCTGGTCATGCTTATTTCAGCAGGAAAGGGGCAGGTTGGAGATGAGATAAGACATTTAGGGATGACATTTTAAAAAATGGGCTTCCCTGATAGCTCAGCTGGTACAGAATCCACCTGCAATTCAGGAGACCCCATAAGTTTAGTTGATGCAGAATATCATATAAGTTATAGGTATATAATACTGTGATTCACAAGTCTTAAAGGTTATACTCTATTGACAGCTAATACAAAACATTGACTATATTCCTCCTGTTGTACAATATATCATTGTAGCTTATTTTATATCTAGGAGGTTGTGCTTCTTAATTCCCTGCCTTTGTACTGCCCCTTCCTTCTTCCCTTTCCCTAGGATGGCAATTTTTCTTCCTCTTTTATTATTATTTTCTTAAAATCTTTTGCAGGTGTATAGCAAAGAGATACAGTTATACACATACATGTATCTATCACTTTTCAAATTTATTCCCCATTTAGATTATTACTGAATATTGAGCAGAGTTCCCTGTTCTATATAGTAGGTCCTTTTTGGTTATCTATTCTAAATCTAGCAGTGTATACATGTCAATCCTAATCTCCCAATGTATCCCCTTGGCCTTCTGCCCAGGTAACCAAAGAGTCTGTTCTCTAAATCTGTGAGTGTGCTTCTGTTTTGTAAATAAGTACATTTGTATCATTTAAAAAAAGATTCCACATATAAGAGACTTCAGGCAATTTTTATCTTTCTCTGTTTGACTTAATTTACTTAGTATCATAATCTCCAGGTCCATCCATGTTGCTTCAAATGGCATAATAATTTCAGTCTTTTTAATGGCCAACTAATAGTCTATTGTATATATGTACCATTTCTTTATCCAAATAATTGTTCATGGACATTTAGGTTGCTTCTGTTCTTGGCTATTGTAAACAATGCTGCAATGAATATTGGGGTGTATGTATACTTTCAAATCAAGTATTTCTCTAGATATATGTCCATGAGTGGGACTGTTAGATCGTATGATAGCTCTATTTTAGTTTTTTAAGGAAACTCCATTCTGTATTCCACAGTGGTTGTACCAGTTTACAGTCCCACCAACTGTGTAGGAGAGTTGCTCCTCCTCTACACCTTCTCTAACCTTCATTGTTTGTAGATTTTTTTTTTTTTTTTGGATGATGGTCATTCTGACTGGTGTGAGGTGATATCTCATTGTAGTTTTGATTTGCATTTCTCTATTTAATCTTCTCATAAAGGTGATATCTCATTGTAGTTTTGATTTGCATTTCTCTACTAATGCTAAAGCTGAAACTGCAATACTTTGGCCACCTCATGCGACGAGTTGACTCACTGGAAAAGACTCTGATGCTGGGAAAGGTTGGGGGTAGGAGGAGAAGGGGATGACGGAGAATGAGATGGCTGGATGGCATCACCGACTCTATGGACATGAGTTTGAGTGTAGTCCAGGAGTTGGTGATGGACAGGGAGGCCTGGCGTGCTGTGATTCATGGGGTCGCGGAGAGTTGGACACGACTGAGCGACTGATCTGATCTGATCTGATTAATCAATCTTATGTGACTCTTTGCCTTCTGTATATCTTCTTTTGAGAAATGCCTATTAAGGTCTTCTGCCAATTTTTTGATTGGGTTGTTTGTTTTTATAGTATTGAGCCATATGAGCTGTTTTTAAACTTTGGATACTAATCCTTTTATGGTTGCATCATTTGCAAATATTTTCTCCCATTTTTTGGATTGTATTTTCATTTTCTTTATGGTTTCCTTTGCTGTGAAAAAGCTCTTGAGTTTAACTAGGTCTCATTTGTGTATTTTAGTTTTTATTTCTATTACTCTGGGGGAATGTATTAAAAATGACATTGCTGCGATTTATGTCAGAGAGCATTATGCCTATGTTTTCCTCTAAAAGTTTTATAGCATCTGGTCTCAAGTTTAGGTCTTTAATCAACTTTGAGTTTTTTTGTGTGTAGTGTTAAAGGGTGTTCCAATTTCTTTCTTTCTTTTTCTTTTAACATGCAAGCTGTCCAGTTGTTCCAGAACCACTTATTGAAGCAACTGTCTTTTCTCCATTGTATAATCTTGCCTCCTCTGTGGTAGATTAATTGACTATAGGTGAATGGATTTACTTCTGGGCTTTCTAGAAACATTTTCCATTGTTCTATATTTCTGTTTTTGTGCCTGTACCATGCTAGTTTGATAACTGTAGCTTTGTAATATAGTCTGAGAAGTCAGGGAGACTGATTCCTCCTGTTCTGTTTTCCTTTATCAAAATTGCTTTGACAGGGGGATCTTTTGTGTTTCCATATTAACTGTACATATTTTTTGTTCTAGTTTGTGAAAAATACCATTGGTAATTTGATAAAGATTGCATTGAATCTGTAGGTTGCTTTGGGGGGTATAGTCATTTTCACAATATTGATTCCTCCAATCCAAGAACATGATATATCTCTCCGTCTGTTAGTGTCACCTTTGGTTTCTTTCATCAGCATCTTATAGTTTTCTGCATACAGATCTTTTGTCTCATTAGACAGGTTTATTCTTAGGTGTTTTATTCTTTTTGTTGCAATGGTGAATGGGATTGTTTTCTTAATTTCTCTGTCTGAGCTTTCATTGTCAGTATACAGGAATGCAAGTGTCTTCTGTGCATTAATTTTGTATCATGCAGCTTTACTAAATTCATTGATTAGCTCTAATAATTTTCTTTAGGGTTTTCTATGTATAGGATCATGTTGTTTGAAAACAGTGACGGTTTTACTTCTTTTTTTCCAATCTAGATTCATTTTATTTCTTTTTTCCCTCTTATTGCCATGACTGCTGCTGCTGCTGTTACTGAGTCACTTCAGTCGTGTCCGACTCTGTGACCCCATAGACAGCAACCCACCAGGCTCCCCTGTCCCTGGGATTCTCCAGGCAAGAACACTGGAGTGGGTTGCCATTTCCTTCTCCAGTGCATGAAAGTGAAAAGTGAATGCGAAGCCGCTCAGACGTGTCCAACTCGCAACGACACTAGGGACTGTAGCCTATGGAACTCCTCTGTCCATGGGATTTTCCAGGCAAGAGTACTGGAGTGGGGTGCCATTGCCATGGCTAGGATTCCCAAAACTATGTTGAATAATAGTGGAGAGAGTGAGGATCCTTGACTTGTTTCTGATTTTAGAGGAAATTCTTTCAGTTTTTCATTGTTGAGAATAGCATTTGCTGTGGGTTTGTTGTACATGGCCTTTATTCTGTTGGGGTAGGATCCTTCCTTGCCCATTTTCTGTTTTTTTTAATCATAAATGTGTGCTGAATTTTGTCAAAAGCCTTTTCTGCATCTATTGAGGTGATCATATGGTTTTTATCTTTCAATTTGCAAATATGGTATATCACATTGATTGATTTGTGTATATTGAAGAATCATTGCATCCCTGGGATAAATCCCACTTGATCATGGTGTATAATCCTTTTAATGTACTGTTGGATTCGGATTGCTAGTATTTGTTGAGGATTTTTGCATCTATGTTTATCAGTGATAATGGATTTCTTCCTCTTTTTTTTGTAGTATCTTTATTTAGTTTTGATATCAGGGTGATGGTGACTTCATAAAATGAATTTGAAAGTGTTCCTTCCTCTGAAATTTTTTGAAATAGTTTTAGAAGGAACTATTTAGAAGTTAACTCTTCTCTAAATGTTTGATAGAATTCACCTGTGAAGCCATCTGGTCTTGGACTTTTGTTTGTTGGGAGTTTTAACATCACACATTCAATTTCAGTTTTTGTGATTTGTTTATTCACATTTTCTATTTCTTCCTGATTTGGTCTTGGGAGACTGTACCTCTATAAGAATTTGTCCATTTCTTCCAGGTTGTCCATTTTATTGGGATACAGTTGCTTGTAGTCTCTTATGAGTCTCTGTATTTCTATGGTGTTGGTTATAACTTCTCCTTTTTCACTTCTAATTTTATTGATTTGAGCCCATTCCTTTTCATCCTTGATGAGTCTAGCTAAAGGTTTATCAATTTTGTTTATCTTCTCAAAGAACCAGCTTTTAGTTTCTTTTCTATTGTTTCCTCATTTCTAGTTCATTTATTTCTGCTCTGATGTTTATGATTTCTTTCCTTCTTCTAACTTAGGTTTTTTTTTTGTTCTTTCTCTGGTTGCTTTTGGTGTAAGGTTATGTTCTTTATTTGTGATTTTTCTTGAGGAAAGATTTTATTGCTATAAGCTTCTCTATTAGAAATGCTTTTGCTGCATCCCATAGGTTTTAGATCATTGTGCCCTAATTTTCATTTGTCTCCAGGTAATTTTTATTTCCTCTTTGATTTCTTCAGTGATCCATTGGTTACTTAGTAGTGTATTTTTTGGCATCTACGTGTTTGTGGCTTTTATATATTTTTTTCTTGTAATTTATTTCTAATATCATAGTATTGAGGTTTAATAAATGCTTGATATGACTTTAATTTTCTTAAATTTACCAAGGCTTGGTTTGTGGCCCAGCATGTATTCAAGTCTGGAGAATGTTCTATGTTCACTTGAGAAGAATTTATCCTTCTGCTTTTGGATGGAATGTTTTATAAATGTCACTTAAGTCCATCTGGTCTAAGTGTCAGAGAGTCCCTTATACTGCAAGGAGATCCAACCAGTCCATTCTAAAGGAGATCAATCCTGGATGTTCATTGGAGGGACTGATGCTAAAGCTGAAACTCCAATACTTTGGCCACCTCATGAGACGAGTTGACTCACTGGAAAAGACTCTGATGCTGGGAAAGGTTGGGGGCGGGAGGAGAAGGGGACGACGGAGAATGAGATGGCTGGATGGCATCACCGACTCTGTGGACATGAGTTTGAGTGAACTCCGGGAGTTGGTGATGGACAGGGAGGCCTGGCGTGCTGTGATTCATGGGGTCGCGGAGAGTCGGACACGACTGAGCGACTGAACTGAACTGAACTGAACTGAAGGCTTATGTTTCCATATTGATTTTCTATCTAGATGAACCTATCCATTGATAAAAGTGGAGTGTTAAAATCTCCCACTATTATTGGGTTACTATTGATTTTTCCCTTTATGGACATTAGTAATTGCCTTATATATTGAAGTGCTCCTACATTGGATGCATAAAATATTTTCAATTGTTATATCTTCTTGGATTGATCCCTTGATCATTATGTAGTGTCCTTCTTTGTCTCCTATAAGTCTTTATTTTAAAGTCTATTTTGTCTGATATGAGTATGCTGCTCCAACTTTCCTTTGATTTCTATTTGCATGGAATACCTTTTTCCATTCCCTCAATTTCAGTCTGTATGTGTCCCTAGGTCTGGTTGAGTCTGTTATAGACAGCATATATATGGGTTTTGTTTTTATATCCATTCAGCCAGTTTATGTCTTTTGGTTGGAGCATTTAATTCACTTGTATATAAGGTAATTATTGATACATATGTTTTTAATTGGCATTTTATTAACTGTTCTGGATTTGTTTCTGTAGGTCTTTTTTTCTTCCCTTCCTCTTTTGTTCTCTTTTGTGATCTGATGACTATGTTTAGAATTGTGTTTCAATTTCTTTCTTTTTTTCCCAGCGTGTCTGTCTATTGTAGATTTTCAGTTTGTGATTATCATGAGGCTTTGATATAGCAGTCTATATACAAACAAGATTGGCTTAAGTTGCTGGTCTTTTAATTTCAAATGCATTTCCAATATTCTATGCTTGTGTCTTCCCTTCTCAAAATTGCTGGTTTTGATATCAAATTTTGTGTGGATGATTTTGTACCTTTACTGTGTTTGCCTTTACTGATGAAATTTTCCATTCTTTATTTTTCCTGTTTCTAGTAATGGTCTTTTCTCTTTTACTTAGAGAATTTCCTTTACATGTGTTGCAAAGCTGGTCTGGTAGTGCTGAATTTAATGTGATTGTTTGAAAATCTTCGATTTCCCCATCAGACCTGAATGAGAGCCTTACTGAGTAGAGTGTTCTTGATTATAGGTTCTTCCTTTTCATCACTTTAAATATATCATTCTACTCGCTTTTGGCCTGCAGAGCTTCTGCTGAGAAATCAGCTAATAACCTTATGGGAGTTCCCTTGTATGTTATTTGTTTCATTTCCTTTGTTGTTTTTAATTTTTCTTTGTCTTTAATTTTTGTCAATTCTATTACAACATACCTTGGCATACTCCTCCTTGGGTTTGTCCTGCCTATGACTCTTTGCACCTCCTGGACTGGGTGACTGTTTTCTTTCCCATGTTAGGGAAGTTTTCAGCTATTATCTCTTCAAATATCTTCTCAGGTCTTTTCTCTCTCTCTTCTCCTCACGGGACCCCTATAATGCAAACACTGATATGTTTAATGTTGTCCCAGAAGTCTTTTAGACTGTCTTCATTTCTTTTCTTTTTTTCTTTATTCTCTTTCTTAGCAGTGATTTCCACCATTCTGTCTTCCAGTTCACTTATCTGTTCTTCTGCCTCAGTTATTCTACTATTGAATTCTTCTAGTATATTTTTCACTTCAGATATTGTATTGTTCATCTCTGCTTGTTCTTCAGTTCTTCTAGGTCTTTGTTAAACATTTATTGCATCTTCTCAATCCTTACCTCCATTCTTTTTCCAAGATCATGTATCACCTTCACTACTATTATTCTGAAATCTTTTTCCAGAAGGTTGCCTATCTCCATTTCACTTAGTTGTTCTTCTGGGGTTTTATCTTGTTCCTTCATTTGAGACATATTACTCTGCCATTTCATTTTGTCTAATTTTCTGTGATTGCAGTTTCTGTTCTGCTATCTTATGGTACATGTGGCTATCTAAGAGGCTTGTTCAGGCTTCCTAATGAAAGGGACTGGTGGTAGTTAGAGTTGATTCTTTTCCCTCTGGTTGGCAAGGCCATGCTCTGTAAGATTTTCAGCTGCATGGCTGCTGATGGGTGGGGCTGTGTTCCCTTCCTGTCAGTTGTTTGTCCTGAGGTGACACAGCACAGAAGACTATAGGTTACTTGGTGGTGCTAATAGTGGCCTCCAGGAGGGCTCATGCCAATGAGTACTTCCCAGAACTTCCCAATGTCTTTGTCCCCACAGTGAGCCATAGCCACCCCCTACCTCTGCAGGAGACCCTCCAATACCAGCAGATAAGTCTATCCCAGACTCTCGTGGGGTCACTGCTTTTTTTCCTCTGGATATTGGTGGGCATGAGGATTTGTGTTCACCCTCAAAATGTAGAGTTTGTTTTCCCCCAAGTCCTGTGTAATTCTTGTGACCAAACTCCACTGTCCTTCAAAGCCAGGTTCTCAGGTTGGGGGTTGGCGGGGAGGCAAGGCTTCTCCTTCCATTCCCTTAGGCTGGGAAGCCTGATGTGAGGCCCAGAACTTTCACTCCAAGGGGGAACTTTTGAAGCATAATTATTTTCCAGTTTGTGGCTTGCTCTCCCAGTGGGTGTGGGATTTGATATTATTGTGATTGCATCCCTCCTACCATGTTATTGTGGCTTCTTCTTTGTCTTTGGATGTAAGGTATCTTTGTTAGTGGGTTCCAGTGTTTTATTTGTTGTTGTTGTTGATGATTGTTTAGAGTCAGTTGTGATTTTGGTGTTCTCCTAAGAAGGGGTGAGCATAGGTCCATCTACTTCACTGTCGAGACTGATTACCTTCCCCAAAATGGCATTTTAAAAAGAGATTCTTCAGTTCACTGAGAGGAAATCTCTCTGTTATCTTGGTGGGTCTTACTACTTTCTTCCTTTTGACCAGAACTGATAGAGGTACTACATACCACTCAGTCAGTTCCAACTTTCCAAATACTGGACTTTTCACTCGTCCAAGCTCCAGGAATCTTCAAGGAGTCACGGCATGGTGGTGAAGAATATGAGCTCTGGAGTTAATAGATTTGTGTTTTCAGTTCGAATTCTGTCAGTTACAAGTTGTGCCATCTTGGGTATGTACTTAAGTTCTCAGTTTCCTTATTTGTAAAATTGAAGTCATACTAGCACTTATCCCACTCACTAGCACTTGTCTTGAGTTTTAGATGAGAAAATGTACCTACAGCACTAATATGACAGCAATCATACTTATGCTGCTAAGGTAATAGGAGAGCTACTCAATCATGATTGCTTTCTGGTGACAGGAGTGCTTGTCCACTCAACTGTTGATGTTTTAATTTACTCTATAAGTGTCTAGTGTAGACATTTGGGAGGGAAGAGATACAGGAGAAAATTTGAGGAGTCTTTTTTCTTTTTTTTGCTCTCTCTGCCTTCCCTGACCACATTCTGACCTTACATCATGAGTATCTTTCATTTGTTTCTTTAACTATTGGGGATAGTTGTTTCCAGCATCCATCTACATCAGCCTGTGGCAGTACTGGGTGGATGGACCACATGTTTATGAGCGTAACATGCAGCCCAGGCCTCTGTCACACTTGTGAATCCTGATTCCCACCCCACATGCAGGGTGGTGAGTGGTTGGTTTGAGGGTTCCTGTTCTCCTCAGCTGGTCTCTAGGCATAGAGGAATAATGCAGTCCAATTTGAATATTTACTATTTGCCAGACATTGTTCTCAGCACCTTGTAGGTATTAACTCTCACAACCCTGCCCATTTTAGAGGTAAGGAAATGGATGGAGAAAAGTTAAGTAACCTGCCCAATATTATACAGCTGGCAAAACCAAGAATTACACCTGAACAATCCAGTTTCACAACCCAAGATGAGACAAACTGAGTGGATTGGTGTTTTCAGTTACCAAGAGCGCATTCCAAAATCTCTGAAAAAATGTTTAGCTTGAATGAATACTTGTGACAGGGGTGTTGTCATTCAGATCCCCAGCTTTGTTTTCTTAGGGAAAAAAATCCAACTATGAAAGGATTATACTTGGAGTCATCTGAAAACCAACTTGAAGGCTGTGATTGTCCTTTAGAAATGAAGACCTTTCTCGCCTTGTGCTTATGGAGACTTTATTTCTGTGTGTAGGGAGTGGTGGTGTTGGGAGTTGGAGGTAGGAAGTTGGATAATCTGTGAAAATAAGTGGATTTTCTCTGATGTTTAATGCACTAATTATGCAGAGCAAAATTGGATCACGCTTGTAATTTAGTTTTTAGTATTTGCATTAAGAAATGTTGTTGGCAGAGTTGTGAACAAGAAAAGGGAGAAGGACATTGCAAATCATTACTTAACGTGAACAGAGCAAATGGTAATTTTATGGGCGGGCGGAGTTGGGCGAGGTGTTGCATTTGGACTGCTCTATGTAGCTAATGGAGCTGCAGCAGTGATGGGTAAAGTGGCAGCAGATAATATTAAGGAAAGTAACATGGAAAGGAATTTGACTATAAATCATAGTGACTACTCTGTTTGCATACAGGATGAGGAGCAAAGTGCAATGCATGGATTCTTCTTCATCAAGTTTAAAGGAACTATCACCCCCAAATTGGCTGTAATGATAGAAATTTCAGGAAGGTGATACATTTTTGGATGAAAAACATAGGGCTGGTCCGTACTTGGACTTTTCTTCATTTGCTCAGAGCCCATGGCTACCATCTTATCTTTTGTGTGTAATAATAGTGCTCATCTCTGTCATGGGATGACTTTTATGCCCCAAACATGTTGAAGCTACTTGGGGATGTACCTCAATCCAGTCTTCATGGTTTACCAAACACCATCAAATGCTAACATTCTGAGGAAAGTATCAAAAAGGTGAATTTCTTCTGATGTAGAATAGAGAAAGACCCAGAATGAAAGTAGCCCTGGATGGAATGTATGTGGGGAAAGGAAAATTTTGTAGAAAGTTTTATGGTGTTGGATGGGATTGTCTCTGCCCAGTACTTTTGCTCATGTCTCTCTCCCTCATTCTCTGTCTATCCATGTCTTTCTATTATTTCTTACTGGAAATGATAGAATTGTCTTTCAGAGGGAGGCCTGCTTCAAAGCCTATGGTTCAATTTGGGACCCAGTTGACACCATTCTCCACTTGGGAAAGTATGTTTCTGCCACCTACCCACCAAGCAGGTCCTACCCCTTCTCCAAGTTGTGAGAATGAGAAATGGTTCCAGACGTTGCCAGATATCCTCTGGAGGGAACACTGCCCTTGTTTGAGAACCACTGGTATAGCCCATATACCATGTTTTATAGTCAAACATAAAAATTTTTTAAAATATCACTTTCTTAGGACACCTTAGCTCACCTTCAAGACTAACTTAGGTCTTTTTATTATATGACTATCACAATCAAATTTTTGGTGTGTAAATAATTCATTATCTTTTGTGTAAATGTTTTATTAACTTGGAGACTCTTAGTGCCTCAGTTTATCCATTCATGTTTTTATTTGTAAAACAGGGGTAATGCTGTCTAAATTACATGTGAGAATACTAGAGTTAAAATATCTAGCATCTCAAAGCATAATAGGCCTGAAAATGGCAGTTACTGTTCTAACATTTTCTATATGGAATATAAGATCAGAACCATGATCGCACATTTAGTAAGCATGAACCAAACATAACTGATTTTCCCACAGGTTTTTAAAAAATTCATAGCTAGTAGATACTTGCTTTATAGCAGCAGATGACTGAGTTATAGAAGAAAATAGTAGAAAGAAGATGTAAATAGAGAAAATTATATTTGTTAATTTATTTGAATTGAGAAAATGGCTAATATTTGATTTTAGAAGGAAAGACCTTGGTTTAGCTCAAGGAACCCCAGGACTGGATAGGGCATATTTTATGAGCCATAATTCCTAACAACATATACAAAGGTTTTTTTTTTTTTTTTTTGGGGTCTTTGGCACATCCATTAGTCCCTCAGATTCCTGAAGAGCCAATCCTCACATTTGCTTCTGCTTTTTTCTCCCCAGAAACTTGGCCAAAGCCAAAATCAATTCCACAGCATGATAGTGACACTTTCCAGCTGAGAATTGGGCTGCCTGATCTGTTTCTCAGCAGCTCCCCAAGGCTGGCCCTGCTGAGGAGAAACTAAAGAGAATCATTTGGAGGTGAAGGCTGGCAGTATCTCACCTCCCGCCCACACTTGCAGCTGTAGTTTAAGTGTCACGCTCCAGGAAGTGCTAGCATTGCTAGAAATTACAGGGGAAAATGTAATCTTGGAGACCAGTAATGGATACAGTGATTGTTCACAAACCTTTGTTACCTGGAGAATGAGGAGATGGGATCTTGCAGTCACAGTTGAGGGAAGGCAGATCAGGTTTTGGGGGTGCCTCCCACTGCTAGATTCTAAGGCTTTTCTAAGTCAAATGTTGGGAAAGTACAGAATAAGGTGGGGGAAGTACTTCCTCCTTTCAGAACGCTACCAGAGGAGACATACAATTTACCAGGAACTGTCCTTAAGAATCTCCCGGGTTGATGGGTCTTTCCTTTTCTGGCATCATTCTCTTCTTTGTCTTCCAAGTCTTCTACCAATTGCCCTGGGGATGCTGGGGACCCTAGGCTCCCTGCTGGTCCCTGACCTGTGCTGTATGCTGTTGGTGCCTGCCTGATGGACATTCATTCCCTGCTGTGAGGAGTGGTTGTTGACTCCCTTTCCTGTCTCCCTCTCAGCCAATGAGAACTTTCCTGATAGAAGGTGGCCTCCTACTGTCCCATCTGCTCCCATCTTACCTCCAGCTGGAACCAATTGCTCTGTTCCCCTGTCTTAGACTGCTACCTTCTCTCTTCTCCTGGAAGCATTCTTTCATAAACCACTTGAGTAAGAATTCCCATCTCAGGCTATGCTTTGGGGGAAACCAAGATAGTGCCCCTGCTCAAGCCTCCCTTCTGTTTTCCCTTCAATTAGGACCTGGCTCTCCTTTAAACTTCCAGTCTCTATTAGGTGATGAGATCTCTTCAAGAAAATTAGAGATATTAAGGGAACATTTCATGCAAAGATGGGCTCGATAAAGGACAGAAATGGTATGGACCTAACAGAAGCAGAAGATATTAAGAAGAGGTGGCAAGAATACACAGAAGAACTGTACAAAAAAGATCTTCATGACCAAAATAATCATGATGGCATGATCACTCACCTGGAGCCAGACATCTTGGAATGTGTAGTCAAGTGGGCCTTAGAGAGCATCACTACAAACAAAGCTAGTGGAGGTGATGGAATTCCAGTTGAGCTATTTCAAATCCTGAAAGATGATGCTGTGAAAGTGCTGCACTCAATATGCCAGCAGATTTGAAAAACTCAGCAGTGGCCACAGGACTGGAAAAGGTCAGTCTTCATTCCAATCCCAAAGAAAGGCAATGCCAAAGAATGCTCAAACTACTGCACAATTGCACTCATCTCACACGCTAGTAAAGTCATGCTCAAAATTCTCCAAGCCAGGCTTCAGCAATATGTGAACCGTGAACTTCCAGATGTTCAAGCAGGTTTTAGAAAAGGCAGAGGAACCAGAGATCAAATTGCCAACATCCGCTGGATCATGGAGAAAGCAAGAGAGTTCCAGAAAAACATCTATTTCTGCTTTATTGACTATGCCAAAGCCTTTGACTGTGTGGATCACAATAAACTGTGGAACATTCTGAAAGAGATGGGAATACCAGACCACCTGACCTGCCTCTTGAGAAACCTGTATGCAGGTCAGGAAGCAACAGTTAGAACTGGACATGGAACAAAAGACTGGTTCCAAATAGGAAAAGGAGTACATCAAGGTTGTATATTGTCACCCTGCTTATTTAACTTATATACAGAGTACATCATGAGGAATGCTGGGCTGGAAGAAACACAAGCTGGAATCAATATTGTTGGGAGAAATATCAATAGCTTCAGATATGCAGATGACACCACCCTTATGGCAGAAAGTGAAGAGGAACTAAAAAGTCTCTTGATGAAAGTGAAAGAGGAGAGTGAAAAGGTTGGCTTGAAGCTCAACATTCAGAAAACAAAGATCATGGCATCTGGTCCCATCACTTCATGGGAAATAGATGGGGAAACAGTGGAAACAGTGTCAGACTTTATTTTTTTGGGCTCCAAAATCACTGCAGATGCTGATTGCAGCCATGAAATTACAAGACACTTACTCCTTGGAAGGAAAGTTATGACCAGCCTAGATAGCATATTAAAAAGCAGAGACATTACTTTGCCAACCAAGGTCCGTCTAGTCAAGGCTATGGTTTTTCCCATGGTCATGTATGGATGTGAGAGTTGGACTGTGAAGAAAGCTGATCGCTGAAGAATTGATGCTTTTGAACTGTGGTGCTGGAGAAGACTCTTGAGAGTCCCTTGGACTGCAAGGAGATCCAGCCAGTCCATTCTAAAGGAGATCAATCCTGGGTGTTCATTGGAAGGACTGATGCTAAAGCTGAAACTCCAATACTTTGGCCACCTCATGCGACGTGTTGACTCATTGGAAAAGACTCTGATGCTGAGAGGAATTGGGGGTGGGAGGAGATGACAGAGAATGAGATGGCTGGATGGCATCACCGACTTGATGGACATGAGTTTGAGTGAACTCCGGGAGTTGGTAATGGACAGGGAAGCCTGACGTGCTGTGATTCATGGGGTCACAAAGATTTGGACTTGACTGAGTGACTGAACTTAACTGAACTGGGTCATGTTAATAATCAATCATAAATAAATCTGCTTAGTGTATTTGTTGGCTAATGTGTTACACTTTCATGATAACACGATACCTTACCACCAATAATTTATTTCTAGGACTTTAAATAGCATCCTGTTGGGCTGACGCCAATGGAATTGTTGAAGTGTGCATGACTGTGTCTGCAGGGAGGAGAAGGAAGGGATGCTTCTGGTCAGAGGGGCTCTTCAACATCCATTCCAGAAAGACTTTCTGAGTCACCCTATTCATCTACAAAGGACTGAGTGTATGTATCCATCCAGATTCAAATG
The DNA here is from genome assembly GCF_049115385.1 of Moschus berezovskii. NCBI lineage: Eukaryota > Metazoa > Chordata > Mammalia > Artiodactyla > Moschidae > Moschus > Moschus berezovskii. The sequence continues at coordinate 67,875,870 of NC_142461.1, forward strand.
CTAAAATCTTAATCCCCAGTGTGATGGTATTTGGAGGTGGGAATTTTGGGAGATAGTGAAGTCATGAGGCTGGAGTCCTCATTAATGGTATTAGTAACCTTATAAAAAGGATCTCAGAGAATTCTCTCTACCCTCCACCAACTGAGGTTATAAGAAGTCGGCAGTCTGCAACTTGGAAGAGAGTCTTCAGCAGAACCCGACTATGCTGGCACCCTGATCTTGGACTTCTAGCCTCCAGAACTATGAGGATTAGTTTCTGTTTTTTATAAGCCACCTAGTCTACGTGGTACTTCGTTATAGAAGTCCTAACCGACCAAGACACCATCCCTGTCTACCAGAGAACTGAACTCTCCTTCCTTGATCTGATGATACCTTTTAATTGCACTCATCATATTGCATGGCAGCTATTTGTTTTCCTGATTCCCTCTCCTAATATACTGGGAGTGACTGGAGAGCAGGGGCCTTGTCCTGTTCATCTCTATATCCTCAGTGCTCAGCAGAGTTCCTGGAACTGTGTGTGAACTCAATGATGCATGTGACCTACAGAAGTCCACCTCCTCCTTGACTTTCATATATATTGGGACCTGGGCACAAATGATATTTTGGGTGGGATAAAATGTTTAGAATATTAATCTAATGTTTTTCTTCCTGGTATTTTTCAGATTGTGAGACTGCAAAAATGATACCCCAGTGTGAGAATATAGAGAGAGGTGATGAGAAATAGGAAGCTGGTGGGTCTCTGAAAATCTCTGGGATTTGAGGAAGATGATGGTCAGGGCGAAGCTCAAGATCGACTTATGAGATCCAAGAGTTAAGAAGGCCCATGCTGTCTTACCCTAGTGGGTCCTCTGTTAGGAGGGAAGACCCTGGGGAAGAAGAGGACATGTGGTGAGTCTAAGTAGAGAGGCCTTACATAGGAAGTCAGTATTTACTGGAAACTAGGTGATGCAGTGACAAAAGAATCCAGCTGCTTATATAGGAGGCACAAGAAACTCGGGTTCGATCCCTGGGTCAGGAAGATTGCCTGGAGAAGGAAATGGCAACCCACTCCAGTATTCTTGCCTGGAAAATTCCATGCACAGAGGAGCCTGGTGGGCTACAGTTCATGGGGTTGCAAAGAATTGGACATGATTGAGTGGCTGAGCACACACACACACACACACACACACTCTTAGGCCAATCTAGAGGCCATAGACCTTTTCTTACACACCCAACAGGCCTAGGTGTAACTGGAAATGAGGGGCCAAACTGGCTGAGTAAGATACACCTCAGCATTTCCCTGATCCTACAGACTAGGGGCTAACCATATGGAATAATGCCCTGGAAGAGGGACAAGAAAAGAAAAGAAAAAAGTTCAGTTATGGAAAATGTTTTAAAGGTGATATTTAGTGCATAGCTCAACTCTGGACTAACACTTTTATTTACTTTATGTTATGGAGTAGAAGTGAAAACTCTGGGTAAAAGAATCAATACAATTGATCAACAATGGGTGTAGGAGTCAAGGAGATGCAGGCTAAGGAAAGCCTGGGGCCTGGGGTGTGGCTCCTGGAATTTGAAGGACCCAGTGGAGAAGGGTTGTAATACACTGGTTGGCAATGAGGACGGGAGAAAAATGTTACGTGATCTTGTGTCCTGGGCTTTTTCAATTCCAAGCACACCACCCATGAACATCTTATAAGCATAACAGTGAGGCCTAGACTTTCAAAAACATCAACCAGAGGATCTCTGACAAAGAGGTATCCCCAGGCACTGTTGTGGTGGTGAGGTTGAAACTGCTGTGTCTGTGCAAACTGAAAACTCTGCCAGATACTCACTTGCCTCGAGTCAGAAAGGCAGCCTGGAAAACTTCACTTGATAAATCTAATCATTTTTTTCCCCCTGGATATTCTTGGGCAGACTCAATACTGCTTGGAGGAATGGATATCCATACACAGAGATAAATACCCATATTCAGACTTCAGTGCATACAGATGAACATTCTAATGCAGACGTAAATATACAGACATTATCAGTTACTAAATACTTACAGTTTGGGGGATCCTATATATAATTTCACATATATTATCTCATTTTTTTCTCCCCTCAACAACAAAACATGGGTGATATTAATGCATTTTTACACAGAGGAAATTGAAGCAGAGATGATGAAATAATTTGTCCAGGGTCTCAAAGCTACAAAGAAATAAGATCTTTCTGTATGATTGTGCGTAATCAATACCAACTGCTCTCTAGGTAGTTATGGGAGATGGATTTATTTGAATAATCATCCCCTGCTCCTTAACCTTCATTATTCAACTCATTTTACTCCTTTTATCAATACTGGCACAAACCATATGGGAATGATCCTAACACAGTTGTATGAAACAGAGAGATAGTAGCTCTGGAGAAATTTTGCACAAGCATGTTTATGTGTGTGCGTAAGTGCAGGCATGTGTGCATGCTCAGTTGCTCAGTCGTGAACTCTAGCCCACCAGACCTCTTCGGTCCACGGGATTTTCCAGGCAAGAATATTGGAGTGGGTCACTATTTCCTACTCTAGGGGATCTTCCCTACTCAGGGATGGAACCTGCTTCTCCTGCATCGCCAGGCGTATTCTTTACCACTGGGCCACCTGGGAAGCCTGCATACATGCATATGTACACACATATACAGGTTAACATGTGTTTCATACATGCAGAAATAGAAACCCAGAGAAGAAAGTGACTTGTGCAAGGGTTCACATACCAAGTCTAGAGGGACCCTGTTGTATTTCTGGCAGAGAGATGGAGAGACAGAGTTGTCAATTTCTAGTTTAGCCTAGAACTGGGAGGCTGCCCCATGAGAGGGCACCTCTCAACTTCAGAATCTGACCGCAGCATGACTTTTCAGAGCATCAGATATCCCTGCCTTAAGATGAAGGCATGGATATTCTTTCCTAAGCCAAATTGAAATGGATTTTTGGATTATCTCCTATTGTTCAGAAAGATTCTCTTTGCACTGAAGTTCCCTGGCTTCCCAGAGCCCTGAGTCTCCTCTGGGAGTGTGTCTGAGATTGTTCCATTAGCAGTCTTTCCATCCCTGACCAGGCAGGTCCATGGGCTGACCTGTCCCTTCACCAGGCCTGTGCCAGGCCCCAAGGTCCAGACATGACCCCCTTACTGCGCTCAGTACATCAGCCTAGTCCTTACTTCTCTCATAAGGATGAAACTTGGAGGCATCTATATATATTTTTGTTACATAAATGTTTAAAAATAAAAAATATTAGAAATATAAATATAACAAACACCCATGTACCTTCCACCCAGATGTATTATTTTTTAAGAAATAAATCATTGTAAGCATAATTAAAGCTCCTCTGTATCCCTTCGGGCTTCCAGTTTCTCCCAGAGGCAAGCATGATGGCAATAATAAAAATATTCTACATGTATTTCATATTTTTATGATATATTCATATTTATATAAAATACTATCAACTTAAAATACAGAAACTCATATATATATGAATGAAGTTTTATATTCTATATAATATTATATATTACATATAATTATATAAAATTATATTTATATACTGTATAAACTTTGTTTTAATATGATAATTCCTTTAATTAAACATTGAATTATATATTTATATAAACATAAACTAACATTTATTACTATATGTAAATGCTGTATGTACATTCAATTTTATACTTTATATAGTTTATATAAATTAAACTTTATAAAATTGGTATAAACTCTTCATATCATGGCATAACTTGCTTTTTCATTTAACACTGTACTTTCATTTCTATCTATTTTGATGCATGTGTGTCCCTTCATTCTTTTGAACTGCTGTGGAATATTCCTTTAAAGAAATATGCTTCAATTAATTTATGATTATCTTGAGGTTTGCAAAGTACAACTGTTTGAAATTTCTCAAAATTGCAAACATTGCTTCCACCCACATTCTTGGGGATGTCTCCTTGTGCACACATGTGAATGGTCTTAGGAGGGATCCCTGGATGCAGGATTGATGGGTATTGTTAGGCTGTTCTCCAAAGAGGTGTGCTTGTCCCATCCCCTCACACTACACCAGAAGGATACGAAGCTCCTACCTTCCACATCTTTGCCAACAGCGGACCTTGTGAGCCTTGCAGTTCGTTGCCAATTGGGTGGGTGTGCACTGGTTTCTCACTGGTGCTATCAGAGAGGAAAAAATTTTTCACTACCCTTCTAGGTTCTTTTGGATAGTCTAAGAATTAAATCAACATGAGATAGATTAACAGGAAAAAAATCAAACAGAGTTTAATAACATGTTAACATGGGAGAGACCAAGAAAATTGGAGCTGAATAACTTGCCAAAATGGATGAAGTTCTGAACTTAAACACCATCTTTGCTGCTGCTGCTGCTGCTAAGTCACCTCAGTCGTGTCCGACTCTGTGTGACTCTGTGTGGGCTTTCATAGATGGAAGCCCACCAAGCTCCCCCGTCCCAGGGATTCTCCAGGCAAGAACACTGGAGTGGGTTGCCATTTCCTTCTCCAATGTGTGAAAGTGAAAAGTGAGTGAAGTCTCTCAGTCGTGTCCGACCCTTAGCGACCCCACAGACTGCAGCCCACCAGGCTCCTCCATCCATGGGATTTTCCAGGCAAGACTACTGGAGTGGCTTGCCATTGCCTTCACCATCTTTAGTTAAAGACTAAAGAGGAAGTTGAGGATAGGTGACTGGGGCTTCAAAAGGGAGGAAGACAAGTCACATGGAGATGGAAAAGCAAATGTTTGGTAAACAAAGCAAATGTTTGGGCCTGCAGATAGGGACACAGGATGGACTCTGATCTCTAGGCCCTGTTATCCCATCACATCTCACCCGTATTTCCTGCAGACTTTTCTGGTGATATCTGTATTGGGGGAACAGGCCCTCTATCTAAACTTTTTAGGCAATCAGGGAAGATGAAGTTTCTCCCTGGGCCTGGATGGTTTTCAGTTTGAAGTAATTTGCATACCAAAAAGACATTTTGGGGTGGCAAGTTGCACTCCTCTATAGTGCTGTATTCATGTCTTCCTGACTGCACATGACCTTGACAGTCTTTTTATACATCTGTGTCTGGGAAATGCTTTTTTATAATTCATCTATTTTTTCTCTTGGGTTGTTAATTTGTAGGATTTTTTATTTTTATATGTATGTGGGATTGTAATCTTTTGTTAGCTTTGAATATTAGCAACACTTTCTCTGGTTTGTGACTTTGGATTTTATTATGTCTTTTATTATATAAAAATATTAAATTTTGATGTCAAATTTACCAGCTGTCATCCTGATGATATATATTTTGCATGTCTTGTTGGAGAAATCCTTCACCTACCTCTCACTATTGACATTGTTTCATTGGTACTATGACATTTGTGAGCATACATGAGAGGTAAGGAGGAGGGCATGGCAACCCACTCCAATATTCTTGCCTGGAGAATCCCCATGAACAGAGGAGCCTGGCAGGGTACAGTTCATGGAATTGCAAAGAGTCAGACATGATTGAGCAACTAAACACAGCCCACATGAGAGGTAAGGGGCTTCCCTGGTGGCTTGGCAGTAAAGAATCTACCTGCAATGCAGAAGCAGGAAATGCAGGTTCAGTCCCTGGGTTGGGAAGATCCACTGGAGGAGGGCATGGCAACCTACTCCAGTATTCTTGCTATGGGAAAACCGCATGGACAGAGGAGCCTGGTGGGCTATAGTCCATGGGGTTACAAAGAGTCGGATGGACTGAAGTGACTGAGCATGCATGCACATGTGAGAGGTGAGAAGGGGCTTTTCTTTTGGTTCCTAAATTCTTAATTACAATAGCAACCCAATGGTTAGGCAAGTTAAGGTTTGCTCTAATGATTTCAGATTATTTTCCAGGGTATAGTGCAGTGTTTCAAGGTACGAGTTCTAGGGTGAAAGTTCTTGTGTTTGGATCACTTACTTTGGGCATGTTACTTAAACTCACTCTGAGGATGATACTATAGTGTCTACCTTTTAGGGTTGTTGTGGAAATTAAATTTGTAGAAGTGGCTTGGATTGTAAAGAATCTGATTGCAATGCAGGAGACCCTGGATTGATTCCTGGGTTGAGAAGGTCCCCTGGAGAAGGAAATGGCTACCCAATCCAGTTTCTTGCCTGGAAAATTCCATGAACAGAGGAGTCTGGTGGGCTACAGTCCATGAGGTCGTAAAGAGTTGGCCGCGACTGAGCAACACTTTGGAATAGTTTCTGGTATATTGTGACAGCCAACTCTTATCTACTACTATCGTTAGCATTATTTTTTCATGATGCTTCCTAGTTTCCCTCTGGGCTGGATTTCTAGGGGCTACCTGAGACACTAGATCTGCATTCTTTCCATGCTTTCCTGCGCCTAGACTGATAACACCTTCGGCTGCTTATCCACGTGTCGCCTTATGGGACTAATACACTGAGCAGTCAAGAACTAAAAATGTTAATGGCCTAATCACTGCTTCTTGTACCCCGATTTGCTAGTACCAGACAGTTCATCTCACGTAGTTTTCAGAAGAAATAGAGAATTAAAGCTTTCAAGGTTTCAAGTATTATCTGAGTTCAGATTGAGTCATCATCCTTTCAAATCTCCAAAATGAGGCATGTATTGACAAAGGTGATTTGCAAGGACTTCATAATGTGTATTTATTGTGGTTGTTTGCCCATTGCCTCTTTCCCTTCTTCTGGTTTTGTCTCCTTTTGTCCCTCTGTTTTTCAAGCAAGCTGCCAATCAAAGCATCATCTCTTTCCCACCTAGAGGGATGGAGATGTTACCCAAATAAAACTTCCTTCTTACTATACTAATTTTTCTAGGAGTTGGACATGTAACCCAGGTGGACAAATCAGAGAACTTTCCTGAAATTTTTTGTACTTGAGTAACTGGAGAAAAGTCCTTTCTTGCCTGGTGGCAAAGTTAATGAGTAGATGGCAAAATAGATGAGTCTGTGAGATGCTGGCTAAATTGTTGTATTATGAAGCCTAGATATGTTTCAAGGGCTTTTCTTCCAGATTTTTCATCTCACATATCTGCTTGCATGGAAAGGCCTAGGAGAGAAGAGGAAGCTGGTCTCAGAAAAGTGATTAAAAGAGTCAGACAGGGTCCTGTGTGTGTGTGTGTTGGGGGGGGGGTTGTATCTGAGTTTTATTCAATGGAACTGCGTTTGGAACAGGGTTGGAGGGGGGATTCAGATGTTCAGATCCCATGATTTCCAAATCCAGGTTGTTAACCTCCTGTTTTGATTCTGTGAGCTTCTGCAGTACCTTTATAACCTCCTTTTATCTTTAAGCCAGATCCGGTTAGATTTCTGCCACTTGAAAGTGCAAGAGTTCTATTTACCAAAAACATAAATAAGAGGTAGAATGAAAAGACTGATTACTTTTCTATCACTTCTGAGTCCAGACCCTGCTTTTGTCACTTACTAGTTATGTGGCTTTTACTTGTGACTCAATTTCTTCATCTGTAAATGGTAGAAGATAAATACTCTACAAGGTTGTGTGAATTTAATAAGATAATGTACATAAAGGGTTTCTTATAGCTTTTTGCTTCAGGTTTAACTGCAGATAGCTTAATAAAAGAACTTTATGGGCTTCCCTGGTGGTTCAGATGGTAAAGAATCTGCCTGCAATGTGGGAGACCTGGGGTTGGATCCCACTGTTGGGAAGATCCCCTGAAGGAGGGCATGGCAACCCACTCCAGTACTCTTGCCTGGAGAATCCCCATGGACAGACAACCCTGGATGGAGGGCTACAGTCCATGAGGTCACAAAGAGTCAGACATGACTGAATGACTAAGCACATAGTTTTTTGCACATAGTAGGCACTAATATTTTAGCTACTATTATTATTGTTTTTATTACTACTTACTACATCTATTTCTGCTTCATTGACTATGCCAAGGCCTTTGACTGTGTGGATCACAATAAACTGTAGAAAATTCTGAAAGAGATGGCAATACCAGACCACCTGACCAGCCTCTTAAGAAACCTGTATGCAGGTCAGGAAGCAACAGTTAGAACTGGACATGGAAAAACAGACTGGTTCCAAATAGGAAAAGGAGTACATCAAGGTTGTATATTGTCACCCTGCTTATTTAACTTATATGCAGAGTACATCATGAGGAACGTTGGGCTGGAAGAAGCACAAGCTGCAATCAAGATTGCTGGGAGAAATATCAATAACCTCAGATATGCAGATGACACCACCCTTATGGCAGAAAGTGAAGAGGAACTCAAAAGCCTCTTGATGAAAGTGAAAGAGGAGAGTGAAAAGGTTGGCTTGAAGCTCAACATTCAGAAAACGAAGATCATGGCATCTGGTCCCATCACTTCATGGGAAATAGATCGGGAAACAATGGAAACCATGTCAGACTTTATTTTTTTGGGCTCCAAAATCACTGCAGACGCTGACTGCAGCCATGAAATTAAAAGATGCTTATTCCTTGGAAGGAAAGTTATGACCAGCCTAGATAGCATATTAAAAAGCAGAGACATTATTTTGCCAACCAAGGTCCGTCTAGTCAAGGCTATGGTTTTTCCTGTGGTCATGTATGGATGTGAGAGTTGGACTGTGAAGAAAGCTGATCGCCGAAGAATGGATGCTTTTGAACTGTGGTGCTGGAGAAAACTCTCGAGAGTCCCTTGTACTGCAAGGAGATCCAACCAGTCCATTCTAAAAGAGATCAATCCTGGGTGTTCATTGGAAGGACTGATGCTAAAGCTGAAACTCCAATACTTTGGCCACCTCATGCGACGAGTTGACTCACTGGAAAAGAGTCTGATGCTGGGAGCGATTGAGGGTAGGAGGAGACGGGGACAACAGAGAATGAGATGGCTGGATGGTATCACCGACTCTATGGACATGAGTTTGAGTGAACTCCGGGAGTTGGTGATGAACAGGGAGGCCTGGCGTGCTGTGGTTCATGGGATCGCTAAGAGTCGGACATGACTGAGTGACTGAACTGAACTGAACTGAACTACCTCTACTGTTGCACTAAATAAACTGATTACTCAAGTCTTGCATGCCAGACATCTCTATAAGGTCATCAACCTTTTCTCTGGATCTATGTGCATGAAAAAAAATAGATAAAATGTATAAAAAGTAATATTGATTTCTTTGCCCATGCAGAGCATTTTATAAAGGGGCAAGGAGGAGAGTCAGTCAGGTTACTGATAAGAAGTAGAAAGTGCAGACAGAAAGTTTAATTGAAGATAGCTTAATAAAAGAACTTTATGGGCAAATGAGTGAGATTAAGGGGATTGACATGAAATGGTAATAAGCTCAAGGAATGGCATCAAAACTAGTATAAGGCCACCTGATGCAAAGACTTGACTCATTGGAAAAGACCCTGATGCTGGGAAAGATTGATGGCAGGAGGACAAGGGGGCAACAGAGGATGAGATGATTGGATGGCATCACCGACTCAGTGGACATGAGTTTGAGTGAACTCAGTGAGATAATGAAGGATAGGCAAGCCTGGTGTGCTGCAGTTCATGGGGCAGTAGAGTCAGATACGACTAAGCAACTGAACCACAGCAACAACTGATGGGAGGAGTGGAGGAGCAGCTCTGGGCTTGGCATCCGGGAGCAGGTGCTGAAACTGAGTGCTGCCCTGGCCCGATGTGGGGGCATCCACCTGCACCCCAGTGAGGGAGGAGGAGAGGCAGAGCTGCTGCCATCCAGGTCCTGCCACCACATAACTGCCTCTCCACGCCACGGTGCTGCTGACTATCATGGCCGTGGATATAGAAAAACCCAACTTCTCTATAACTCTGCAACCAGAAAAAAAAGCCTGCCTCCCTTTTGCCTTCCATATATCACACATGTGAATTCAGAACCCTAGCACACTGGGTCTGTTTTTTTTTTTTTTTAACCTATCAAGGGAGGGCTTAGGGAGCAGTGGTTGGAGAAGTGAGTAACTCAGTAGAAGCCGAGTATCTGGAGAGGGAACGTGCTCAAGAAATATGGTCGGCACACACAAGCTCCATGGACTCAGTTTCTTTTCGGGTGTCCAACCCGTCACTAGCCACTGGCTGTCTCTGGGAGTTTGCTCTCATTTAGATAGTGGGAGGAATGTCTGCATCAGGGAATAAATGGGGAAGAGTATGAATATCTTTTATTTTGTACTACCGTAAATTTATTTTATTTATTCCAGAGTTTCTCATCTTTGTCCCCATTAGCATTTTGCATCATGCATGTCTTTGTTGTGTGGGGGGCTGTCCTGTGCACTCTGGCATATTGAGCTGTGTCCCTGGCCTCTGTTCACTAGATGACATTTACATCTTTCCCTTCCCAGGTGTTACTACCCAAATATCTCCACATATAGCCAAATATCCCTCACGGGGCAAAATTGAACATCACAAATGTATACAATCTTTATATATATGATATTTGAGCAATTGTCATCACTGAGAAGAAAGGGAAGAAGACAGTTAATATCAATGAAGCATCTGCTCCATTCCAGACATGGTGTTTTATTTTGTTTATTTATTTTATTTTTGGCCGCACTGGGTTTTTGTTGCTGTGTGCAGGCTTTCTCTAGTTGCAGAGAACCAGAATCTAGCTGCGGTGCATGGGTTTCTCATTGCAGTGGCTTCTCTTGTGGAGCATGGGCTCTAGGGCTTCGGTAGTTGTAGCATGTGGGCTCAGTACTTGTGGTGCATGGGCTTTGTTGCCCCGAGGCATGTTGGATCTTCCTGGACCAGGGATTGATCGAACCAGTGTCTCCTGCATTACAAGACAGATTCTTTTACTTTAGCTTTAAATTTTTTTTGGTATATAACCGATTAACAATGTTGTGGTAGTTTCAAGTGAACAGAGAATCGACTTAGCCATACATATACATGTATCCATTCTCCCTGCAAGGTGGATTCTTAACCACTGGAACACCAGGAAAGCCCCCAGGCATGGTGTTAGATACCACCTAAGCCTTGTATGCTTTAAGGCACTGTGTTCTGGACTCAGAATGGCCTAGAGAATAAGGCCGACTTGGGTTCAAATCCTTCCCCCCCAGGATCTGCCTGGCCTTCGGTGAATTAATCTCTGCAAACTTAACATTTTTTTCCCCCTCTGTAAACAAGAGCTAAACTCTCAGGGTGGCTGCAAGGATTAACGGAGGTGAACCTTGGCAAGAGTTATCAGTGATTCTTATGCAAAATTTGCCAATGGAGAGGGGGAAGTGCTTTTTCGTTTTCCTCCAAAACAACAGTTCCAGTCTGTGGTCAGTGACTGGCCATGCTGCCACTGCTGATCCTTCTTTCCCTGTCTTACTTATGCAGAGACAGTGGACCAGCAAAGAAGGACTATGTCTTTAAGGACAAAGGAGAAAGTGAATAATGCAAAAAGCCTGGCATTTCTAAGTAGCTGGGTTTTCTTTTTTCTTGACAGGGCTGCTGACAGGCCCGTTAGCAACACAGAGCCTAATTACTTGCCAGGAGTAAAAGAAAATGTGTCATTTGGTTGTTCTGGCTTTTCCCGGTGCAATAAATCACAGCCATGGGACCCTGGCTTCATTTGATTTAATAAAGATTTTAAAGAAAGAAAAAGTTTTCCTTGTTTTTATTGAGAAGGGCTGGTCATTTGTGTCTGTTTCATCTGGGGCTCTTGGTTGGTGTGACCTACTCACATTAAAAGCCACTCTGGGTACTTCTGAGCTTAGCTGTATGCGTCTGTGTTTGCCCACACACCCTCCTGTTTCTCTATTGAACCGAGAGGCCTCTGCTCTCTTCATTGGAAGTACCCAATCCCTCCATGCAGTACATCAACTTCTGATATTCAAAACAAGACTCTTCATGTTGATGGTCATTTGGCCATTTGTCTTTGCTTCCCTACCTCTAAACCCCACGCTGTCCTCTGAACTAATCTTGCAGTGTTCTGCTGGTCCCCACCTGACTGTGGGTAACAGATCTGTCTGCTCCCCACGTCATCAACTCTTCCTTATATGAGGTCTACACTTCTTGGATCCCCCACTAGGCCCCCGCAGCAGGTAAGAGGTATCAGACAATTTGAGTGAAGCAACAAAACAGTATAATGAAAAATTGGGTAGATTTTGCTTATTTTGTGAAAGCTCTCAGTTAAGAACATCTGTGCAAATAGGATCCCTTCTCTTGCTCTGGCTAATATTCATATTTGTCTTATTTCTGGAAGGCCTGGCTCCTTCTTTTCTGATTTTTTTTTTTCAATTGCTATTTCAATTACTAATCAATTCATTTCACACTCACCTGAAATGAAACCTCTGACAAAAGGTAGGTGAAAACACATAATGGCAATGTTTCCAGAGTTAGAGTTTTCAGGTACAAGGATGAAAGTGAAGGATTGGCTCGATGGCCTGGTGCTATGTAACCAAGTAGGCAGTTAGGAGGGGTGTGCCGAGGGGTGAACATGCTGACCCACTTCCCTTCAGTATGACTTACCTTTCAGAGAACAACAGAATGCCAGAACCAGACAATGCCTTTGAGATCAGAACACAACTCCTTCTACCAAGGACAGTGAGGACAGATTAAATGGCTAGCCCAGGGGCATCCATTTACCCAGTAAAGTGAAGGGGGCTGGAACCCAAGCATTTGCTCTCTGCCCTTTAGAGCTTGCATAGCGCTGAATGGGAGGCGTCTTTGCCAGTAAGACAATGTTTTCTTTGTTTTGAAATGGATGTGTGGTTCTCCTTTGTATCTGTTCTACAGTAGGAGCCAGTCAGTGTCTTCTTCCCAATCCACCAAAATGGAGTTTCTATACAGTGATACTGCTTTTGATCTGCCCTATGTGCGGCTGAAAGTCAATGAGCAGGTAAATCCTTTTTCAAAAATAATTTTATTTATTATTTAGTTTTGGCTGTACTGGGTCTTCGTTGCTGCATATGCGCTTTCTCTAGTTGTGGTGGATGGGGGCTACACTTCGTTGTTGTGTGCGGGCTTCTCACTGTACTAGCTTCTCTTGTTGTGGTACGTGGGGTCTAGGATGAAGGGCATCAGTAGTTACAGCTCCCAGTCTGTAGAGCACAGACTCAGTAGAAGTGGCACATGGACTAGTTGCCACGAGGCATATGAGACCTTCCCAGACTAAGAATTGAACCCATGTCTCCTGCATTGGCACGAGAATTCTTTACCACTGAGCCACAAGGGAAGCCCACAGATAAACTCTTTTTCATCCTGGGACCCAGTGCCTTATGGCTTGTGGGCGAGCTAACCTCAAGTGTGAGCTTGGACACTATTATGCTCCTATGAAATCTTAATACTGCTTCCTGATACCCAATATCACATCTCTCTTTTATATATTCCCATCTTCTCACTCCTAGTCTTTCATGGACAATGCCTTAACACTCTGAAGTCTTTTGTCTGCTCTGGCTAACCAGCCAGATTTGAAATTATCTCATAAATTAATTCATTCTAGAAATGTTGATGACTGGTAATTGTTTTTTCACTTTTGCTCATTTTATTTTTTATTTTTTTGCATTTCAGCAGGGGGATTTCTAATATTAATACTATGAAGCTTTGATAGCAGAGTTCTCAACTGTGGCTACACATTAGAATTAGCCATAGAGTTTTATCAAACTCTTGGAGATGGGGGTCCTCATCTTCAGATATTCTAATGAAGTTGGTCCTGAAGGGGCCTGGGGAGATAGTAATTTTTTGAAAGCTCATCAGGTGATTCCAAGGTATAATTATTATTGAAAACCCTTGCCTAAATATGAAGGATGACATACCCAAAGGATTACGAACTCTAATGACTATCAGGAAGATTTGTTGCAGTGAAGTCCTCAGTCCTCCTCAAGACAAAGCACACAGCTCTTTCTACAGCATCTCTGTGCTCTGTGTGGAGTCCACGGAAGTCTCAGAGAAAGTGGAATGAACAGCAGTTGACCAAGGAGCCAAGGAAATTACCTGGGACAGAACATTTTCAGTCAGTTTAATCCAGTTTAGTCTTAATAAGGATGTGTGCGCGTGCACGCGCGCGCACGTGTGTGTGTGTGTGTGTGTGTGTGTGTGTGTGTATACGTATGCTCAGTCACTCAGTCCTGACATTTTTGCTTTTGTTCCTTGTGCTTTTGGTGTCATATCCCAAAACTCATTGCTAAGACAAATGTCAAGGGATTTTTTCCTTGTGCTTTCTATTAGGAGTTTTACACATTCAGGTCTTGTGTTTATGTCCTTAATCCATTTTGAGTTAAGTTTTGTGAGTGATGTAATATAGATTCATCCAAATTCATTCTTTTGCTTATGGATATCTAGCTTTCCCAATACCGTTTACTGATGAGACTCTCCTTTCCTCACTGAGTACTATTGGCTTCCTTATCCTTATCAAATATTAGCTGACCACATATGCTAGGGTTTATTTCTGGGCTTTCAGTTCTGTTCCATTGTTTTGTGTCTGTTTTTATGCAGTTACTATATCATTTTAATTACTGTAGATTTTTAATATAGTTTGAAATCAGGAAGCATGCCTTCACTTTGTTTTTTATCAAGATTGCTTTTTAGGATTGCTTTGTCTATTTCTGTGAAAAATGCCATTGAAATCTTGATAAAAATTGATTTAAATATATAGATAGGTAGGTAGAATGGACATTTTAGCAATATTAACTCTCCTGATCGGTAATATGAGATTTTTTTTCCACTTATTTGGGTCTTCTTCAATTTCTTTCATCAATGTTATAGTTTTCAGTATATAGATCTTTAACTTTGGATAAATTATTCTTGAGTATTTTATTGTTTCTATTATTCTTAAGGGATTGTTTTCTTTATTTCTTTTTCGGGTAGTTGATTTTAGTGTACAGAAATATAACTGATTTTTGTATGTTACTTTCTTATCCTGAAATGTCCCAGAATTCATTTATTACGTCTAACAATTTCTGGAGGAATCTTTAGGATTTTCTATGTACAAGGTCATGTCATCAGCAAACAGAAACAATTTCACTTCTTTCTTTCCATATTAGATGTATTTTATTTCTTTTTCTTGTCTAATTACTCTAATTAGGACTTCCAGTACTATGTTGAATAAGAATGGTAAGAGTATGAACCACAGTACTACCCGGGTTCTTATGAAGAAAGCTTTCAACCTTTCACCCTTGAGCATGATGTAAGCTGTGAGGTGGTCATATGTGACCTTTATTATGTTGAGAGGTAGTCTTTCTTTATCCAATATTTTGAGAGTTTTTATCAGGAAAGGATGTTAAATTTTGCATCTGTTGAGATGATTGTATGGTTTTTGCCTTAGATTTTATTAACATGTCTTATCACATTTGTTGATTTGCATATATCAAACTATCTTTGTATCTCAGGGATAAATCCCACTCAATTATAGTGTATGATCCCCTTCATGTGCTGATGAATTCAGTTTACTAGTATTTTGTTTAGGATTTTTACATCTATGTCCATCAGGGGTACTGTCTTATAGTTTTCTTTTCTTGTAGTGTCCTTATCTGGCTTTAGTATCAGGGTAATTGTAAAATATATTTGGAAGTGTTGCTTTCTCTTCATTTTTCTAGATGAGTTTGAGAAGAATTGGCATTAACTCTTTAAATGTTTGGTAGAATTCACAAGTGAAGCCATCTGGTTTTGGGATTTTCTTTGCTGGGACTTTGATTACAAATTCAAAATACTTGTTATTTGTTTGTTCAGATTTTCTATTTCAGATTTTCTATTTTTTTCCTATAGATAATACTTGATAGGATGTATATTTCTAGGGATTTATTAATTTCTTCTAGGTTGTCTGATTGTTGGCTTATAATTGTTCATTTGTTGTTGTTTAGTCGCTCAGTCGTGTCTGACTGTTTGTGGACCCCATGGACTGTAGGAGGTCAGTCTTCCCTGCCCTCCACCATCTCCTGGAGCTTGCTCAAAATAATCGTTCATAGTCATCTCTTAAGAGCCTTTGTATTTCGTGGTATCAATTGTAAAGTCTTCTCTTTAATTTATAATTTTATTTGAGTTGTTTCTTTTTTATTTTCTTATTCAATCTAGCTAGTAGTTTGTCAATTTTATCTTTTCAAAAAACCAACTCAACTTCCTGATCTTTTCTATTTTTATGATCTCTGTTTCACTTATTTCTGCTCTGATTTTTTTAAATCTCCTTCCTTCTGCTTTTTGCTTAGCTCTTTTTTCTTTTCTTCTAATTTTTAATGTATAAAGTTAGGTTGTTTATGTGAGATTTTTCTTTTTTCATAATGTAGGCAGTTAGTACTCCAAACTTCCCTGTGAGTGCTGCTTTTGCTGTATGCCTTAAGTTTTAGTATGCGGTGTTTCCATTTGTGTTTGTTTCAATGTATTTTTTCTTTATTTTTTGATTTCTTCTTTGACCCATTGGTTGTTCAAGAGTTTGTTGTCTAATTTCCATGTATTTGTGAAATTTTCAGTTTTCTTTCTATTATGATTTCTGGTTTCAAACTATTTTGTTGTGAAAAAAATACTTGTTATTTCTTTATAATTTTTAAATTTTATTTTATTTATATTTGGCTGTGATGGGTCTTCATTGCTGTGTGGGCTTTTCTCTAGTTGTGTCAAGTGAAGGCCACGCTTCATTGTGGTTCATGGGCTTCTCACTGCAGTAGCTTCTTTTATTGCAGAGCACAGGTTTTAGGCATGTGGGATTTAGTCACTGTGGCTTGTGGGCTCTAGAGCACGGGCTCAGTAGTTGTGGTACACAGGCCCACTTGCTCTGAGACATGTGGAATCCTCTCAGACCAGGAATTGAACCTGTGTCCCATGCATTGGCAGGCAGATTCTTATCCACTGTACCACCAGGGAAGTAAAAAAATTACTTGTTATAATCTCAGTCTTTTAAATTTTTCTGAGACTCATTTTATGAACTAATATATGATTTATCTTGCAAAATGTTCTGTGTATGCTGAGAAGAATGTATTCTGCTGCTTTTGGATGGAATTTTTTTTATATGTCTGTTGGGTTCATACTGATTTTCTGTCTACGTGATTTATCCACTGTTGAAAGTTGATACGGAATTTTCCTATTTGTATTGTATTGTTGCCAATTTCTCCCTTCAGATCTGTTAGTATTCACTTATTATGTTTAGCTGCTTCAACGTTGAGTGCATGTATAGTTATAGTTGCTATATCCTCTTAATGAATTGACCGCTTTATCATTATATAATGATTTTCTTTGTCTTGTTTCAGTTTTTGACAGAGTGTATATTTTTTTCTGACATTAATATAGTTACTCTTTTTATCTTTTAATTTACGTGTGTGTGGAGTATCTTTCGGAGAAGGCGGTGGCAAGCCACTCCAGTACTCTTGCCTAGAAAATCGCATGGACGGAGGAGCCTGGTAGGCTGCAGTCTATGGGGTCGCTAAGAGTCGGACACGACTGAGCAACTTAACTTTCACTTTTCACTTTCATACATTGGAGAAGGAAAAGGCAACCCACTCCAGCGTTCTTGCCTGGAGAATCCCAGGGACGACGGAGCCTGGTCGGCTGCCGTCTATGGGGTCACACAGAGTCGGACAAGACTGAAGCGACTTAGCAGCAGCAGCAGGAGTATCTTTGTCTGCCTCTTCAGTTTGAACCTATTATGTCCTTGAAGCTGAAGTGAGTCTTTTATTAGCAGTATATAATCATGCTTTTTCATAATTTTATTTTTTATTTAAGTATAGTTGATTTACAATATTGTATTAATTTTGCATGTACATCAAAGTGGTTCAGTTATACACACATATTCTTTTTCAATATAGTTGTCTTTAAAAAATTCAGTTAGTCATTCTATGCCTTTTGATTGAAATTTTCAATCCATTTACATCTGAAGTAGTTATTTACAGTTAAGGACTTTCCCTTTTGATAAACTATTTTTCTGGATGTTTTGTAGTTCTTTTCCTTTTTGTTCTTTTGTTATTTCCCTTTGTGATTTGATGATTTTCCTTACTGGTATACTTTGATTGCCTTTTTTATCTTTTGTGTATGTATTAATGTCTATTTTGTTTTGTATATATATTGTTGACTATTTTGTTTAGGTTTTTGTTTTGAGGTTACCCTGAGGCTTACTTGAATCATCTTATAACAGTCTGCTTTGAGCTGATAACTTAACTTTGATTACATACACTATGCTTTATTCTCCTTTCACCCATATTTATGTTTTTTCTGTCTTACTTTACGTCTTTTTATATTGTGTATACTTTAGCAAATTGTAGTAGCTGTACCTGTCCCTAATACTTTTGTCCTTCAACCTTTATACTAGTGTTAAATGGTTAATAACCTCTATATTACAGTATTAGAGTATTCTGAATTTGACTGTGTACTTGCCTTTACCAGTGTCTTGTTTATTCATAAGATTTTTATGTTAGTAAGCAATCTTTTAGCTTGAAAAAGTCCTTTAAGCATTTCTTGTATGGGAGGTCTAATAGTGATAAACTTTTTTGGCTTTAGTTTGTTTTAAAAAGTCTGTATCTCATCTTTATTTCTGAAGGACAGCTTTGCTGGGACAGTACTCTTGGTTGGCAGTTTCTTTCTTTCAACACTTTGAATTTATTACTTCATTGTCTCCTGCCCCGAAAGGTCTGTGCTGAGAAATCTAATGACAGCCCTACAGAATTTACTTGTATTAGAGTTTTTTTCCTTGTTGCTTTAAAATGTTTCTGTCTTCATTTTTTTAAAAAAATTATAAAGTGCCTTGCATAAGATGGTTTTGGATTAAAATTTTAGGACAACCTATTAGCTTTATAAACTTGGATATCCAAAACTCCTCAGGTTTGGGAAGTTCTCAGTTGGTATTTCTTTAAATAAACTTTCCAGCCCTTTCTCCTTCTCTTCTCTTTCCAGGACTCCAATGATGCTTTATTTCTTTTCATCATGACACATAAGACGTGCTGGCTTTTTTCATTCCTTTTCTTATGATTGGTAATTTGAAAAGACATGTCTTTGAGCTCACTGATTCTTTCTTCTGCTTAGTTTGGTCTACTGTTAAGGCTCATTATTGAATTCTTCAGTTTAGTCATTATATTCTGCAACACCAAAATTTCTTTTTTTTTGATTCTTTTTTATGTTTTATATCTCTCTGTTGAATGTCTCATTTTATTTTCCAGAGTAGTATTGATATATATGCAGTACCATGTGTAAAATAGATAGCTAGTGGGGAGCTGCTGTATAATAGAGGAAGCTCAACTCTGTGCTTTATGATGACCTAGAGGAGTGGGATGAGGGGGTAAGAGGGAGGCTCAAGAGGGAGGGGATATGTGTATACTTACAGTTGATTCACATTATTGTACAGCTGAAACCAACACAACATTGTAAAGCAATTATACTCCAAAAAAAGAGTTTGTCTTCTCTTGTAGCTCTCTAAGCTTCTTTAAAACAGTGACTGAATACTTTAATGGATAAGTCCTGTATCTTCTTATCCTTGGGATCAGTTACTGGAGGTTTAGGGTCTTCCCCAGTGGCTCAGTGGTAAAGAATCCACCTGCAATTCAGGAGACACAGGAGATGTGGGTTCGATCCCTGCATTGGGAAGATCACCTGGAGAAGGAAATGGCAACCCACTCCAGTATTCTTGCCTGGAGAATCCCATAGACAGAGGAGCTCAGTGGGCTCCCATCCTTGGGGTCCTAAAGAGTCGGACGTGACTGAGCAACAGAGCACACACACACTGGAGGTTTACTGTGTTCCTTATCTCTCCCTGCTTCTTCATTCCCTATAGCACATTTGAAGAAGCAGTCACTTTTCCCAGACGTTATGGACTAACTTTGGTACGGGATGACTTTCATCTGTGGGTGGAAACATGTTAGAGCATGGTGTTATTGGGTCTAGTGGCATAGGGTGCCAAGCGTGGAGGTGTATGGTGACTCTGGGACTGGGGGCCCCCAAGGATTCACAGCTTCCACAACTGCGTAATCCTTGGTGAGTGCTGCAGGGGTGTTCCCAGAGGCTGCAAGGGCTGTTGGGTTCTTCAACCGTACCTTCAGTCTAGTGGCTAGGGACAAGGAAAAGCAGCAATAGTGATCAGAGCTAGTGGTGTGCACACATTTGGCTATAGGTACCAGCTTCAGATGCCTGTGTCATAGCAGGATCTAGTTGCAAACACGCACATATAGTGGTGGGGCCAGAGAAGTTAGCAAGGCTGGGGTCAACAGCAAGAGCACTGGTAGTGTGAGGGTTCTGGCTGTCAGTATGTCCTCTGGTGGCTACTGGGTCTTGCTATGAGCACACAGAGGTGGAGGCTGCTGACAGATATCAGGCTGGTAGGATGTAAGTACACAGCCAGAGTGTCTAGCCCTGACAGCTCGCGTAACATTGGGTGTCAGTCATGGGGATCTAGGCTGGTGTCTTGCACTCACATGGTCACAGAGGCCTGAGGTGGCTGCTATGTGTAGCTCCCAGGCCCCAGCAGGGATGGAGAATGGAGGGGATTGACAAGGACTCAGGTAGCTGGTGATAGTGATTGCAGGTATTTGTGAAGCAAAAACTGCCTCATATTACACTTGAGAAATTAAAGTTATCATGGTGGTTTGTAGCAGTTTCTCTATTTTTACTAAAGAGAAATTTTTGTTTCCTGACTATAAACTGCATTTCTAAAAACAGTATGTCCAACCTACCACCTTTTAAAATTGAACATCTACTATGTATCATATATAAATATATATGTCATATAATAATCTATTTAATCCGCATATTTTACGGATGAAACAGAGTCTTCAAGAGGTTAGAAAATTGTGAAAAGCCATACAATCACTAAACAATATGTCTCCAAGCAGGTATCTTACTAGTGGTCAGTCAGTTAGTAGCTTATCATCATTATTAAATAGAACAAAATACTTTATTATTATTGAAAAAAATTGAATGTAGTATATTTATTGTTTTACTTTTGGTAAATTCAACAAAAATCAAAGAAAAAAAGAAAATAGCACTACCTCCTAGAAATACTGTACCATTTTAGTGCATTTTGGTGTGTGTTTGTGTATGTCTGTTAATTATGAAGTATATTTATTTCAAATGTATTTAATGAGCTTCCTGGGTGGTGCTAGTGGTAAAGAACCTGCCTACCAATGCAGGAGACAGGGGTTCCATCCCTGAGTTGGGAAGACCCCCTGGAGAAGGTAATGGCCACCCACTCCTGTATTCTTGCCTGGAGAATCCCATGGACAGAGGAGCCTGGCAGACTGCAATCCATAGGGTCACAAAGAGTCAGACATGACTGAAAGGACTTGGCACACATGCACGCAGGCATTGAAATTTGAGATTAAAATAATCCTTAGGGAAACATGGTATGTGTGTGTGTGTGTGTGTGAAGTAGACAAGTAAATGCAATATTATTATGCAGTGTGATAAATGTTATAATAGTGATAAGCCCCGAGAGTTTGGAAATCACAGGGAGACTGGGCCAAGGCAGACAACTTCACTGGAGCATGTGACAGTACTGCAGCAAATGTTGAGGATATGAGGCTTCCCTGGAAATCCAGTGGATAAGACTGTGCTTCTACTGCTGAGTGTGGGGGTTCTATTCCTAGTCAGGGCAGTAAGATCCTACATACTACATGATGCGGCCAATAAAATAAGAGTTTAAGAAACCTAGGTGAATAGATGAGAAAGGGCGTTCTAGGGAGAGAGATCACCTGTGCAAAGTCTTTGATGTTTAAGATTATTTCTGAATGCAGCCTCTGACCTCCAATTTGTCCAGGAGAAATAGCACACAAACTGTATTTTTCTTTATGCCAATCAGTTCAGTTCAGTTCAGTTCAGTCGCTCAGTCATGTCCGACTGTTTGCAAACCCATGAATCACAGCACGCCAGGCCTCCCTGTCCATCACCAACTCCCGGAGTTCACTCAAACTCATGTCCATCGAGTCGGTGATGCCATCCATCCATCTCATTCTCCGTCGTCCCCTTCTCCTCCCGCCCCCAATCACTCCCAGCATCAGAGTCTTTTCCAGTGAGTCAACTTGTCGCATGAGGTGGCCAAAGTATTGGAGTCTCAGTTTTAGCATCAGTCCTTCCAATGAACACCCAGGATAAATTATGGGCCTGTCAGCATACTGGCTTTCTCTTTGACCTGTCCCAGTGGGTCACTTAGAATTCTAGACTCTCTCTGCTGGGGTAAAGTTACAGGGATTTTGCTGTATCCAGTGGGAAATACAGCTTTTACCCATGGCAGAAAATCTGTTTAATCATTTTCACACAATAGACCATATGGTGTTACAGGGCTTGGAGATGACAAGATAAAGGTAGAGAAAATCTTTGCTGCAGGTTCAGGTGATGAATATATCAGACATGTCTTTGCCCTAGGGAAAGCACATAGATTCAAGTGTGCTCAAGTAGGCTAGAATCTTCTCCCATCAAAGTGCCATGGTGGTTATTTTCGAAGTTGTGTAGAGCAGGCACTCATCTTGCTTAATGAAACATTTAAAAGGGCAAAGTCCCTGCTCTAGTTTTTTTCTAAAGTCGAATAGAGAAAGAGCCAGTTATTTTTTCATCTGATCAGATCACTTGAAAAAATCATGAAGTCATAAAAAAATCTCTTTGGTACATGGAAACTTCATGTGTTCATAGACACTAATGGTCTTTCCCACTTTTGCTCCTGCCTCATCGCACACTGCATCTAGAAGTCACCTAGTTAAAAGTGCACGTGAAGGAGAGTAATCGACGACTGTAGTATCTACCCTGCAGAACAACTTGCCATGTGTTTCTTGCACATGTATTCTTTCTTTCTCTTAGCAAAGTTATACAGCTGATAAAGTTTGGGGAGGTGAAGAACTCATTTCAGGACACAGACACAGAGCAAGTATTCAAACCCAGGTCTGTCTGGCTTCAGACTTCTCATATATTTCTTGTGTCATTTTGTCTGCTAAACTTTGTGGATCTAGGGTATAATGGTGGGCACAATGGCTGTTCTGAAAACGTAGTGATAAGCACGTATTTCGCCTGTGTGTCAGAGGCACAAAACTTAAGCAATTGGAGCAGAGTGAGAAAAGAGAATGAGCCTCATCACCAAGCAAGGGCTTGGCCTGTGGATCCACCCTTACCACCTCATCAAGGACACCGCTCTACTAGCTGTTCTTGCTCCCTTTCTGCATCACCTCTTCTCACTTTCTACAGTAGCATTCCCATCAGTATCCAAAAGACTGTAATCTTAAAGTTAACCTCTGAATCCCTCATCCTTCCTCCAGGATTTCCCTGATAGCAAGCTGAAGAGTTGTCTGCATCCACTTCCTCCACTCTTATTTTTTCTCGTACCAACTCTATTCAGACCTTTGCTGTCACTTCTTAACAAGATCATTCTTGTCAAGCTCACCAATGGCCTCTGTGTCACCAAAACCAATGGATGTTTCTCAATCCTCCTGTTACAGCCTGTTATCACAATGTGACATAGTTTTTCTCTTGAAAACACTAAGCCACTAAAACCCCACTCTCTTTCTGTACTGCTGTACCCAGCCAATCCTCAACCTCTTTTGCTGGTTGATCCTTGTATTAATTAGAGTTTATATCTGGCTGCTAATAAGAGAACTCAGAAAAACAGTGGCTTAAGAAAGGTACATGTGCCTTTCTCTTATGTGACTTGAGTGCTGCAGGTAGATAGTCTAGGCTGGTAAGGTGGCTCATGCATCATCAGTGTTCCAGCCTCCTGCTATCTGCCCTACTTCTCTGAGCACATGGCTTCTACTCTCCACATTACCTCAGGAAAGAAAACTGGCTATTGCAGTGCCTGTCATCATAACCACTTCTAGGCAGGAAAAAAAAAGGAAAGAGGAAGTATAAAAGGATATGCTTTCCAGTTGAGTCAACCTTCTTTGCAAAGTTACCTTAACACTCTGTACTTTTCTACAAGGAAATCTGGGAAATGCAGTTTTTATTTTTAAGTTTGGAACATTGCAGCTTTTCATTAATATCAAGTTTCTTTTATTAGGAAGAAGAGTAAAGTGACACTGGAAAGGCAACTAGAAGTCTCTGCCCATTCATCATTATTATGACATGTCAAACTCAGTCTTCAAACTGCTTCTTTTCTCTATTTACACTAGCTCCCCAGGTGTTCTCATCCACTAGATTTATAGTCCTCCCTCCCCAAGTTATCTCTCTAGTCCTAATCTTTCCTTTCAATTTCAAAATTGAATAGTTGGTTATCTGCTTTATGTCTCTACCAGGAATCCAATAACTATCTCAAGCATGACACAACTAAACCTGAACTTGTGTTTCTTTCCTTTAAACTGTGTTCCCTCACCAACTTCCCCATCTCAGGATATGGCAACTCTAGATTACTCAGGCCAAGAAAGAACTCTGTAGTTTTCTTTCTCTCATAATGCAATATTTGTGTGTGTGCTAAGTCACTTCAGTCGTGTCTGACACTTTGTGACCCTATGATCACTCTTTGTGATCCTTTGTCCACAGGATTTTCCGGGCAAGGTTACAGGAGTGGGTTGCTATGCCCTCCTCCAGGGGATCTTCCTGACTCAGGGATGGAACCCGCGTCTCTTTTGTTTCCTGCATTGGCAAGCAGGTTCACTAGTGCCACCTGCGAAGCCCATAATGCAATGTAGAATTAGCTTTATCTAAGAAATCTGTCCAGAATCCAGCCATGCTCATCCCCTCAGCTCCTATTTCCACTACTTCATTTGTTATCACCTCCCACCTGGATTGTGGTGGTAGCCCCTAACTGGGTCTTACTGTTTTGACCCTGTCCATTTACTTTATTTTCCACTCAATGGCCAGAGGATTCCTTCTGGGAAATAACAGGGATCACGTTTTTTTCTCTGTTCAAAGCCATCTAAGATCTTCCTAGTAGCCTGGGGTCCAGTCCTTACACTGAGCCTTTGGCATCTTTTGTTTTCTGGCTTCACTTCTTGCCTCTCCTCCTCCACCTTCTTTGCTCAGTTCCAGATGCTCTCACCATCTCACTGTTCCTTGAGCTCAGTGGTTGTGCAACAGCTTTAGGGTCTGGGAATTATGTCTTTCCTCTTCCCAATGCATCATTTCCCCAAACACCTTTATGCAGTTATTGCATCAATGTCATCTTTTAGGGAGGCGTTCTTTGATCCCTTTATATGAAACCCCACTGTTCCTTCACAATATGTTCTTATTTTTCTTCTTTGCTTAATTTTCTTCATTGTACTTATTGGCATCTGACATTCTTTATTTGTTTCTTATCTGTCCTTTTCTCCTTCAATAATGTAAGTTTCATGAGGACACTGATCATGTCTGCTTTGTTTCCTGCTGTATCTCCAGCTTCCAGAACAGCGCATGGCATAGGGTAGTTACTTAGTAAATACTTATTGAATTAATGAATGAATAATCATCTGTCTTGATAGTGGCATTATGAAAATGTGAGGGTTTAGCTCCCCTACAGAGAAGTGGGCTATCAATTGTTCTACATTTAATTCAAAATGCTTCCCCAATAAGAACTGCAGCTTATAGCCAAGCAAGGCAGCAGAGCCAGTCTGCTTCAATAGGACTGTTGAGTTGGAATTTTGCTCTGCATTTACCTTGACTGATGGTTTGGTTCAAGTTATGCTTTGTGGGAAATTCATTCCCTCCCAGAGTTTCTTCTGCTAACAGAGGGAAGACAATCATTTCTTCTTGGCATGATTTCCAGCTCAATCTTCTCTGTCTTTGAGAACTCAATTGCAATCATACAACCATTCCAAACCTCATCTTGGTCAAATCAAATGCTGCACATGTAATTTAGTCATTCTCCCCCTACTGCATCCAGTTCTCCTTATTTTATCAGATCCATTATGGAAGATTGAGTTGCTCTGCTTTCCAGTTAGATCCTTAAGTCTTGTTTTGGAGTTCCTGGTTATGAAACATTTTATTTCCTCATGGCATGTATATTTGTGTATGTCTTAAATTTCCATATACAGAATAGTTAGAGCAGAGATTTTTGTACTTTGATATAAAATATTTGGGAAAAAATTAGATGTAGTTCAAAAATTTTGATTTACATTTTCATCCTGGTTCCAATATGACTGACCATATCTGAAACCCTTGCCCTTTCTGAGCCTTTTAATAAATGACTTATAAGAAAGCATTCAGTAATTAGATTACTTAATACTTGAGAAAAAACTCCCTTTAAAGACAAGAGAAAATTGATCATTCTTCCCAGAAAATTGTATAAAATAGTAAAGTTTTGATTAAGTGAAAGTAAATCACAAAATGTTATTTCTATTTGCCACTTTTAGAGGAGGATTCAAATGACTTCCACAACCAACAAAAATAATTCTTGCTCACTTACTCATTTATCTAATCATCAAACATACCATATTTCCTGTTCATAAAGCAATTGCTATCAAAAATTTGCAATTATAAGATCTAGAATAGGAGGAGAACAGTATTGATCAGAATTAGAGTTAGATGTAATAAAGAGCACCCCCCCAAAAAAAAAACAAACAAACACACATACAAAAACTTAAAACAGAGATGTTTCTCAAGATAAGCAACATGGAGATCTTTGGCATTCTATGCTTTCAGATACCCAAGTTTCTCCTCCTTTACTGCTTAAAGCAACTCTCAATTGTTGGGCTTGTCTGTCAAATTCAGAATTTGTTGCCATCATATCTGCATTCCAGCTTTCAAAGAGTAAAAGGACCAAGAAGATCATACAAGCTTCTTTAAGAATGTGACTGGCGACAGGAGGAACAAGATGGCGGAGGAATAGGACGGTGAGACCACTCTCTCCTCCACAAATTCATCAAAAGAACATTTGAAAGTGAGTAAAGTCCACGAAACAACTTCTGAATGCTGGCAGAGGACGTCAGGCACCCAGAAAAGCAGCCCATTGTCTTCGAAAGGAGGTAGGAAAAAACATAAAAGATAAAAAGCGAGACAAAAGAAGTAAGGACGGAGCTCTGTCCCGGGAAGGGAGGCTTTAAAAAGAGAGAAGTTTCCAAACACCAGGAAACATTCTCACTGGCGAATCTGTGGCGAGCCTTGGAAGCTCAGAGGGCCACATAACCCTCTTTTTTTTTAAAGATTTTTTTAAAACCCACAGATTACCTGCCAAACGGTAACTCCCAGCGGAGAAGCAGCGCAGACGCCTGCATACGCCATTAGCAAGCGGGGGCTGGGCAGGGAGGAGCCGGCTGAACTGCTTAGAGAGAGGACTGGGCTTGAATGCCACAAGAACCATTTGAGAGAACTGGGGAGAGCAAAGCAGACTGTGGGATAGCTTCCCCACGAAAAGGCGGAAAGCTCTAACCTATGACTCGGCCAGCCCCGCTCACAGAATAAAGGACTGAGCAGAGCGAGCCGGCTGCGGTCGGCCCATCCCCCATCCCCCGCCGAGACAGGCAGGGAGCGCAGCCAGAGCCGGAGCGGGCAACCGCGGTCCCAGAAAGGCATCTGATACAAACTGCAGACAGGCTTGTTGCTAATCAGGACTTCTTGGGCTCGGGCCGGTCGATATCCCCCTGAGAAGGTGCGCCGGTCGTACACCCAGAAAACTGAGTGGCGGGGACTGGGGAGGCGATAAGTCACAGAGACCGCGCTCGCCAAACACCTGGTCCCCTGAGCTGCTCGGACCAGGGAAGGCACAAAACGCAGGCCCAACCAAGTCTGCGCCTTTGTGGAGTACCTGAGAACCTGAACTTGAGCCGCTCAGACCTGGGAAGTGCATACAACCCGGTGCTGGCCTCGGACAGTTCCCGGCAGAGCAACCTAGAGCCTGTGCAGTATAGACTGGGACAGCATACGTGCTGTGAGCGGGAGCAAACCCAGTGTGGCCGAGACGCTGCGAGCACTCCCCACAGACGCCAGAGATATTCGACTGCAGCGTTCCTCCCTTCCCAGAACAGGACTGAACAACTGAGCCTTAAAAAGTGTCCACCCACCCCCTAGTATCAGGGCGGAAATTAGACACTGAAGAGACCAGCAGACAGAAGCTAAAACAGACGGAACCACCTTGGAAATGACAGATAGAGTAGTCTAGAGACTACTCCAAGAATAAGACCAAAAACCAGAGGCAAGAGGCTTAAGCCCGAATCCTGAGAACACCAGAGAAGTCCTGACTCCAGGGAACATTAATCGATAGGAGCTCATCAAACGTCTCCATACCTACGCTAAACCCAAGGGTCAACAAGTTCCAGAGCAAGACATACCACGCAAATTCTCCAGTAACACAGGAAACTAGCCCTGAGCTTCAATATACAGGCTGCCCAAAGTCACTCCAAACCCACTGACATCTCATAACTCATTACTGGACACTTCATTGCACTCCAGAGAGAAGAAATCCAGCTCCACCCACCAGAACACCGACACAGGCTTCCATAACCAGGGAACCTTGACAAGTCACCTGTCCAACCCCACACACAGCAAGGAAACTACATAATAAAGAGAACTCCACAAACGGCCAGAAGAGGGAAAGGCCACCCCAAGCAAAGCATTATAAGCAAGATGAAGAAGCAGAGAAATACCCAACAAGTAAAGGAACAAGATAAATGCCCACCAACACAAACAAAAGAGGAAGATATAGGGAATCTACATGAAAAAGAATTTCGAGTTTTGGTGGTGAAAATGATTCAAAATCTTGAAAGCAAAATGGAGTTACAGATAAATAACCTGGAGAAAAGGATTGAGAAGATGGAAGAAAGGTTTAATAAGGACTTAGAGGAAATAAAAAAGAGTCAATATACAATGAATAATACAATAGATGAGATCAGAAACACTCTGGAGGGAACAAACAGTAGAATAACAGAGGCAGAAGACAGGATAAGCGAGCTAGAAGATAGAATTGTAGAAATAAATGAAACAGAGAGGAAAAAAGAAAAACAAATTAAAAGAAATGAGAACAATATTAGAGACCTCTGGGACAATGTTAAACGCTCCAACATTCGAATCATAGGAATCCCAGAAGAAGAAGACAAAAAGAAAGACCATGAGAGAATACTTGAGGAGATAATAGTTGAAAACTTCCCTAAAATAGGGAAAGAAATAATCACCCAAGTCCAAGAAACCCAGAGAGTCCCCAACAGGATAAACCCAAGGCGAAATACTCCTAGACACATATTAATCAAATTAACAAAGATCAAACACAAAGAAAAAATATTAAAAGCAGCAAGGGAAAAACAGCAAATAACACACAAGGGGATTCCCATAAGGATAACAGCTGATCTTTCAACAGAAACTCTTCAGGCCAGGAGGGAATGGCAAGACATACTTAAAGTGATGAAAGAAAATAACCTACAGCCCAGACTACTGTAGCCAGCAAGGATCTCATTCAAATATGAAGGAGAAATCAAAAGCTTTACAGACAAGCAAAAGCTGAGAGAATTCAGCATTACCAAACCAGCTCTCCAACAAATGCTAAAGGATCTTTTCTAGACAGGAAACACAGAAAGGGTGTATAAACTCAAACCCAAAGCAATAAAGAAAATGGCTATGGGATCGTACTTATCAATAATTACCTTAAACGTAAATGGGTTGAATGCCCCAACCAAAAGACAAAGGCTGGCTGAATGGATACAAAAACAAGACCCCCATATATGTTGTCTGCAAGAGACCCACCTCAAAACGAGGGACACATACAGACTGAAAGTGAAGGGCTGGAAAAAGATATTCCATGCAAATAGAGACCAAAAGAAAGCAGGAGTAGCAATACTCATATCAGATAAAATAGACTTTAAAACAAAGGCTGTGAAAAGAGACAAAGAAGGAAACTACATAATGATCAAAGGATCAATCTAAGATGAAGATATAACAATTATAAATATTTATGCACCCAACATAGGAGCACCGCAATATGTAAGACAATTACTAACAAGTATGAAAGGGGAAATTAACAATAATGCAATAATAGTGGGAGATTTTAATACCCCACTTACATCTATGGATAGATCAACTAAACAGAAAATTAACAAGGAAACACAATCTTTAAATGATACAATAGACCAGTTAGACCTAATTGATATCTATAGGACATTTCACCCCAAAACAATGAATTTCACCTTTTTCTCAAGTGCACACGGAACCTTTTCCAGGATAGATCACATCCTGGGCCATAAATCTAGCCTTGGTAAATTCAAAAAAGTTGAAATCATTCCATGCATCTTTTCTGACCACAATGCAGTAAAATTAGATCTCAATTACGGGAGAAAAACTATTAAACATGCCAACATATGGAGGCTGAACAACACGCTGCTGAACAACGAACAAATCATAGAAGAAATAAAAAGAGAAATCAAAATATGCATAGAAATGAATGAAAATGAAAACACAACAACCCAAAACCTCTGGGACACTGTAAAAGCAGTGCTAAGGGGGAAGTTCATAGCAATACAGGCACACCTCAAGAAACAAGAAAAAAGTCAACTAAATAACCTAACTCTACATCTAAAGCAACTAGAAAAGGAAGAAATGAAGAACCCCAGGGTCAGTAGAAGGAAAGAAATTGTAAAAATTAGGGCAGAGATAAATGCAAAAGAAACAAAAGAGACTATAGCAAAAATCAACAAAGCCAAAAGCTGGTTCTTTGAGAAGGTAAATAAAATTGACAAACCACTAGCCAGACTCATCAAGAAACAAAGGGAGAAGAACCAAATCAATAAAATTAGAAATGAAAATGGAGAGATCACAACTGACAACACAGAAATACAAAAGATTATTAGAGAATACTATCAGCAATTATATGGCAATAAAATGAATAACTTGGAAGAAATGGACAAATTCCTAGAAAAGTACAACTTGCCAAAACTGAACCAGGAAGAAATAGAAAATCTGAACAGACCCATCACAAGCACGGAAAGTGAAACTGTAATCAAAAATCTCCCAGCAAACAAAAGCCCAGGTCCAGACGGCTTCACAGCCGAATTCTACCAAAAATTTAGAGAAGAGCTAACACCTATTCTACTCAAACTCTTCCAGAAAATTGCTGAGGAAGGGAAACTTCCAAACTCATTCTATGAGGCCACCATCACCCTAATCCCAAAACCTGGTAAAGACCCCACAAAAAAAGAAAACTACAGGCCAATATCACTGATGAACATAGATGCAAAAATCCTTAACAAAATTCTAGCAATCAGAATCCAACAGCATATTAAGAAGATCATACATCATGACCAAGTGGGCTTTATCCCAGGAATGCAAGGATTCTTCAATATCCGCAAATCAGTCAACGTAATACACCACATTAACAAACTGAAAAATAAAAATCATATGATTATCTCAATAGATGCAGAGAAAGCCTTCGACAAAATCCAACATCCATTTATGATAAAAACCCTCCAGAAAGTGGGAATAGAAGGGACATACCTCAACATAATAAAAGCTATATATGACAAACCCACAGCAAACATTATCCTCAATGGTGAAAAACTGAAAGCATTTCCCCTAAAGTCAGGAACAAGACAAGGGTGCCCACTCTCACCACTACTCTTCAACATAGTTCTGGAAGTTTTGGCTACAGCAATCAGAGCAGAAAAAGACATAAAAGGAATACAAATTGGAAAAGAAGAAGTAAAACTTTCACTGTTCGCTGATGACATGATCCTCTACACAGAAAACCCTAGAGACTCTACCAGAAAACTTCTAGAGCTAATCAATGATTACAGTAACGTTGCAGGATATAAAATCAACACACAGAAATCCCTTGCATTCCTATACACTAATAATGAGAAAATAGAAAGAGAAATTAAGGAAACTATTCCATTCACTGTTGCAACGAAAAGAATTAAATACTTAGGAATATATCTACCTAAGGAAACAAAAGACTTGTACATAGAAAACTATAAAACACTACTGAAAGCAATCAAAGAGGACACTAATAGATGGAGAAATATACCATGTTCATGGATTGGAAGAATAAATATTGTAAAAATGAGTATACTACCCAAAGTAATTTATACATTCAATGCAATCCCTATCAAGCTACCAAAGATATTTTTCACAGAACTAGAACAAATAATCTCACAATTTGTATGGAAATACAAAAAACCTCGAATAGCCAAAGCAATCTTGAGGAAGAAAAATGGAACTGGGGGAATTAACCTGCCGGACTTCAGGCTCTACTACAAAGCCACAGTCATCAAGACAGTATGGTACTGGCATAAAGACAGAAATATAGATCAATGGAACAAAATAGAAAGCCCAGAGATAAATCCACGCATCTATGGACACCTCATCTTTGACAAAGGAGGCAAGAATATAAAATGGAGAAAAGACAGTCTCTTTAACAAATGGTGCTGGGAAAACTGGTCAGCCACTTGTAAAAAAATGAAACTAGAACACTTCCTAACACCATACACGAAAATAAACTCAAAATGGATTAGAGAGCTAAATGTAAGACCAGAAACTATAAAACTCCTAGAGGAGAACGTAGGCAAAACACTCTCTGACATAAATCACAGCAGGATCCTCCATGACCCACCTCCCAGAATATTGGAAATAAAAGCAAAAATAAACAAATGGGACCTAATTAAAATCAAAAGCTTCTGCACAGCAAAGGAAACTATAAGTAAGGTGAAAAGACAGCCTTCAGAATGGGAGAAAATAATAGCAAATGAAGCAACTGATAAAGGATTAATCTCCAAATTATACAAGCAGCTCCTGCAGCTCAATTCCAGAAAAATAAATGACCCAATCAAAAAATGGGCCAAAGAACTAAACAGACATTTCTCCAAAGAAGATATACAGATGGCTAACAAACACATGAAAAAATGCTCAACATCCCTCATAATCAGAGAGATGCAAATCAAAACCACAATGAGATACCATTTCACACCAGTCAGAATGGCTGCTATCCAAAAGTCTACATGCAATAAATGCTGGAGAGGATGTGGAGAGAAAGGAACCCTCTTACACTGTTGGTGGGAATGCAAACTAGTACAGCCACTATGGAGAACAGTGTGGAGATTCCTCAAAAAATTGGAAATAGAGCTGCCATATGATCCAGCAATCGCACTCCTTGGCATACACACCGAGGAAACCAGAATTCAAAGAGACACGTGTACTCCAATGTTCATTGCAGCACTGTTTATAATAGCCAGGACATGGAAGCAACCTAGATGTCCATCTTCAGATGAATGGATAAGAAAGCTTTGGTACATATACACAATGGAGTATTATTCAGCCATTAAAAAGAATACATTTGAATCAGTTCTAATGAGGTGGATGAAACTGGAGCCTATTATACAGAGTGAAGTAAGCCAGAAAGAAAAACACCAATACAGTATACTAACACATATATATGGAATTTAGAAAGATGCAAATGATAACCCTGTATACGAGACAGCAAAAGAGACACAGATGTATAGAACAGTCTTTGGGACTCTATGGGAGAGGGTGAGGGTGGGATGATTTGGGAGAATGGCATTGAAACATGTATGTTGTCATATGTGAAACGAATCACTAGTTCAGGGTCAATGCATGTTATAGGATGCTCGGGGCTGGCATGCGGGGATGACCCAGAGGGAGGATAAAGGGAGGAGGGAGGTGGGAGGGGGGTTCAGGAGGGGGAACTTATGTAACCCGGGGCAAATTCATATCAATGTATGGCAAAACCAACCAATATAATATTGTAAAATAATTTGCCTCCAATAAAAAATAAAAAATAAAAAAAAAAGAATGTGACTGGCCCTTATACCTATCACTTCTGCACAACCCACTGGTGATTAATCAGTTGTCTTAGTCACATAACCGTGCCTAGGTGCAAAGGAACATGGGAAAGTTAACATTTAGGCCATGTGCTTACCTGAATGTTGGAGTTCTAATACAATGAAAAAAAGATAGGGGACAACTAGTAGTTTCTGCTATAGATAGGAATATTCCAATTTTAGAGATTCATAAACTAAGGTCAATAAAGGTAAAAGATATGGTCTCAGATGTTATAGCCCAATCATGGTAGAATTAGGTGTAGAAACTAGGTAATAGTGACATGATGGAAAGACTATGGACTTAGACAGACCTGAGTTAGAATTGCCATCTTGCCTATTACTCACTGTGATTTTGGGCAGAATTTATTAACTTTTCTGAGCTTTGATTTTCTTATTTGTAAAAGGTGAAAGATTTATATGATCTGAAGAGAAACCAGAGTATGATTTTCTTATTTGTAAAATGAGGATAATTTCTCTCTCAAAGATTATCTGGAGTAATAAATGAGTTCAAGTACCTGTCAGGGTGCCCAGCACATCATAAGCATAAACTAAATGGTAGGTTCTTCCTACTTGACCTTGCCAGTATAATTTCAGACTGCACAATGTGATAGACTTAAACATACACAGGTATGACCCTGCAGAAAAGCATCATGCTCAACCCAAATCTTTTACTTTTTAAATCGTTGTTCCATTTGCGTTAATATCCAGTTATGATTTCAAGGTTCTTTAAGGGATGGACACACAAAAAAAAGGAAAAAATTTTTAAGGAAAGTCTCAATTATCTAGAAAATTTAAGTTAACTAGAGTCTCATGCAGTTAACTGAATATTTAGCATTATTTTAATAACACATTATATCCTGCCATAGGCTTTGTATTAATCACTTTGGTAATTTTCACTTGTATTTTCTTTTCTCTGATGTTTTAATCTCCAAATCTTAATTTCAACATTTAAGTTTTATTCTCCTTTAAATGACTTTGGATTTTAAGTAAATTGGTATTGAAAAGTTTGAAAAAAAGTTAGACTGGCTACTTTATAAATTTGAGACAGTTAAGAAATGTTGTTCATATGCAGTTCAGATTTTTTTCTTGGATTACTTAAGTTCTTTCTAGATTTTTATTTTTAAATAAAAGTATCTAAAAGAATGCACATAGATTTGCTTGAGAGAAATCCCTCCAGTTTCGGGAGAAATGACTCAAATCCAAACCATATGTGATATGTAAATTAGTATTTGAATATTCATTTTATGATGTGAAAATCAGATCCCCAGAATGGTAAGTCTTATAGAATGAATTGAAATGAAAGTAGTATGAATGTCACTTCCCTAATGCACAATATTGCAATTCTATCCAGCATCTTTTTTCTCTTAGATTGGATCACTGGAGAACAATCATGCTTACAGACATGGAAAACATGCTCTCATTCTAATTATATAAGGCGCTTTGGAAGGAAAACAAAATTTAGCCCAATATCCTTCTGAATGAATTCTAATTCTGGTAATGTGACACTATTATTCTTGTCCATTCCTCTTGCTTAGCTTATTTTTGAAACATCAGCAATTCACTTTGTTTCTACTAATTTTTGAGTCCTGGTTGAAATTGTCTCTGAAATGTATTAGATATTTGTTTGTAGCCTACAAATTCACATTTTTTAAAGCTCCTCTTGTTATGCCAAATACTTCTCTACTCTCATTCATCTTATTAGTGTCCCTGTCAACAGATTTGTCTCAGAACAATCTAAATCACCTTCAATGATTTTTTAGTAAAAGGGAGGAAAAATTGGACAGCTTTATGGGGAGTATCTTACCTCACTTCTAGAATACATTTCACACATTTATTTTGGCACACCTGGTCAGTACATTTAAGCATTATTCATCTCCATTTATGTTGTTAATGGATTTTCAATTACACAGTATCCACAGAACATGCATCAGAATATTTTTTACAGCTGTATGAATTGATTCATACACCCATAATGTTCAGTCAGCCTTTGGCTTGTAGCAACACATTCATTGTCTAATGTAGGATTCTTTTCCCTTTTGGAAGCAGTTAGCTAGTAGGGAGTCCCAGTAGATTGGTGGTTAATCATGATTCCAGAATGTTCTATGTGTAGATAAAACTAGAGGATGCTTTCACCACCTTCAAGGGTTATACTTAAGTAAGAGAATTAAAACATAAAATACTTAGGCATTTCAAGAAGTAAAGCTTCATAAATGTTTTAGTGCTCATAAAATGAAAGAATGGATTCTGCAGATAAAATTGAGAATGTCAATGATCTCAATATGATTATGTGGGTGAACACTAAATGCCAGTTTCAAAAAGAAACTAAGAGCAGCTTCCCTTTCTTTAAACAAGATTCTCTAAACTGCATGTGTCCATTGTGGAAAATTTTCATTCACACGAGTATAGAAGTTGAGATTACTTAGAAACTCTTACAGTGATTCAGTGTTTTTGTGGGATTCAATTGCATGACCACTAGACTTGTCTTACTGTAGAATGTACACTAGTTTAGATGTTGATGAGTTCCTATTGTGTCCTGTTTAGCCATGTTTAGTAAGACTATGTATCAGTTCAAGGTGGATTTGAAACAAGCATACAAAAAAATCCATCCATATCCACAGAGAATATTTGATGCTTTCTCTAAACAAGTAGGGGTATTACTGAGTAAACAAAAGAAAGTTTTAATGTCGCTTTCAGCCTCCTTAGAAGTGGAGAAGGGAAGAAAATGGGAGCCCCTGGTCCAGGGAAGGGTACATGTTATAGTTCTCACAAATACAGACAATGTATGCAAGCTCTGATAATGGAGGGAAATAGTTGGTATCATCTGAGTCGGACATGACTGAGCGACTTCACTTTCATTTTTCACTTTCATGCATTGGAGAAAGAAATGGCAACCCATTCCAGTGTTCTTGCCTGGAGAATCCCAGGGACGGGGAAGTCTGGTGGGCTGCCGTCTGTGGGGTCACACAGAGTCGGACACGACTGAAGCGACTTAGCAGCAACAGCAGCAAGCATGTCTTGAGTTGCTGTGGCCGGTCAGCCCCATTCAGTTAGAGAGTAGTAGTTCTGGCTACAGATTCTAACAAGTGTGATAGCATCTTCATAGATCTGAGCATGTGTCTTATCATTTAAGGCTGATCTGAAAAGCATCATGGGAAAAACTTCCTGGAGAATCATGAAAGGAGCTTCACTTTCATGGGGTAACCTGAGTATGGTCATGGTTCTTAGCAATGGCAGCAGACAGGCATTGGAGCAGCCTAGGCACATGCTGATTTAATCAGTCCTTTCAATGTATATATTATGAAAAGTCAATTATTCTTCTTACAATGAAAATATTATATTCAAAGCTAAATTTTAACTGCAACAGAAGAATAAGTTTATATAACTTAAACATAATACCTCAAGGATTCAGTTACATTAGGATAGGGTCCAATGATCTGTGAGAAAGTATTCTACAACTGACATTATTTGATTAAGTACAGTTAACTTCATTTGTTTTCTGTATTTTTCTAGAAGTTTTTTAGGACATTACTCTT